>NC_051862.1:109130211-109442056 GCF_015732765.1 Culex quinquefasciatus
ATTTGTAACGCAGAACAGCGCGTCGATGTTTTTATGTTTGCTGTCAAAATTATTGTTGTGCCATCGTCACTCTATTTCCGGATCCTAACAAGAATACACGCGTTTTTACATTTTGTTATAAATTACCGTATTTTATTGCGTATCGTGCCCTGATTCCGTGGCCCTGCCGTAGGTTTCCACGCGACATCACGTCCCGCGCACCGGATACGACAGGTGATAACTCAAAATGTTTGCATTTTAGCGGCCTACTATGTTCTGAAGAGTTGCTTATAAGACAGCAAAATGTTTTGAGCCATTATTGAGGAGTTATAACCATTTTTAAGTGATTTTGAGTCTATTTTCAAGTTGCTATGTTTTCAAAATGGCGCATTTTGGCGCAAAACCCAACAATGCACCTGAAAGTACACACTTTCAACTACATTTCCTGAAAATATCTCCGTGTCTATCGGTGTCTATTTTTAGATATCTCAATTTGAATTTGACGGTTTTTAATCAATTTATTTATAATTTTTAAGCAAAATCTTATTGAAAACGAGGTAATAAGGGTAATAATCGGTAAATTGAAGGGTAAATTGATCGTTTTTTTCGGAAAATACATTGGCTATTGAAAAAAACGACAACCTTTCTAAAGTGACCAAATATAAAAGGAAATATTTAATTTTAAATACGAACAATTATTTAAAATTTTAACTAACATTATTTTTTTGCTAAACATGTTTTTATTCATAATTTTAGAATGCGTGTCATAATTTTAAGCATAGACAATGTATTTTCCATAAAAATCGATCAATTTACCCTTCAATTTACCGATTATTACCACGTTTTCAATAAGATTTTGCTAAAAAATTATAAATAAATTGATTAAAAACCGTCAAATTCAAATTGAGATATATTAAAATAGACACGGAGATATTTTAAGGAAATGTAGTTAAAAGTGTGTACTTTCAGGTGCATTGTTGGGTTTTGCGCCAAAATGCGCCATTTTGAAAACATAGCAACTTGAAAATAGGCTCAAATTCACTTAAAAATGGTTATAACTCCTCAATAAAGGCTCAAAACATTTTGCTGTCTTCGGCAAAGATGTGTAATTTTATATTATAAGCAACTCTTCAGAACATAGTAGGCCGCTAAAATGCAAACATTTTGAGTTATCACCAAAAAAGTGCTTTTTGGACAATTTTTGCAAAAATGGCGTATATCTCGAGTAGATTGAGAGCTACAAATTTGGTGCCTTCGACAAACTTTCATAAAATTTTCTCCTCTACAACTTTGCCGAAGACACCAAAGCTAGCTAAAAAAGTTAGTTTTTGGTTGACACCCTGGAAGGTCGTCACCCTGTATGTCAATAACTTCAAAAGATAGCCCTTATCAAGTACAATAACTCTTCCGAAGACACCATTTGGCTAGGACGTCAAATAAAGGAGTTATCAATTTATTCCACTTAATTTTGCCATTCCGAACACTGTGCGATGTAGTGAAGAGGGTATTCTATGCTTTTTTCGTATTCATGGCTAGCCTTGTTTGAATGAGGTAAATTTTTAAACATATTGAACAATACTAACAGAAAATGATGGTTAAGGGTTCGTCTTATAAATCCATCTGCCGTATAATCATGGGGATCAGAAGGATCGTGAGAATTTTTCTTGCGTAAGGGTCGTTTACTTTTATGCCATCCCCATTGCTCTAGAATCTTTAACTCAGTGTCGCGACGTTTAAACTTTGCGTCTGAATCTTCTTGAGAACCTGAAAAATATGTTAATAAAATTAATGAAGATGCATACAAATTAGTGCGTCCCAAAAAAAAAAACAAAGTCGAGGAAACGTGCTCACTAGCGTTGTGCGTGGATACATGAAAAAAACAATTACGGAAGATTTCACTTTTACCTCTTGTTATGGAAAATGTGCCTATGTGAATCAAATGGGATAACAACTCGGAGGTCTCCGGTTAGAATCCTGCGACGGGCGCTAAACAAGCTAAGTGTTAAATTCAGCACCCTCTAGAATTCAGCACAAACTCGCATTAGGCTAGGCTAGTGAAAAAAATATAATTTAACTCAAACATGACGAACTCCTTGTCAGAATGTCCTGATGCACCAGCGTGTTTGGTTCATGGATGCGGCACTCATTGACACCGTTTTTAAACTATGCAAAGTAAACCGATTTTATTGCGCGAACCGAAAAACGTTTATTTTAAAACGCGTAACCGTCTGGCGTAGTAGGCAGTAGGCACATTTTTTTTTCTTACATACTAGATATTATTTCTATTGTACAGATTTTTTCGTAGTTCCGGTTTAGACATGTCGAAATGTATGTACTGGGAATTTTCATTATAAAAGCGCATCATTTGATTTAGTGGCGAATTTTTCCAAATAATTTGTGGTTTATACAGTTATTCTAAAATGTGGTGAATGTCTAAGAGTACGGCTTGGTTCATGAATACTATTGCCACAGACAACAGACGTTTTGGCTGGATCAACCACCTTGTGTAAACACATGCAACGGTTTTATCGAGAGCAAGCCGTTTGTGGCGCTGTCGTTGCAGAGGAGTATGGCAAATTTACGAGGTTCTTGTGATGATTGTATGTTTATGAGCATGCAGCGTGCTTCATACGATGGGAGAGGAAATGCAGTCCAGTTAAGTTTACGTAGTGCGTACAGTAAGAATTGTTTTTGAACATATTCAATACGTGCTTGGTGTACGGCATAGTATGTATTCCAGACTATACTACATTATTCCAAAATTGGCCTGACATACGTTACATAGAGTAATTTAATAGTATACGGGTCCTGGAAGTTGAATGCAAAGCGCTTTATAAAGACTAATGTACTAAGTTAGTTGTGAGTCCAGGATGACACCTAGATCACGTACTACTTTGCATTTTCTACTGGTTGGTTTCCTAATAATACTGTTATGTTCGGTGTTTCATGTTTTCTGCTGAAGGCAATGGAATTACATTTCTAGAGTATTCATTTACTGATGGCAACTGACGTTGATAAATAATGCAAAACAAAATCAACTTGATCTAAAAAAAACCAAACGAAACAGAAAGATTGGTTCAATTATTGAAAATTTCGTTAGATACGGCGGATGCCAAGGACGGTTCATTGGGAAGGATGGTTCCGGAAGCAATCCTGAACAGTTTTGGGCGACGGCCAGTAGAACGCTAGAATAATTCAGGCAGACTATTTGTTTACTAACCCCCAACGGAACTTTTGCATTGTTTTCCAAGAGTTTTTAAACTAAAAAAAGGCGGAATTAAGCATTTTGTTTTGTAATTTACGCCAAAACGAGTATTTTGTGAAAGGCTATTCCATAAAACGCGCGCTCTCTCTCTCTCTTGTATTTATATTTCTGCTTTCGCCTATCACGCGTTGTGACAAACAAAGGCCTGCGCTGAAAGTTGAAACGTCAAAACTCCTCTTGCGGCTCATTGTTTGGTCCGTTTCGTCGTGATCGTCGCGGTTCTCGATTGTTTATCAGCATATTCACTGTTTTCGCGTTCGTGTGTTGTGTTTTCAAAAGTGAGTGTAAAAAGAACTGCCTTTCATCCTCGCAGAAACTATTGGCTGCGTTTGTTAACACCCGCGAGCAGCTAGAATTTTTTTCCCTAATTCCGTCCAGCGAAATCGAAGCCGCCAAGGTTAAAAAGAAACACAATTGAGTGTTTTTTTTCGGATCGTTTGTTTCAGAAGTGTCTGCTTGTAAAATACTACGTGAAACTCCGGCAGGTTTGTTTACTTCCCTGAACTGGCCGTTCGAATCAACCAAAACAAATCAACCGGAAAACCATGCAATTTTTTATTAAATTTTAATGCAAACAAACATGTTGTTTCAGATTTTGACGCAAAGTACCTTTTCAGATTTGCGATTCCGACCCCGGCTGTCACGAACAAGGACGTATTTTTAGCGACAGATTCTATCGGTGAATCCGGATTGTGTGGACCTGATCGTGTGCATTGTAGTGGACATTGTCGAGGATGGTCGTGGGCAAAGTACGTCGCGGTCAATTATATTTAGCATATTTAGCTTATTTTCCCTTCTCCTGAGCAACATTTGAAAGGGTTGATACTCTTACGGCCTTTCATTTCATGTGCTATAGTCGGAATAAAGGCCGTAAGAGTTCTCCTATTGGACTTTTAGAGCAAAGGCAAAACACGTCCGACTCGGGAGAGAGAATGCACACGAATGAATGTTTATTAGTAAGAATAAAAAGAATACATAGAATAAAAAAAGGCGCGCGGTGTTTGACGGCACGGCATGGTTGCCAGTTTAACACTCCTCCTCAACGCGCGATCACCAAACAAATACTCCTCCTGAACGTTCTGTGGCTCCTCCTACATCACAGGCACAATTCTTGTTCCGAATCGTCAGTCATGTGCGTGTCTACGATGGCAGTAAGGATGCACTCTGCAACAGTCGCTGGTTTTGGCTCCTCCGTAACCGGCAGCTTGTCACGTTGATTCTCAAGACCTCCTGATGCAGCCTTCTTGCGTCGACCTGAACTGTACTTCACCAAACGCAGGTACACAGAAAAAAAAATCATGGTAATATTACATCTGGGAAGGGGTACATCTTTTATGTCAGAAAAAAGGTGTAATTTTACCTCTGGAAATGTGTAATTTTACCACTTTTCTGGTATAATGTCACTTTTTCAGTCTAAATTGAGGTAAAATCTATATATATAAAAAATTTCGATGGTTTTGTTCGAACGCGCATCAGTTGAACACGGGAAGTCGGATCGAGGTGCTCTTTTTTGCGTTGGGTTCGTATAAGCCCAAGGAAGGTTTTTACGCTAATAAGTTGACACTTTGGCCACTATCAGACCGATTCCGGAACACCGCCGTTTGTATGGGAAAAGTTGCGTAAAATCAAATTTTGATCATAGGAGGCTGAATAAGGAAAAAGCTAAAAACGTCAACAAACGAAAAAAAGGAAAAGACGAAGTTTTTCGGGTAAGGCTTGTTACATCATAAAAAAGGTAATATTCAACCTTCCAAAATTACAGCTTCCAAATTTACATTATTTTTTTCTGTGTAGAATACCCCCTTGCTCCTGGGTGCAACTGCAGCGATACGTTTTCCGCTCGAAATTATACATTTTTGCTGCTCGAAGGTGACTTTTGCTCCTTTGTCCACGAGTCTCGCAACCGAAATCAGGTTGGTGTTGAGAGCTGGTAAGTAGAGAACGTTGCTCAACGTCAAGTTTCTGTTTGTGTCACCTGGACCGTAGCACCGGATCCGACAGCTTCCCGCTCCTTTCACGGTAGCAGTTTTACTATCGGCAACGGTCACTGTCTTCGGGGTATCGTCTTGCAACTGCTCCAAAGACTCGAAGAAATCCCGATCGGCGCACATGTGCGTACTCGCTCCGGAATCGACAATCCACTGTCCTGCAGATCCTCCGTTCACGCCAAACGCAAAGTCATCGTTAGCCGCTTTGGCTTTGCCCTGGAACTTCGCCACGTTTTTCTCGCAAAATTCGTCGTCGTCACTTAGCGAGCTTCCATCTCCATACCGCTTCGTCAACAGCTTGCACTGACGCCACTTGTGACCAAACTTGTGATAGTGGTTGCACTGCACACCAATTATAATTAAAGACAGTTTGTGTCTTCAAGCATTTTTATTTTGAGCCGTGTTCGCTCCGCTTAAGAGGTAGTTACAGACTGGTGGCTTATTTCTAAAACTTATGCTAGCTAGCTAGTTGGAAGGATTTTAGGTAGACAAATCCTTCCTAGCCAGGTGAGCCTAAATCAACAAGCTTGGGCTTGTTGGGAAAGAGCAACAGAGAGTCCGATAATGATCATGTTATCGGGCTCGGTTTGTTGGTGAAAGGAAAACAGAGAGTCCGATAATGATCGTGTTATCGGACTTGCTTCGGAACATAATTCCTCCGGGGGGTGAAAAAGCATGTCCTCATGCGTTATAATATAAATGTGTTTCTGTTCTTTACGCCTAAATAATTAAGATGTGTTTTTGATTATAGTTTTGCTCAGTAACATAGGCGATCCTCATATATGTGGATTTGAACTATAATTCAAAATATTTTCATAATTTTAAAAATTATCTGTTTGACTTTGTGTTCCTGGCTATCTATTTTTGTTTGAAGAGTTAATAGATTAAATGTTACATGAAATAACTGAGTTTAATTATACATTTTTCATTCATGGTTTGCCTCTTGAATTTTTTTTTTTGAAAATGTAACACAAGTGGATGTGTTTTCATTATAATATTTCAAATATACATTTTTTTTGTTCTAATTATTGTTTGTTTTCTCAACCAGTTAACACAATATTTGAGATACTTTTTTAGAACAGTTGTATTGGTTTTAGAACTGAATTTATGCTAATTAGCCTTTTTGGCATCAAGGTTATTTTGTACTACATTGTTTTTTATTGCTTATAACTGTCCGATTTAATTTATGTAATTTTTATTATTATTATCCTTAACGTTATCGTTTGTTGAGAATTCATTTGACACAGTATCTGTAACAGTTTTTGAACTCATGTGTAGTCTTGCAACGATTTAGTGTAGTTTAGTGTGATTTAGATGTAGTGCAACGATTTTTATGCATAATTTTGTATTTCAAATCTTCATCTATTTCTCGCTGTAAACTGATCCAATGTATTCCGATGTTTTAGTTATACATGGCAGTTTTATTTTTTTTTAGCTAAATTAAGTTCAGTTACTTGTTTTAAGACAACATAGTCATATTGTTTATACCGTTTTCTGATTTTGAAAGTTAGTATGATTAAATTCCTATTCTTTTATATTTTGTCAAAGGAAAAATATGTTCCTAATGTTTTTTGCTGTACTTAAGATTTCATTTAATTGAAAAATAAAACTATTTTTAATTAATTGTTTTAGTTAACTTTGAATCATATTGAACACTTTTAACCTTTTTATGATTATTTTTGTTTTGTTGCGAGAGTCATGAGTTATAATTTACAGTCAGTCATGAAATTTAATTGAGTATTTTTTTCATTAGTTGACACACACTATTTGAATCATTTTATTTGCAATCTTATATTTTGTGATGTAAACAAAAGTTTTAAGGTGTATTCACCCTATATTTTAACGTATTACGATTATAAGTACATTTTGATACATTGATTTTAGCTTTAGGTACTAATAGATTTTTAAATATATTGGTATATTTATAACCATTGATTTTTTTTGCATTTGGGAGAAGAAAAAAAACCTTTCAAAGTTCTTTTGCAAATTGTTCTATCTTGTCTATGATTATGTGGTATATCATATATTGAATTTCTATCCACTCTTACAAAAAAAATACTAAATTTCTTTTAGGCAGTTTGAAACCTTTTCTTCTTTGTTAATGTTGTATTGTCCGAACACTGTTGTTTTCAGTATCGTTTAATTTTTCTTGATAAAATCCTAAAAAATATCTGGACATGTCAGGATTGGTTTTTGAACACTGGTCTTTTTTTTCTTTTTTTTAAGAGATACAGTTTTTTTTATCAAATCGAGAAATTAAAAGTGCAACATGGAGTTAAACTTTCTGTCAAGCTGCTGTGAAGTTTTCCATGACAGCTGCGAAAGTTTCACTCCATGTTACCGGCTCACATCTCTCTTTTTAATTTCTCGATAAACATACAAAACAAATACTTTTAATCACAGAACAGCTGAGACTATTTTTTATCTGTATTTTGCTTTAAATTTTTAGCTTTTAAATATTCGAAAGTAGTAAGAAAGCACTTTTTTCAATTTAAATCATAATTTGTTTTAAACTCAATGTTAATCAGTCAAAGTTTTTGAATTACAGTTTGTGTGTGCTTTTTTTTAATTGTAACATTCTTTTGTCTGAATTGATACTGTGTTGTTTGGACACATATTATTAATCACAATATGATGACAAAATGTCAATATGTGGGTGGTTGTTTAATTTATCTATCACCAAATTCTCAGAGTACCAAAAACTCTAAAATATTCGTGGTAGGTTTATTTTCCGTATTATATTCGTATGCCGCACAATTGCTGTTGAATTTGTTTTTATTATTTTGAAATTTAGGAGTCTATATAGATTTTTTTATTGCTAGCTGCTTACATTTTTGTTTTATTCATCAAGATTTCTCTGAATGATATGAATCGTAGAGTAAAATTACTTCTGATAGTTTTCAGTTGTGGCATGATGATTGATGAATGATTTTCTTTTTAAAATTTAAGCTTTTTATCAGCTTATTTAGAAGCCTTGGACTTTAAAAAAAACATTGTTGAATGTTTTCTTCATTATTATTTTTACAGTATCTAATTTATTAGTTAAATTTGTGTTTATTTTTTGCACATCTTGTAATAAATGTTAGGGACATTTATTTCTGAATTACTTCTGCAATTATCGTTATAATTTTAGTTTATTGAACACAAATTACAAATGCTCGTTGGTCTACGCCAATCGATTGTTTGTTTAACACAGCAAACACTATTTTGTTATGTTTGCATTGAACTTCAGATAAAAAAATATTGATATTAAATTCAAAGCAACATTCGAAACAGATAAAAAAAATGTTTTAGTGTACATTATAGGGTACGTTATCCATTAGTGGACCCCTTTCCTATAGTGGACCCTCTGAAGGGTTTTTAATGGAAAATTCAATAAAATCACAATTTCAAGCGTATTGTTGTCTACAAATCTTTTATTTGGCATGTTCAGCATCATTTAGAACAATGTTGACTGACATTGAATTGTCATTTTCACCAAAATAAGTGTTTTGAGTTCGACATCTGAAATCAGTTATGGTCACTAGCATTTTCACAACAAAACTGCATTTATATTTTATGATTGAATTAACCATCCAATCATTTTTTGACTGATTATTTAACTTCAGCAAGTCGAAGTAATGTAAGTTTAAGGATCTTTACTAAAATAAAGTGAAGAAATGCAATTTTCTAGCAAAAATTATGGGGGTCCAATATAGGACAACGAAAATCCAAACTTTTCCAAAAGTGGACCCCTGTTAATTAAACCTTCAAAAATGATGAAAACTGTGTATTCAAGCAAAAGTTTCTCTAAAACATACAATAAATGCTTGTTGTTATCAACCTAAACGCATATTTTTTCAATTATGAGTATAAATATAGCTGTTTTCATGTTAAAATTACCAATAATGCTGAAGCCGTAAACATATATAATTAATCAAAACTATAGTTGATTGTACTTAACTGAAGCACCATAATTGCAGTTTGAAATGATATTTTATAATAATAAATCAATAACAAAACATTTTTTTCAAATAAACATGCGTGGTTTTATCAGCAACTGTAAACAATTCTATTGTTTAGTTTCGGTCAACCATTTATGTAATTAATATGGAAAAATTTGCATCAAGATTACTTTTTTAAAATTATTTTTATGTTTACAGTGGTTTTTGAGACGTTTTCTCTGATCTTTTTCGGAAATAAATGTGTTTACATGGTGCAGACATGGTTTTTTTGTTGTTTAAAGCCAAATTTGTTAACAAAACATATTTGTTTATAATGAAAAGTTAGCAAAATCCATCTTTTATTCATTATATCTATCATTAGACCTACACCATGCATCAAAACATCAAATATCGGTTAAATTTGGTATAAAAATAACAGTTTGTCTATAGTGGACCCGGGTCCACAATCGGATTATGGACCCGGGTCCACTATAGGAAAAGGGGGTCCACAACAGGATTTTTTTTTCTGACTGATGAAACAAATAGTCAAAATTGTTCAAAAGACTTCAGTTTTCATTGTTTTGTACAAAGGGTTATGAAAAAGTGCCTAAAATATTGAAAATTTGTGAAAAATGTGTTTCGGCTCTACTAGGGGGTCCACTAGAGGGTGACGATTCTCGAGATTTTCAATTTCCCGGGAATCGAGAGTTGAACTTGGCAATGTCCCGGGAATTCCCGGGACCCGGGAGTTTTTTTTACTACGCCAACAGCGTCAAAAATTTAAAATGAAAAGTAATAAATTTGTTTCTTTTAAATGAATTCAGTTACTGTTAACTTACGTTAATTTAAGCAGCCTCATTGTTTTGAGGGACTATATAAAACTTTAGATTTTTTTTCTGAATCTGCAAAAACAAAATCGTTTCTTGAGTTTTTAAGACTCAAAATTGAAGTTTAAAATATTTACGAATCTTAATTCGCACTGAGTGATTTTTCAAAAGGTTCACAAACTTGTTATTAGATTTTTGTAAAAAAAAATAACTAATATAGCATTTATACAATTTCCCATTATCGGGAATTTTGCAATATGATAAACAACGACTCAAAACAACAAATTAAATTGTTTTTGTAATTTTTAAGTTCAACATTAAATATTCATTGAAGAAATATTTACAGTTATCAGGAAAACCCAAATGTTCACAAAAAACTAGATTGGATTGCTATGCTCAAGAGAAGATATGGAAATTGAATTTAACTTGAAAAAGCTTTTCCCTTTTACAAATAATTAGAAAAAAAAATATTTGAAAATAAAACATTTGATTTCATATCAGGGGTGTAACTGCTAAATAATCTTTAAGGTAAATTTTGGGGTCCACTTTTTTTTTGGCTTCTCTAAATTATAGTTATTGGAATTTTTGACAAGTTAAAATTTACACTTTCTGAATAAGAAGATTAGAAAAACATTGGTTTATTCGAACTTGAACATCGATCATTGGACATTCAATGTTCTAAACAATTTTGAATTATTCAAATGTTTTTCTGATTAGTTTATATAATTTTGCTTCGATATTTATAAGTTTAAATTTCCCGGGAGTCTCGACCGAATTTCCCGGGAATCAAGAGGTCCAAAAATAGTCAATTTCCCGGGAAATTTTTCCCGGGAATTCCCGCTCGTCACCCTCTAGGGTCCACTAATGGTTAAAATACCCTATCTGTTTGAGCTAATATATGCATTGTTCTTTTATATCTTTCTGTTAAGAATACTACAACAATCTTGAAATTTCCTTGTACTTGGTTTTGTACAACACATTTTTTTTGTAGATTTTGTTATATCAAAATAAAAAAAACGTATTAGGTACTCATATGATTGAGATTACGGTCTTAATTTGTTAGGTTGATAAGTTTTTTTTACTTTCAAATAACTGCTACTATCATGTTCGCATGACTCTTTAAAACATTTTTTTTATATTTGTTTGTGATTTTGCTACATAAAAATTTGTATTGTGTCAAAATAGAAACAATCTTAATAGAGCTTAGCACAATAAAAAAAATTTTTTTTTTGCTGGGCAAAATATTTTTGCAGCTTTTGATTGAATATTGTTTTATCTATTTGAATTTTAGTTATCAAGCAATTTAGATGCGATAAATAACTGTCTCTTCAGTTTTATTTTGTTTAATTGTCGTTATTTCATGAAAATCATTTTAAAAACATGTGTCTTTGACATTCGATAACAGCTTCTTAAAAGCGTATTTCACGATGTCTAGATATGGAGTGAGCAGTTATACTTAAAAAATTTTGCAAAATATTTTGTTAATATAGTTAACAGAAGTCTTGCCATTTTAATTTGAATCGGTCTGAATCACTGATCTGTCACCTACGATGTTTTTACTTGTTTTATGAATGTTTTTTTTACCCCGATCGTAAAAGCGGTTTTGCAATTTATAATTTTGAAATTGGCCTACTATCTTACATGGTAGAACATATTCATGGGGTGTTGATTTGTATTTCCACTTTCTAGTTAAAATATCAATTGACAACTTTTTACCCCTATCGTAAAAAAGGCTTTGATTTGACAACATTTTGGAATTTGTGTCTACAAACTTATCTTCATATGTTAACACATACCTATTCGATGACATGCAATTCGTTGACTTGAAGTTCCGTTGATTTCTAGATAACTTGTTGTTCCCTTGGTTTTTGTTGGCTACGCTGATTCTTGATCCATCCGTTGATTTTTTTGTTCCGATAGAACTTGTTGACGTGTTGTTTACTGGATGGTTGCTCCATATGATGCGATGTTGACGTTGCAATATGTTTCTTGTCCTTTTTGTAAATTTGTTTTTCGAACTGGTGAACTTTTTACGTTCTGCAAGTGATTCTTCTTGAAGATTGTTTATTTGTTTTTTTTTCTGTTTGAGTATTAAGACACTGAATCCTGATTACAAGGACTATTGTATCGTGTTACCCATTTTTACTGTTATTAAGCATTTCCAGATCTATAACACAGTCCCTATTGAGAGGGAAAGTGCTGTTCCATCCAGATGCTGTAAACTCCATTCCTTGTGCCTTGTGCGCTATGTATCGCTAGAACCGCGGTGACAATTTTTTCGTGTCATTTTTCAAGCTCTTCCCAGCAGCTATTATTTGCCGCGCGGGGTCTTGTAAAGACAATTGTCTTTTTGCGGCGCTACTTTTGCGGTGTTCCCTTTGCTCTGATCTGGACAATGCGGCTGGACTGCAGTGCAATACCGATCGGCTGGGCATTATTTACATGCGAAGGCACGAGGAATGTATTTTGGGAAAGAGGCGCAAAGGAATATCCCAAGATCGCTCACATGCTTGAAGAGCACGTGAAGCAACCGTTTTATACTCATGCGGTTGCTGCTACCTCTGAACTTAAACCTAAGGCTGCCACCCTGAGAAGAACCCATGACTTTCCGCTTATGAGGCGAAACCCGTAACCATTCGGCCACAGGAGGTTGGCGTTTATTTGTTTGTTGTCCGTTTGTGTTGATTTATTCTGACTTGTCATTTCAATCAAACACTTTGGACTGTTTTCAAACATCAATCCCGGTAGTTGGCTCCTTGCCTTCTGCTGATTCTTTATCTTTATATCCATCAATTCACTTGATGTTGATTCGTTGATTGTTTGATTAGTACATTTTTGTACTATGTTCAAATTATATTGAACGTTTTTGACATCTGACTCCTCAAGGAGGCCAATTTTTGCACTCCATTTCAGCAGGGCACTCAGGTCTTTTATAAGAGAAGAGGATATATTTCCATCTTCTGTAGAATAATTGAGTCTTGTTTTTAGATCAAGAACTCTTTTTAATAAAATTTGTTGGAACTTTGGTTCCATATTTACGAACTGGTACATTTTTTCCAGTCGTTTTCCTTCACTTCACTTCTACTCTTCTCTTTTGATTCTCACTGAGTCATCCTCTTGATGCGACGTATGGCGGGATGGCTCTCAAATCAATTAAGTTGCTAGTCGTGGTGGTCCTCGTCGAGTACTGCTCCTCAGGTTCCTCTGTTGGCGGTGTCCTCAATTCCGATGTTCCGATGATGCTCGAATACTCCGGTGACGTTCGGGATTAATTCCGTATTTGTCCGGGAACACACTTCGCGAATGGTTATTAATCACACGCATGCACTATTTGATTCTGCTCTAAGGTTGATCGACGCCGACCGGCTGCGCCAATTATAATTAAAGACAGTTTGTGTCTTCAAGCATTTTTATTTTGAGCTGTGTTCGCTCCGCTTAAGAGGTAGTTACAGACTGGTGGCTTATTTCTAAAACTTATGCTAGCTAGCTAGTTGGAAGGATTTTAGGTAGACAAATCCTTCCTAGCCAGGTGAGCCTAAATCAACAAGCTTGGGCTTGTTGGGAAAGAGCAACAGAGAGTCCGATAATGCTCATGTTATCGGGCTCGGTTTGTTGGTGAAAGGAAAACAGAGAGTCCGATAATGATCGTGTTATCGGACTTGCTTCGGAACATAATTCACCTTGTTTTGCTTCAACCTTCAGCACTTTTGCATCCGATAACGTCAGCTCATTTTGCTTCTCCACCTCGTTGATGATACTTCCCTTGATGAGGTCCACTGTCAACTCTTTCTCCGACCGATTTTCCAGAGCGGTTGAAAGAGCACTGAATGAACTGGGCAGGCTGCGTAGGATGAAGATCACCTGGAGTTCCTCCTCGAACTTGTAGCCCACGTTTGCCAGCCTGTCAAACAGGTCCTCAAACTCCTGCAGATGTTCCTCGATGTCGGCACCTTCACTGCACTTCAGGTCACAAATCCGCTTGATGAGGTACGCCTTGGTGGTCAGAGTCTTCCTCTCGAATTTCTTCTGTGCGTTTTCCCACACCACTTTGGCGGACTTTGTGTTCCGGATCAGTCCGTGTTGGCCCTTTGTCATCAACAATCCGATCGCCGCGCGCGCTTGCTGGTCGCCTTCGTAACAAGCCTCCAGCTCAGCCGCGTTGGTCTGGTCCTTGTTAAGCTTCGGTTTCACTCCCGGAGAGACATACCTCCAAAGCTTATCCTTGACCAGCAGGAACTCGACGTCCAGCTTCCACGAGTCGTTGTTATCGTTGGTAAGCTTACTGATTCCGACCTTCTCCATTTTCCCTCGAAAAAATACGTCCACTTCGCGAATTGACTTTCCGAAAAGACTTTTACTTCGACTGTCGAACGTTAACCAATGCGCAGAAAAGATGACGTCCCTGGGCCCATAACCTATTGAACTTTTAGAGCAAAGGCAAAACACGTCCGACTCGGGAGAGAGAATGCACACGAATGAATATTTATTAGTAAGAATAAAAAGAATACATAAAATAAAAAAGGCGCGCGGTGTTTGACAGCAACACGGCATGGTTGCCAGTTTAACATCTCCTACCGCCACTTTCAAATGTTGCTCCTGATTTGTTGAATTAACCTCTAGGAATTGATACTCCCTTTTTTATTCCACAGGACTGAAATTCGGATATAAATCTAGGTTTGTATGTAAGGAGAAAAAACCCAATTGTCCCTAAGTTTGGGACGAAAGGATTTTTCTAAAGCAAAATTCAAATCGGGTGGAGGTCTTTTCGAGCGGCCAAGCCGCAGTTGATATTCTGTTGACAGAGCTGACAATAGAACCAATGCTGTCCGAGAATCTTCGGCCTAAGTGGAAACATTACTTAGAATGTACTGGTATGTATGTTGAAGGAATCTATGACATTTCCCCGAAACCCATATTACCGAAGGGACATTTCCCCGAATGCCACTTCACCGAAAAGACACTTCCCCTAATAGTCATTTCCCCAAATTCCATTTACCCGAATTTCACATTTCCCCTAATCGTCCACATCCCCGAAAGTCATTTTCCCGATTGGGCCACAATCCCGAATGCCACTTACCCGATTAGTCATATCCCTGAATAGTTATTTCCCTGAATGCCGCGCGCGCTCCGGGGCACCGGGCATTTCCGCTTGACCGCGTTCGGGGAAATAGCATTTTATAAGAAAAAAAAATGATGGCAATTTTTATCACATCAAACCACATATAATATTTCTTGAAAGGTTGGTATTGGCCTTGAATGATCAACTTTCTTTTTGGATTCACTCAGAACAGACGTAGCATTTTAGGGGGGAAAGAGTGTTGAAAGGTTTGGTACTATTCATTCATATACAATGAATATTGCTACAGACTTTTTGTTATATATTCTCAAACCAAATACTTTTTAATTATAGACATGATAATAATAATGCAATAGAAGTTTTGTTATTTTTTATGATTCAGAAAACATACCGTGCAATTTTCGTAGTACAGAACCCCGTTCACACTGATCATTTTATTCACATTGCTAGTTTTGGATTTGGCGAAAAGTATAATCAACAAAAACTTTAAATAAAATTTGTACCAGCCTGAACCTATTTGTTTGATTTTTGGGTTCTTGAACACACAACAACTCGATTATCCGAAGGCCTCGGAAAAATTTCACTTCGGATAATCGAACTTCGGATAATCGAAACTTCGGATAAACGAAACTTCGGATAATCGAGGTTTCGGATAATCCAGTCTGCACTGTAATTGGGTCATAAAATTAAGCTGATATTAGTGTTCACAATGATAAAGCTTATTTTTAAAGTACAATGACCCTTTTAACGACCGCAAAGGATTTAACAAGGATTTTTAATTCAATTTTTAAAAAAATCACTTCCCGGCCCTTCTTGGCAGAAAAGCTCCTACTTGACAGCTCGTTCCAAGGGGACCATAGTTGATCCATCGAAAAAATGTTGTCTTGTTAATAATTTGTTTTTTGCATAAATAAAAAAATGTCATCAGAAATGGTTTTTAATCGTGTTTCTTACCGTTGTTCAAAAAAATTTACAAAGGGCTTTACTACCCAATTTACAACATTTAATCAACAGAATACCCGAAAAAGCTGTTTGTTCGGTAAAATTGAGAGAGAAAATAACTGTTAGTCATGGAAAAAGGCTTTAGCGAAAATAAAGATTAGGGAATATGAAAATTCGGGAAAATTTAAATTTAAATAAACGGCAATTAGCGCAAGTGTCACATCGGGGAAATGGCCGATTAGGGGAAATGGCATTCGGGGATATAGCTGATTAGGGGAAATGATATTCGGGGAAATGGCATTCGGGGATGTGGCTGATTAGGGGAAGTGGTATTCGGGGATGTGGCCAATCAGGGGAAATGATTTTCGGGGAAATTGCATTCGGGGAAATGTCATTCGGGGAAATGAGCTAGACCCATGTTGAAAAGTTTTATTATTCATTTCCATTTGCTTGTTTATGTCAAGCTCGTTCTTTCCCCATCAAACATAATTTATATAAATCAGAAGAACTCTGTTTGATTTGCGCTTTCAGATTTTGTATCAAGGATGTAATTTATTCAACGTAGAGTGGAATATCACTGTGGAACTTGAATATTATATTGTTAATAATTACTTCTTTCTTTTTTTTGTTTTTTTTTTTCAAGATTTGTACCTGAAGCTTGCTTTGATCTGGAACTGAATTTCCCCAACTGCGACAAGATCATCAGGATGCAACACTCTCTCATCAACAGCGGTCCCACTTGTAACTAAACAGCGGCGCCGTTTCCTATCGCAAGAGCAGAGTACCTGTTTGACTACGTCCACAAGATGGCGAAGTTGGAGCTGGGATCGACCTTGATCAACCTTCAGAGCTTAGAATTAGAAATTCCTTATTCTTTTTTTCTAATTGTTAAAGTTAATCCTTTAGACACCCGCAGTCTCTCTCCTGTCCTGAATTAAACACCTGCTAGAAGGAACTTCCTATTTTAGTTTAAGATAATTCGATCATTGACGCCAGGCAGAATATTGTTACTCTGCTTTGCGCGCTCTCTCGATTCTCTTCTCTCGCTATGCTCGTTACCTGCACTCGTTGCAGACAGGCGCATGCAGAAACAGTCTGAAGTGATACGTTTGTGCGGCTGGTTGTTGTCTAGGTATAATTTTCAAACATATTTTGTTATTTTGTTATTTTTTCTTTATTGGAGGTGGACAAAAGCCCCCTTGAGCTGTGTCTGGTATTATTCAAGACACTTTCTCAAAAAGGCACAAAACCACCTCATCTTATCGCATCAACAAGTACACAAAACTCAAATGATACAAGACGGGTTCACTCTTAAAACTAACTCAATAAATTAACATAAATATCACAGTTCTTAAATCTACGTGTGTATCGTCAGGTTAGGGATGGAATTTCAGGTGATTAAGGAATCGTTTTTTGTTTGTGTCACGGGAGATGTCAAAGTCAAACAGATCTGAGCACAAGTTAAAAACACGACACATACTAGAAACCGGTTCGTTTTGCCCGTAGTTTGTGAGAGCCCTGCGGACAGTCAAGAATGAGTGATTACGGAGTACTCGAGCGCGAGTGTTTATGTTGACCATTTGCAAAACGGCAGGACAATCGATGGACAAACGAAGGAGATATGCAACGAAAGTCACCTTGGCAACGTCACGTCTTACTGTAAGAAGTTCGAGATTAAGCATTTTACAGCGCTCTGGGTAACTCGGCGGATTGGCGGGATCGGGCCAGATAATGTGACGTTGCGCGTACTTAACGAACTTCCGTTGCACTGTTTCTACGCGTTGAATCGCGTTTTGGTAGAAGGGAGCCCAAACAGTACAACAATACTCCAAAGTAGAGCGAACCAACGAACAATAAAGAGCTTTAAGACAGCCTAAATCCCGGAAGTTTTTAGCCATTCTGAAGATGAAACCAAGAGTTTTGGAAGCCTCGGAGACTGTGTACGTGATATGGTCAGTAAACATCATTTTGCTATCCAGCATCACACCTAAATCTTTCACACAAGAGGTCCTGGGTATGGTGGTGTTTGAAAGTGTGTAGTCAAAGGAAATGGTATTGCGCTTGCGTGTGAAAGAAGTGACCGAGCACTTGGAAGCGTTCAGAACCATCCTGTTGTCGGAGCACCAGTTGGCGAATCGGTTGAGCTGCTCCTGCAGAATCTGGCAGTCGGTATCATTCTCGACAACGACGAACAGCTTGATGTCATCCGCATACGACAGTTTGTGACAGCCTAGCAGATGATGCACGTCGTTCATGTAGAGGAAGAAGATCAGAGGGCCCAGATGGCTTCCTTGTGGAACGCCTGAAAAACAGAAAAAGCAGCGGAAATCACGTCACCGATTTTGACGCTCATTTCACGTCCAGTGAGATAGGAGCGAAGCCAATCAAGCATGGGCCCGCCGAAGCCTAGTCGTTCCAGTTTAGCAACGGCGATACGGTGGTTCAGCTTGTCGAAGGCCGCTGATAGGTCCGTATAGATGGAATCGATCTGCTTCCGTTGCTGCATGGTTTGTAGAATGAAGGACGAGTAAGAGACCAAGTTGGAGTTAGTGGAACATTTCGCCATGAAGCCGTGTTGTTCCTGGGCGACATGGTCACAGCAGTTGAACTTGATAAAATCCAGCACGATAACTTCGAACAGCTTGCTTGCTATCATTTGATTTACCAGATACTTTGTTTACATTTTTCTTGTTGATTACTTCAGCGCCGTGGAGAACTTGAATCAACGGAATAGCTGGTGCTGGAGGATTTGATCGGCAATCAAAAGAGATCTTGGCGGCAGCCGACCAACAAAACAAAATCGAAGCGAGCGCACGATTGGTATTAATCAAGGAAATCATTTGAATCATCAGATAAGTACACATATTTGAATGTTAAATTCTACTCGATACTTTATTGTTAACTTCATCATCCCGGTACGAGAATCGAACTCACGACCTCTGGATTGGAAACCCAGCACGCCGCTAGTCGAAACCCATCTCCCCTACCGGTCAGTATTCCCAGTGAGCATATTTACTCAAGATACTTTGTGTTTTTTTTTTCAGGTTTGGACGACTTTGGCAGTATGATCAACCGAACAGAATCGGCAATCAACGAGAATTAAAGCCAAAAAAGTTCTAATATTATTGTTGTGAACCATCCGTCAAAAAGTGAACAATTCTGTACAAATTTGGTAGGTATACAAATTTGAGATAAACTTTAATTTACCATTTGTAAACCATTAATCAAATAGTCAAAACTGGTCGAGAATTGTAGAATAAACCTTTAAAAACCATTTGAAAACTATTTCTGAAATTGTGAAATTGGGAAAAAATATAGGATTAACCTTAAATAACCATATAATATGAAAACTATTTCCAGAATAGTAGTGATCAATAAAAATAGCAAGAAAACCCCTTAAAAACCATTTACGAACCATTTCTAAAATAGTACCCGCATAAACGAGAACCTTAAAAAAACTTTGTATTAAATGGTTTTCTCACCATTTCAGAGATCGTAAGCACAATTTGAAAAATGGTAGGAAAACCATTAAAATACCATATCGGAAATGGTACCCTACCATTTTTCATAAAGTTCGACCATCTGAGATGACCCGAATAAAATTATATGATGATTTGTATTGTCAAAACCATAAAGTTACAATAGATATTATAATATTTATGGTAAGTTTATGGTTGATTTTTTTTTAACTTCATTGGAATGACGATAAAGTTATCGTAGATTTCATGGTTACAGCAAATTTCATGGTTTTGTTATTGGAAATGTTATAAATTGAAGCAATAAAACTACTGTAGATTTCATGAATACAGCAAATAGTATGGTTTTGTTATTGGAAATCTCATAACGCATTTTTTTCCAATTTTTTGTTACAGTAAGTTTCATTGTAATGTTATAGTTGCATAGTGTGAACTTTTTTTTGAACGATTTTTTCAAATAATGCGAATCATGTAATAAAAGTATTGAAAATATAAAAATATTAGAATAGTAAAATATTAAAATATTAAAATATTAAAATATTAAAATATTAAAATATTAAAATATTAAAATATTAAAATATTAAAATATTAAAATATTAAAATATTAAAATATTAAAATATTAAAATACTAAAATATTAAAATATTAAAATATTAAAATATTAAAATATTAAAATATTAAAATATTAAAATATTAAAATATTAAAATATTAAAATATTAAAATATTAAAATATTAAAATATTAAAATAATAAAATATTAAAATATTAAAATATTAAAATATTAAAATATTAAAATATTAAAATATTAAAATATTAAAATATTAAAATATTAAAATATTAAAATATTAAAATATTAAAATATTAAAATATTAAAATATTAAAATATTAAAATATTAAAATATTAAAATATTAAAATATTAAAATATTAAAATATTAAAATATTAATATATTAAAATATTAAAATATTAAAATATTAAAATATTAAAATATTAATATATTAAAATATTAAAATATTAAAATATTAAAATATTAAAATATTAAAATATTAAAATATTAAAATATTAAAATATTAAAATATTAAAATATTAAAATATTAAAATTTTAAAATATTAAAATATTAAAATATTAAAATATTAAAATATTAAAATATTAAAATATTAAAATATTAAAATATTAAAATATTAAAATATTAAAATATTAAAATATTAAAATATTAAAATATTAAAATATTAAAATATTAAAATATTAAAATATTAAAATATTAAAATATTAAAATATTAAAATATTAAAATATTAAAATATTAAAATATTAAAATATTAAAATATTAAAATATTAAAATATTAAAATATTAAAATATTAAAATATTAAAATATTAAAATATTAAAATATTAAAATATTAAAATATTAAAATATTAAAATATTAAAATATTAAAATATTAAAATATTAAAATATTAAAATATTAAAATATTAAAATATTAAAATATTAAAATATTAAAATATTAAAATATTAAAATATTAAAATATTAAAATATTAAAATATTAAAATATTAAAATATTAAAATATTAAAATATTAAAATATTAAAATATTAAAATATTAAAATATTAAAATATTAAAATATTAAAATATTAAAATATTAAAATATTAAAATATTAAAATATTAAAATATTAAAATATTAAAATATTAAAATATTAAAATATTAAAATATTAAAATATTAAAATATTAAAATATTAAAATATTAAAATATTAAAATATTAAAATATTAAAATATTAAAATATTAAAATATTAAAATATTAAAATATTAAAATATTAAAATATTAAAATATTAAAATATTAAAATATTAAAATATTAAAATATTAAAATATTAAAATATTAAAATATTAAAATATTAAAATATTAAAATATTAAAATATTAAAATATTAAAATATTAAAATATTAAAATATTAAAATATTAAAATATTAAAATATTAAAATATTAAAATATTAAAATATTAAAATATTAAAATATTAAAATATTAAAATATTAAAATATTAAAATATTAAAATATTAAAATATTAAAATATTAAAATATTAAAATATTAAAATATTAAAATATTAAAATATTAAAATATTAAAATATTAAAATATTAAAATATTAAAATATTAAAATATTAAAATATTAAAATATTAAAATATTAAAATATTAAAATATTAAAATATTAAAATATTAAAATATTAAAATATTAAAATATTAAAATATTAAAATATTAAAATATTAAAATATTAAAATATTAAAATATTAAAATATTAAAATATTAAAATATTAAAATATTAAAATATTAAAATATTAAAATATTAAAATATTAAAATATTAAAATATTAAAATATTAAAATATTAAAATATTAAAATATTAAAATATTAAAATATTAAAATATTAAAATATTAAAATATTAAAATATTAAAATATTAAAATATTAAAATATTAAAATATTAAAATATTAAAATATTAAAATATTAAAATATTAAAATATTAAAATATTAAAATATTAAAATATTAAAATATTAAAATATTAAAATATTAAAATATTAAAATATTAAAATATTAAAATATTAAAATATTAAAATATTAAAATATTAAAATATTAAAATATTAAAATATTAAAATATTAAAATATTAAAATATTAAAATATTAAAATATTAAAATATTAAAATATTAAAATATTAAAATATTAAAATATTAAAATATTAAAATATTAAAATATTAAAATATTAAAATATTAAAATATTAAAATATTAAAATATTAAAATATTAAAATATTAAAATATTAAAATATTAAAATATTAAAATATTAAAATATTAAAATATTAAAATATTAAAATATTAAAATATTAAAATATTAAAATATTAAAATATTAAAATATTAAAATATTAAAATATTAAAATATTAAAATATTAAAATATTAAAATATTAAAATATTAAAATATTAAAATATTAAAATATTAAAATATTAAAATATTAAAATATTAAAATATTAAAATATTAAAATATTAAAATATTAAAATATTAAAATATTAAAATATTAAAATATTAAAATATTAAAATATTAAAATATTAAAATATTAAAATATTAAAATATTAAAATATTAAAATATTAAAATATTAAAATATTAAAATATTAAAATATTAAAATATTAAAATATTAAAATATTAAAATATTAAAATATTAAAATATTAAAATATTAAAATATTAAAATATTAAAATATTAAAATATTAAAATATTAAAATATTAAAATATTAAAATATTAAAATATTAAAATATTAAAATATTAAAATATTAAAATATTAAAATATTAAAATATTAAAATATTAAAATATTAAAATATTAAAATATTAAAATATTAAAATATTAAAATATTAAAATATTAAAATATTAAAATATTAAAATATTAAAATATTAAAATATTAAAATATTAAAATATTAAAATATTAAAATATTAAAATATTAAAATATTAAAATATTAAAATATTAAAATATTAAAATATTAAAATATTAAAATATTAAAATATTAAAATATTAAAATATTAAAATATTAAAATATTAAAATATTAAAATATTAAAATATTAAAATATTAAAATATTAAAATATTAAAATATTAAAATATTAAAATATTAAAATATTAAAATATTAAAATATTAAAATATTAAAATATTAAAATATTAAAATATTAAAATATTAAAATATTAAAATATTAAAATATTAAAATATTAAAATATTAAAATATTAAAATATTAAAATATTAAAATATTAAAATATTAAAATATTAAAATATTAAAATATTAAAATATTAAAATATTAAAATATTAAAATATTAAAATATTAAAATATTAAAATATTAAAATATTAAAATATTAAAATATTAAAATATTAAAATATTAAAATATTAAAATATTAAAATATTAAAATATTAAAATATTAAAATATTAAAATATTAAAATATTAAAATATTAAAATATTAAAATATTAAAATATTAAAATATTAAAATATTAAAATATTAAAATATTAAAATATTAAAATATTAAAATATTAAAATATTAAAATATTAAAATATTAAAATATTAAAATATTAAAGTATTAAAATATTAAAGTATTAAAATATTAAAATATTAAAATATTAAAATATTAAAATATTAAAATATTAAAATATTAAAATATTAAAATATTAAAATATTAAAATATTAAAATATTAAAATATTAAAATATTAAAATATTAAAATATTAAAATATTAAAATATTAAAATATTAAAATATTAAAATATTAAAATATTAAAATATTAAAATATTAAAATATTAAAATATTAAAATATTAAAATATTAAAATATTAAAATATTAAAATATTAAAATATTAAAATATTAAAATATTAAAATATTAAAATATTAAAATATTAAAATATTAAAATATTAAAATATTAAAATATTAAAATATTAAAATATTAAAATATTAAAATATTAAAATATTAAAATATTAAAATATTAAAATATTAAAATATTAAAATATTAAAATATTAAAATATTAAAATATTAAAATATTAAAATATTAAAATATTAAAATATTAAAATATTAAAATATTAAAATATTAAAATATTAAAATATTAAAATATTAAAATATTAAAATATTAAAATAATAAAATATTAAAATATTAAAATATTAAAATATTAAAATATTAAAATATTAAAATATTAAAATATTAAAATATTAAAATATTAAAATATTAAAATATTAAAATATTAAAATATTAAAATATTAAAATATTAAAATATTAAAATATTAAAATATTAAAATATTAAAATATTAAAATATTAAAATATTAAAATATTAAAATATTAAAATATTAAAATATTAAAATATTAAAATATTAAAATATTAAAATATTAAAATATTAAAATATTAAAATATTAAAATATTAAAATATTAAAATATTAAAATATTAAAATATTAAAATATTAAAATATTAAAATATTAAAATATTAAAATATTAAAATATTAAAATATTAAAATATTAAAATATTAAAATATTAAAATATTAAAATATTAAAATATTAAAATATTAAAATATTAAAATATTAAAATATTAAAATATTAAAATATTAAAATATTAAAATATTAAAATATTAAAATATTAAAATATTAAAATATTAAAATATTAAAATATTAAAATATTAAAATATTAAAATATTAAAATATTAAAATATTAAAATATTAAAATATTAAAATATTAAAATATTAAAATATTAAAATATTAAAATATTAAAATATTAAAATATTAAAATATTAAAATATTAAAATATTAAAATATTAAAATATTAAAATATTAAAATATTAAAATATTAAAATATTAAAATATTAAAATATTTAAATATTAAAATATTAAAATATTTAAATATTAAAATATTAAAATATTAAAATATTAAAATATTAAAATATTAAAATATTAAAATATTAAAATATTAAAATATTAAAATATTAAAATATTAAAATATTAAAATATTAAAATATTAAAATATTAAAATATTAAAATATTAAAATATTAAAATATTAAAATATTAAAATATTAAAATATTAAAATATTAAAATATTAAAATATTAAAATATTAAAATATTAAAATATTAAAATATTAAAATATTAAAATATTAAAATATTAAAATATTAAAATATTAAAATATTAAAATATTAAAATATTAAAATATTAAAATATTAAAATATTAAAATATTAAAATATTAAAATATTAAAATATTAAAATATTAAAATATTAAAATATTAAAATATTAAAATATTAAAATATTAAAATATTAAAATATTAAAATATTAAAATATTAAAATATTAAAATATTAAAATATTAAAATATTAAAATATTAAAATATTAAAATATTAAAATATTAAAATATTTTTTTTTTTAACACGTTTATTTAGTTTTGTTACAGTTTGCAGAGATTCATATTATGGGCAGTTACAATTTAGTAAAAAAATCAAGTGCTTGAGTCGTAAAATCATTTTTTGTATCTAAAATAAAGTTTACGTAGTTGATAAACAATTTTAGACATCTCTCTACATTTGCCATTCTTATTGCCCTGAAATCAGGGATTTGAAAGTTTTTGAACTCTACTCTTCGGTCCAAAATGGATTCTAATTTTGGTTTAAGGTGGTTCCACAAATGGCTTATTTTACGGCACTTGCTTAGCTTATGTTCTAGATCTTCTGTTTCGTTCGGACAATGAATGCAAAAAGCACTACTGATTCGATGTTGCCGGAACAACAGGGCCGCGTGAGGCAGCTTGCCATTCACAAGCAGATAGAACGTGGATTTTTCCAACGACGTGAGACTCCTTGCTCGTACGTTTCGCCACACGCTTCTCCACGATGCTCTGGGGTTGTTGACCACTACCTTCGGGGTTGGCAAAGCTTGCAGAAGATGACTTTCGATGCTGCTCGAACACGGGTTGTCTCGTAGCTGCTGGGGAAGCTCTCGAATAGTGGTCCACGTCGGCCGTAGACAAGGGTATGTTGCTGGCAGGGATCCTCCATTGTTAACCTGACCGTACAGGTGCTCGGCGAAGGGAGTTTCGGCAATCGTACACAGGAATCGGTTGACCAGTAGTGCTCTGCATTTGTGCATGGGAAGATGCAGATTCAGCCCTCCCTTTGCAATAGGTTGACAAATTTGCTCCATTGGAACTCTCAGCTGGCGACCCCATAGGAAGAACCCAAGTTGTCTTGTGATTCTTGCTATGTCTTGATTGCGTATGCTCAACACAGATGCCACGAACCACAGTTTTGAGGTCACAAACATGTTCAGCACGGTAACCTTTTGGATCAACGTAAGGTTTCGCGTTTTATACATCCACATCAGCTGCGTAGTTTTCCGGATCACTTCGTCCCAGTTGAACTGTATCATCTGCTTGTGATCATTGAAGAAGTTGATTCCCAAAATCTTCACACGCGTTTCCATCGACGGCCAGGGTAGGTTTTCGCTGCTTCTTCCGATTTTCATTGCAACTGTTTTCTCGGGGTTGAGGACGGCCCCAGAATACCATCCAAAGTCGAAGAAGAGTTGTTTGAGTGTTGGTAACTTCGTGTTATCAACCACGATAACAGATATATCGTCGGCGTATGCGGTGGAGAGGTCTAGCTGGTCGTTGCAGAGTGTGCGTATTTTCTCCAGCAGCGGGTGCAGATGGAGAACGAAGAGATGCATGCTCATCGGATCCCCTTGCCGAACCGAGCGCCGTATCTCGAACTCTGGAGACAAATGCCCGTTTACTAGCACACGAGAGCGTGAGTGGTCCATGATAGTACGCAGCAGCTGTATAAGTGCCCTGTTGAAGCCCATATCGTCCATAACCCGAAACAGATAAGAGTGTTCAACTCGATCAAATGCGTGATCAAGATCAAATGATACGAGCGTTCCTTGTATGTGTGTGTGCTTGATCTGGGCAATTCGATCTTTGACGGCAAGAAGAGCTTCAAATATGTTCCTTTTGCCGTTTGAGCACTTTTGAGAGGGTGTGAGGATGTCGTGCCGGACCATGATCTCCTCAATTCGGGATTTGAGTATTCGGCTTAGGATTTTGTAGTCAAAATTGAGCATCGTGAGAGGTCGGTAGGATTTGATAGTGTTGTTGCCACCTTTTTTGTGGCACAATACTACAACACCTTCAACCAGCTTCTGGGGGATGTTCCCGTTCAGCGCTTCATTGATCACCAGATTTAGTTGTCTGTGTATTACGTGGAAGGTCCGCACGTAAAACTCTTTGGGTATTCCATCGTTCCCCGGAGCTTTGCGCGATGCACTCGTTTTGATGATGTTATACAGCTGCTCAGTTGTTATTTCCTCCATTACCTGCGCGTTCGGCACCGAGTCAGATGGAATAGCCCGGTTGGTTGTTGCACCGTCAGGATCAGCTACGTCTCCAGCAGAGTACAGGGACTGGAAAAACTGATGAATGTGTGCTTCTATTTCTGCTGCATCCAAAGGCTGCGTCTGGACTCCGTCGGTGATTTTAGAGATGAACGAATTTTTCTTCCGTTTCATCCTGGCTCCAAGTTGAAAGGACGAGAGGCGCTCCCCGGCAACGACAGGATCATTAAGACGCTGGTAGCTCGAAGAGAAGTCACGTTGCAGTCGCAGCATCCTCCCTTTAATGTGGTTTACATCGGCAAGAGCATTCGGGTTCAGGTACAAACAGTCATATGCCTCCCTCAGTTGAGCGTACAGGTACTCATTTTCCGCGTTGAATGCACGGAATGCTTCGTTGGTTTTTCTCTTGAAGAAAGTCTTAATGCGCGGTTTTGCGTACTCCAGCCACCAGCTCATCCAGCTGTTATAGTCCCTTCTTTGTCTTGTCCACCAGTTCCACTTATGCTCAAACTCGATTATGTTCTCGTCAGTGAGTGTGTGCGTTCGCATAGACCAGTAGCCATTGCCAGCTGCCCTTCCAAGATCTGGTAAACAGACTCTTGTTTTGTAGACTTTGTGGTCCGAGAAGGAGTTCACATGGAAGGACGTTGTGCGCACCTGTGAACAGATGTTTGACGACACGTAAATTCTGTCCAAACGAGACATTGAGTTTGCTCGAATGAAGCTGAACTCCGTCCGAGTTCCATTCATAATCTGCCAAGTGTCCTTCAGGTCCATGTTCTGTACAAGGACTCTCAGCGCGATGCTTTGACTGTTTGTACCCGTGGCATGGCTGACACGACACAGTTGAAGTCGCCCCCAACAAGTACATACTCCCCCGCGTTTTGGAGATAGAAAGGCAAAGATTGGTTGAACATACTCTCTCGTGACTGATAGCTTTGGACTCCAGAAGGCGCATAGACATTGCAGATCGTAACGCAGTTGTTGACCTTGAGTGTGAGTATTCTACTGTCCAGGCTACGCTGAACATTGCTCACCAGCATGTGTTGTTTCACGGCAATTGCTGTTCCTCTTTTAGTTTCGTTTACATTTGTGTAGGTGTTGAAGCCAGGGATCGAAAATTGGTTGCTCTCGACCTCTTGCAACAACACTACATCAAGATCGAGTAGTCGGACAAGTGTCCGTAGTGCGTTTAACTTGTTTTCGTTGGATATTGCGTTAGTGTTGATGGTGGCTACGTTGTAAGATGTTGTATTTTGCATGTCTACTGGGTCCGAATCTTCTTCGGCCTACCCCTTTTGCGCTTCGGTTTTACAGGGGTGAACCCGTTCCCTGCTGAAGTGCTCAAGTCAGAGATGTCCGTATCATTGCCAGTGTAGCTTGCGTTTTCTTCCTCGGAGATTTCCATGTCTGGAATGGGCAGCTGTGGTACTAGGAACTCAACTCTCTGAGCGAGTTCGGCTGCACTGTAACTCGTTGAGGGGTCACTCAGCATCTCCAGGTTGGTTTGTGTGTTTTCAGGGATCTCGCGGTCAGTGCTCTTCGACGCATCAGCAAGGCTGCTATCAACGCCCT
Source organism: Culex quinquefasciatus (assembly GCF_015732765.1). Taxonomy (NCBI): domain Eukaryota; kingdom Metazoa; phylum Arthropoda; class Insecta; order Diptera; family Culicidae; genus Culex; species Culex quinquefasciatus. The sequence continues at coordinate 109,159,175 of NC_051862.1, forward strand.
GACCTGCTGGCAGCGCGTTTTCCACAGCAGTTGATGGTTCTTGGTTGTGCGTGTGTGGTCCTTCTGCAGTGGTGGTTTCCATAGGAACAGCGATGAGGTCATCAGCTACTGGGGCAGCTGGAGGGCTGGTTGGAGAGGCAGCTACTTGTTCAGCAGCTGGAGGGGCAGCAGGGAGAACAGCAGCCAGAGGAGCTGCTGGCGACGCTGCTGGAGCATTTGGAGGCACACAGGTTTCATCAGATACAGCAGTTGTAGTTGTGTTCTTCCCCTGATTTTGTGCAGATGTTAGTGTTGTGAAGACCGGCATGAGCGCTGCGGCAGCTTCTTCGCCGAGGTTCTGACCTTGGGGCGTTGAAGACGATCCACCAGCTACGCCAGCGTAGCTTTGTGCCAGTTTGAGCCTATTATTTAGGTCGGACTTCTGCGTCACCAGCTTTTTGTTCTCCGCACATGTCATGCCCGCGTGTAGAACGTTGGCACAATGCTTACATGTGGGGGGCTGACCGAAGTAGCTGACGTATGTTTTTTCTCCGAGAATTGTAACATACGATTTGATATGCTTTCGCAACATCATTTTCACAACTCTGGTACCAGTAGGAGCATTTTTGTAGATGAACTTTTCACCCCAAATAAGCTCCTTCACTGCTAGCACTTCACCGTACTGCTTCAGATAGTCACAGATTTGTTCATTGGTCACGTTTTCGGACAGGTCGTGAATTTTCACTTCGACACCGCCGTCATCCATGCACAGTTTCACTTTGTACTTATGTTTGTTCATTTCCACTTCATGCTTTCCATTGTGCTGCATCACAGTTTCTTGTGCGATCCGTAGATCGCTGCATTTCACTTGAGCACAATTGAGAGCATGGTTCACTTGCAATCGTTTCACGGCATCGATGCCCAGTTCAAGGTTGTGGTACACAAACGCGTGGATCTCCTCATAGGTCATCCGTTTGGGAAGATTGGAAAAATCGACCCGGAAGGTGTTTTCTCGCGATTTAACCGACGACATCTCGATTTCACGGTTAAAATATCATAGTTTTAGGAGGCGTCAGAAATCTTTCTGACAGAAAAAAGCGATGAAAAACGCGAGCGAACAATTGTTCTCGATTCTTAGCTCGTCAAACACGTCTAATCGTCGCAATGATTTGACGCTAACTGAAATATTAAAATATTAAAATATTAAAATATTAAAATATTAAAATATTAAAATATTAAAATATTAAAATATTAAAATATTAAAATATTAAAATATTAAAATATTAAAATATTAAAATATTAAAATATTAAAATATTAAAATATTAAAATATTAAAATATTAAAATATTAAAATATTAAAATATTAAAATATTAAAATATTAAAATATTAAAATATTAAAATATTAAAATATTAAAATATTAAAATATTAAAATATTAAAATATTAAAATATTAAAATATTAAAATATTAAAATATTAAAATATTAAAATATTAAAATATTAAAATATTAAAATATTAAAATATTAAAATATTAAAAAATTAAAATATTAAAATATTAAAATATTAAAATATTAAAATATTAAAATATTAAAATATTAAAATATTAAAATATTAAAATATTAAAATATTAAAATATTAAAATATTAAAATATTAAAATATTAAAATATTAAAATATTAAAATATTAAAATATTAAAATATTAAAATATTAAAATATTAAAATATTAAAATATTAAAATATTAAAATATTAAAATATTAAAATATTAAAATATTAAAATATTAAAATATTAAAATATTAAAATATTAAAATATTAAAATATTAAAATATTAAAATATTAAAATATTAAAATATTAAAATATTAAAATATTAAAATATTAAAATATTAAAATATTAAAATATTAAAATATTAAAATATTAAAATATTAAAATATTAAAATATTAAAATATTAAAATATTAAAATATTAAAATATTAAAATATTAAAATATTAAAATATTAAAATATTAAAATATTAAAATATTAAAATATTAAAATATTAAAATATTAAAATATTAAAATATTAAAATATTAAAATATTAAAATATTAAAATATTAAAATATTAAAATATTAAAATATTAAAATATTAAAATATTAAAATATTAAAATATTAAAATGTTAAAATATTAAAATATTAAAATATTAAAATATTAAAATATTAAAATATTAAAATATTAAAATACTAAAATATTAAAATATTAAAATATTAAAATATTAAAATATTAAAATATTAAAATATTAAAATATTAAAATATTAAAATATTAAAATATTAAAATATTAAAATATTAAAATATTAAAATATTAAAATATTAAAATATTAAAATATTAAAATATTAAAATATTAAAATATTAAAATATTAAAATATTAAAATATTAAAATATTAAAATATTAAAATATTAAAATATTAAAATATTAAAATATTAAAATATTAAAATATTAAAATATTAAAATATTAAAATATTAAAATATTAAAATATTAAAATATTAAAATATTAAAATATTAAAATATTAAAATATTAAAATATTAAAATATTAAAATATTAAAATATTAAAATATTAAAATATTAAAATATTAAAATATTAAAATATTAAAATATTAAAATATTAAAATATTAAAATATTAAAATATTAAAATATTAAAATATTAAAATATTTAAGTATTTAACTATTAAAATATTAAAAAATTAAAATATTAAAATATTAAAAAATTAAAATATTAAAATATTAAAAACATTTGAACATTTAAACATTTAAACATTTAAACATTTAAACATTTAAACATTTAAACATTTAAACATTTAAACATTTAAACATTTAAACATTTAAACATTTAAACATTTAAACATTTAAACATTTAAACATTTAAACATTTAAACATTTAAACATTTAAACATTTAAACATTTAAACATTTAAACATTTAAACATTTAAACATTTAAACATTTAAACATTTAAACATTTAAACATTTAAACATTTAAACATTTAAACATTTAAACATTTAAACATTTAAACATTTAAACATTTAAACATTTAAACATTTAAACATTTAAACATTTAAACATTTAAACATTTAAACATTTAAACATTTAAACATTTAAACATTTAAACATTTAAACATTTAAACATTTAAACATTTAAACATTTAAACATTTAAACATTTAAACATTTAAACATTTAAACATTTAAACATTTAAACATTTAAACATTTAAACATTTAAACATTTAAACATTTAAACATTTAAACATTTAAACATTTAAACATTTAAACATTTAAACATTTAAACATTTAAACATTTAAACATTTAAACATTTAAACATTTAAACATTTAAACATTTAAACATTTAAACATTTAAACATTTAAACATTCCAATATCAATTAACAAACCCAACTTTACACTGAACCTGTTCAGCCGACGCTCATGCAACGAACGCAACGTTACACCAAGTTACACTGAACCCGTGCGACGCTCCTGAAACGAACGCACCATGGTTCGAGCGAGCTGTCACTTTTTTTACTCGCGCGTGTCCGATCATGTTCGTGTTGACGGTGTTTGCTGAAGTTTTAGGGGAAACCCGGATTTTTCGCGTTGAGGCGGTCGTTTAAGCCAATTGGCCACATCCGGCGATTGGCAATCAAGTTGCCGAACGCGATCCTAGTGTTGGTTGGACGGATGTTCGAAGTTCGAATTGGAGCGGCTCCGGGATGGCGGAACTTTGGGTGAGTATTTTAAGTTTCGTGAGGGTGGAGGGGAATTCCAAACAAAACAGCAGCGGCACTATCTATTGCCTGCTTGGGCAGATTGCTTAATCACAGTGTTTGTTTTTTTTTCTACTTTACAGGGACTTCTTCCACACGTTTCCGGCAGAAAAAATCTGCCGAGTCACCGATCCGGAAAAGCAAATTTGAAATTGTCAACCATTTTGGGTGAGTATTTCAGCTGTGGTGGAATTTTGCTTGGAAAACTTTCTTCTGATTTGTTGTGGGAGGGGAGAGCCACGGTGCGAAATCTCCGCAGCAGCAGCAGACATCTTTCGTGGCCTACTGCAGCAACATTTGATCTGAACAAACTGTTTGTTTCTCTTTTCACAGGGACTTCTCCCACCGGGTTCGCTAACGGGACACAACCCAACGGATGCGTTCGATTGGGAGAGGACCCGGCGCCTGCTGCGGTCACTTTCAGCCGTGTTTGTTCCGGATGGTGAGCTCGTCTCGCCTGGAGGCGAAAATCGTTAGGTGAGTTCTGTGTTGGGGCTGCGCAGCTCGGAAAACTTTCAAACGTCAAGGAGAAGGTCACGATTTTTTTTAGCGGTACGCAGCTGAAAAGTAACAGAGACGGAATGTAGCGTTTCACGCGGTGCAATTTGTCTTGATGAGTGAATCAAATAATTTGGATTTGCACATTTCAATGCAACTGAAAATTACAAATAAAGTTGTATTTAATGCAAAAATATTGATAATCCAGACCTGCTCATCAAACCGAATCTCAAAACGCTGAATCTTGAAAGGACGAAAATCAAAAAGCAGGATTTTGCTTATTGTTCAGAATATTGGAAACCATAGAGAAAAATCATATTTTTTTAAAGAGATTTTCTAGGATTCAAATGTTTAAGAATTCTACAATTTATTTCAAATAATTTAAATTTAGAAAATCTGAAAATTTGAGTTTAAAAAAATTCTAAAAATTTAAAATTACAAAATTGTGTAACCTAAAATGGAAAACTGTAACCAACAGATCGAATCAACTTATTTTGTATGAGTGAACTAAAATTTCAGTCCAAAATAAAAGTAGAATTTTTCCTTCTTCGGTAATCTGAACCTTCGGATGATTGATTTTTCGATATTAATCAAAATAAACCGAAATAGTCGAGTTATCGGATAATCGAGTACGAAAAAATGGAATGTTTTTAGTATTTTTTTTATATTTTTTTTTGCTAAAATTCTGATTGATTTTTAGGATTTTAGCAATTTAGGATTTTAGGAATTTAGGAATTTAAAAATTTTGAAATTAAGAAATTTAGAAATTTAGAAATTTAGAAATTTAGAAATTTAGAAATTTAGAAATTTAGAATTTTAGAAATTTAGAAATTTAGAAATTTAGAAATTTAGAAATTTAGAAATTTAGAAATTTAGAAATTTAGAAATTTAGAAATTTAGAAATTTAGAAATTTAGAAATTTAGAAATTTAGAAATTTAGAAATTTAGAAATCTAGAAATTTAGAAATTTAGAAATTTAGAAATTTAGAAATTTAGAAATTTAGAAATTTAGAAATTTAGAAATTTAGAAATTTAGAAATTTAGAAATTTAGAAATTTAGAAATTTAGAAATTTAGAAATTTAGAAATTTAGAAATTTAGAAATTTAGAAATTTAGAAATTTAGAAATTTAGAAATTTAGAAATTTAGAAATTTAGAAATTTAGAAATTTAGAAATTCAGAAATTTAGAAATTTAGAAATTTAGAAATTTAGAAATTTAGAAATTTAAGAATTTAGGAATAATGGAATTTTGGAGTATTGGAATTTTTGAATTTTAGAATTAAGGAATTTTGCAATTTTGGAATTTTGCAATTTTGGAATTTAGGAATTTTGGAATTTAGGAATTTTGGATTTTGGAAATTTTGGAACTTAGGAATTTGGGAATTTAGGAATTCAGGAATTTAGAAATGTAAGAATTTAGTAATTTAAGGAATTTAGGATTATAGGAATTTATGGAATTATGAAGTTAGGAATTTAGGAATTTAGTAGTTTAGGAATTGAGATATTATGGAATTTAAGAATCTAGGAAATAAAAAATTTTTAGGTTTTTTTTCAATTTTGGAATTTAGATTCCTTAATTCCTTAGGAATTCAGGTATATAGGAAATTATTAAATTATGAACTTATGAAATTAGGAATTTAGGAATAAAGGAATTTAAAAATTCAGGAATTTAGGAAATTTGGAATTAAGGGATTTGTAAATTTGGGAATTCAGGAATATAGGATTTTAGGAATTCTGGAATTAAGGAATTTATGAATTTAGGGAATTAGGAATTTAAGAATATAGGAGTTAAAGAAATTAGGAAATTATGAAGTTAGGAATTCAGGAATTTAAGAAATTAGGAATTTTGGAATTTAGGAATTTGGGAATTTAGGAATTTAAGAATTTCAAAATTTCATGATTTAGGAATTTAGGAATTAAGGGATTTGTGAATTTGGGAATTCAGGAATATAGGAATTCTGGAATTTATGAATTTATGAATTTAGGGAATTAGGAATTTAAGTATATAGGAGTTAAGGAAATTATGAAGTTAGGAATTTAGGAAATTACGAATTTTGGAGTTTAGGAATTTGGGAATTTAGGAATTAAAGAATTTAGGAATTTAAGAATTTCTAAATTTCAGAATTTAAGAACAGCTAATTTAATAGAAAATGAACCGGATCCTTAACATGCCAAACATATGTAAATTTTCCTTATATCTAATTAAGTGTTTTTCTCTTCTACAGGGGCTAATTTCACTAAGGATTGTGCTTCTAGATTACGCGAATGTCTATCCCAATTTCGAAGCAGTTGATCCGGCACCGGCTACGGACATCCCGAATAATTTCAAACAGTGCGGATTGAAGCGGAATAACAAAAGAAAACGACACAGAAAAAAAGTGCTAAATTAAGTGAAATTAAAGAAAACGATAAAAATACAATAAAACTTACCGTATTGACCATTAATTTCAATGTTTAAATATATGTTTTACAGTACAATTTAGTGGCGAGAAAAAAATAAATACAATGAAAATACAATGAATCATACTGTAGTTATTATTTATTTCAATGTACGAATATAGTTTAAACCGTACTATCTAGTATGGAAAAAACTATGAAGAACTATAAATTGACTGTGCAATCCATTGTAATGGTTACTGTTTTTATTATAAATATATGATGTTTTCTATGGTAAGGGTAATTTTTTGGACGGAAAAGTCATCAATGAAAATACGGTAGAATGTATAGTATTTGGTTTTTTTTTTTTGTATGGGGAAAAGTCGAAATTTTTATGGTGACTGTGCCTAACAATACCCCTTTTTTATAGTAAATTCCCAAAATAAGATATATTCTATGGTGAAAAAACATAAAGGCTACTGTAGAATCATGGTAGAAATAACCATAGAATTTATCGTGTGATAACCATAAAATCTACTGTTGATTTATAGTAAAACTTTATGCGGGTTGCTAACCACCCTCAATTCAGATGGTCGAACTTTATGAAAAATGGTAGGGTACCATTTAAGATATGGTATTTTTAAAGTTTTCCTACCATTTTTCAAATAGTGGTTACGATCTCTGAAATGGTGAGAAAACCATTTAAAACAAAGTTTTTTAAAGGTTCTCGTTTATGCGGGATTATTGTTGTGAACCATCCGTCAAAAAGTGAACAATTCGGTAAAAAATGTAAGAAAAACTTATAAAAACTATTTCAAAATTATTTCTCAAAAAGTAGTAAATTTGTATGATAAACTTTAATTTACCATTTGAAAACTATTTCTGAAATAGTGAAACTGGAAAAAAAATGTAGGATTAACCTTAAATAACCATATGAAAACTATTTCCAAAATAGTAGCGCTAAGTAAAAATCCCGGATAAACGAAAACTATATCGATTGCAGTGTGGAACTTAAAAAAACCTTATGAGATATGGTCACCATTTGTAATAATGTTATTTGGCGGACCTTGATAACTATTAGTCAAATGGTCACCATAAGTAATAGAGTTATTTTAATGTTTGTAATGGTAAACAATTTTCTTGATCACTTTAAAAAACTATTTGCAGATGTTTTCTCAAATGGTTACCCTAAATCATAAGGTAATTTTAAAATTCAAATGGTTCAACTGGCGGACTTGGATGATTGTTTGTCAAAAGGTTACCATAATTGTTATAGTTATTTCAAAGTTTGTAATGGTAACAAGTTTTTTTGAGAACAATAAAAATCTATTTACGATTTTTTCTTGAAATGGTTACCATAAATCATAAGGGTATTTTAAAGTTAAAATGGTAAACCTTGATACGCGAGCACCATATTGAATCATTAAATAACCATTTGAAAAAATAGTTACCATTTTATTTTATTTTTCCACAAAAACAAAATGGGTACTGTTATTTATTTTAGATTTTTTTAGATTCTATTTAACGAATTCCTTAAAGTTTATTTATGTCTTACATATTTGTAAACATAAATCCAACAGGTGGACAAAAAACTTCACTTCTTTATTCAACTTCAATTTGTAAAATTTTAAAGCAAAGATCTTCAAAGATTTCATAAAATTGCGTTTATGTTATCACTTTTTTGATTTTTAAAGTCTAAAAATATCTCCATTGATTAAGGCTGTATCATTCACGGGCGGCCATTTATCGGCCATTAGAAAAAACATTGAAATCTTGATTCAGGTGCATTAATCAAAACATGGTTTTCTACAGGTGTTCGTGGAAGCGTTTCACATATCGTGATTAATTTTTCGTTGACGTTGAATCAACCACAAGCTTGGGTGATCCCGCCATGTAAGACTTGACCATACGCAAGCCGGACCTCGTCGTCGACTGCGTCGTCGTTGACTTGCTGCCGAGACGCTCCCTGATGGAGGCGCGTACCGGCGAGCCGTGGCCCCGAGATTGCCGCTGCCGTCCATACCCTTTGTTTCGACCGAGCGCTTTCGACCTGGAATCGCTCCAGCTCGCCCTGCTGCTTGTCGTTCTTGATCTCTCTATTGAGTTCTCGAGATTAGTTTGCAGTTCAAGGATCGAGTCGGAGGGCTTGATGTCGTGCTGTTCTACGGCGGCGACACCGTTGATGTTGACCAGGTTGATGTCCTGCTCGTCACCGAGGTGACCCTCGAGCACGAATTTATTCAGCAGATCGCCCGTACTTGTCCGGAATGTCCGAGTACAGATCGTTGTGGTCGACCTGCTCTTCAAGATGCTGGTGCTGTTCTTCCTGTTGATCGTGACTTCTGGAAGGATTCGAGTTTATGCGCAGACACATACACATACAGAGGGTGCTGCTGGCCATATACTTGCGCTACAAATTGCATCCAAATCACACCTGCACAGCATCGATTGACCACACGAAGGCGCCTTTGCGACGCAGCAAGCGTGCGTGTGCGCTCTTAGCACACCGACACGACCGCGGACCGGTTCCTGCGTATTGATGGGCACTTCACTTCACACGGTTCTCTTCTGGCACAGCTACGGACCGGGATCTTCTCCGGCATACCAACAACTTCTTCACAATCGATAACATTTTCTTCATCACGGTCGCATTGAGAGACACAGCCGGGACGGTGCGGGGAGTCACCGGTAACCGCTGAACACCTTTTCTCGTGGCTTTGCCTGACCGCATAAAACCGTAAATGATCACTCCGCGCGACCGTTTCGACTGCACCGAGGACAGTTGGAGCCTAACATTTCAAAAGGGCACAAAACTTTTGTAAACAATAGTGTATCCCTTTCACTCAAATGACAGTTTGCATATGGTGTGAGAGGGATACACTCTTGTTTACAAAAGTTTTGTGCCCTAATGAAATGGAAAGCACGAGTTAAGTGCTCCAAAAGCACTTTCGCGAACCGACAGAATAACTTGCAGCTGCGAGCTGCAAAAAATCGACTGGATCGAACTGAACTGAACTTCGCTGCAATGTTTACATTTTGCGCTCTCTCACTTCTCACGCGACTCATCTCGCATTTTCGTTCGTCTCACTTGAAAACAAGATTTGTTTAAGTGAGGTTGTGAGGTACATCAATTAGCAGGGTAGCCAGTTTTTGCTATCACAGACTTTTGCACATGGTTTCATCGGTTTCACGGACAGTTCGACGCCAACATTTCAAAAAGCATCAAAGAAATACAAACCGTGCGTTTTGAGAAAAACGCATTTAAATGTTAAGCATCATTTTTTAATTTCCATTTTAATAAATATAAAAGCAAAACAAGATGTTCTAATGATAACAAACGATGAAAAACGTTGCTTTTTTTGATACTTGATCATGGTCATGGTTGAACCATATACTAATTAACACTAGTGCTTTGAAGCTTCGAACATTTTTTTTTTTTTCAAAAAAAAGTATGACTCATAAGTAGAGATCCTAGAGCTTAGTCCTATAAGCTCTAGGCTCTCTACTCATAAGCTGTGAACCGCGCAAACAACTGTGATCGACTTGCCCCCCGTATGGCAGATCTGCTTGGCAGCACTGACATTTTTAAATTCTGTTTTGTGCTTTTTGCGCGTGCATTGTGTTTGTTTATGTTTTGGTTTTGATTTAATCAGCTGGCAGCTGAAAAGAAAACACTCTTTGCGGAAGAACTACAAAAAACGGAACAAAAATTACAAGCAAGGTAATTCAATTCAATTTTCAATTTTGATTCTGTTCGAAGAAGTTTTTTTTTCGATGATTAAAAGCAAAATTCAATTTTGTCCAAAAAAGTTCCTAAAATGTCCGTCTTATTTCAGATACGAATGTGGGTGATTTGGTGGTTCTCAACAAAAGAGAAGGTGCGCTGCATGGATTTATAGGAGTTGGGAGAACATCTCTTCCGGGAGCAATATCCGGAAACTCATTCACCCGCAAAACACGCTCAACTTTGTGCGCAAATTGTCGATGAGTCTCGGTGAGAAGTTTACCCGGACACGAAGCAGTTCGGAGATGGAATTGAGGATTAGACAAACCCAACTTTCCGGTTAAAAATGGTTTTACGTGCTCTGTGGAGACTGGCCAAGTGCGCCGTCGGTACAAGGGAAGCCTTGTCACGATTGTCAACAATGTTGACCAAAAAGTAAACGTACAGTATCCAGTGAACCATCTCCAACAGACCAAGTTCTGCCAGAAGTAGCAGCCAAAGTTCGAGCTCGAGTGGCGGAGGTGGAGGCATCACCACGAATACGACCAGTAGCAACATAATGTTGAATCTGGGTGGAGCATCACCGGCTGCTCTTGTGGAAAGGAAAGCCCAGAGATCATATTTCATGTTTGTTTCCCTTTTATTTTCCTCTTTCCTGCTAGATCTTAGCCCTATTCATCTCCTACTCTTCTTTTCCTTTGAATCACTCTACTCACTGTTCTTCTTCGTTTTCTTCGGGCCCATGATCCTCTGCTCCAGTCGTTCCAAACTACACCGCATCTTGTCCGACGAATCTCGCCACGGCCCGACACATCGGGTTCGAGTCCGCCACCACCTTCGCACTGGGTTTGTCAGCACTGGGCCAGATCTCGCATACACCTTCCTGACGATCCGCTCGACGTGTCCGGTTGCGTGCGCCCGATGTCAGGCTTGACGTCGGTCGCGTTCCCTACCGGGTCGAGCTCCTCGGGTGTCGATCCACCAAGATACGCTCCTCGTCGACCTCCCCGACGCACGTAGAGCCGAATGTCGAGCTCCTGTCGACCGGGTGGCTCTTACGGGGAAGTTCGCAGCATTCCAGCAATCCAAAACAACGCCTTGTAGGAATCGGCAATGATTACCGTAGGGGGAGGGATAAATTGGCCGGTTTCTTACCCCAGTGGTGATCCGGGGGCGTTTTCTTAAACTTGTTGGCCGCTTGCGTCCGTCGCAAGTCCCGTCCGGCGTGTAGAAGCTCTCCCTTCTATGGTGCCGTTCCGGCACTCCAATCAATCGAGGTGATCGGCTGGCAACGGCTTCGACGGTGGCCTCTCCAACGGCCAAGGAACCGTTCCGGCCCGTGGTGCAGACGAGCACCAGCCGCGGCAACGACGCGAACTTTCTTCCTTTTGGCGGCCAACTGGCCGAGCCCGTGACGACGCAACTTCACGTGGAACGATTTTGACGTTTCTTCCTTCTCTCTTTGCGTGACACTTCTACCGAGTCGTCGTTGACAGGCGTTCTAGTAGTCGAGTGAGGGGTGTTTTCCAGCAGTTTTGTTTTGTTTCGCACAGTGGGATTGATGATAATCTTAATTTACTAAAATCTTTGACAAAATTTATCCAAAAAGCATACAAAATAACTACTAACGTTACAATAAGAAGGGGTCCGGCCGTACCGGCTGAGCAGCTGTAACGACGTCCACGGCAACCAGACGGTTTTGCAGCGGATCGCGCAGTGGTTCATGGTTGACCTGCCCAAGTCCCCGTCAGATACACCGCCGCTCAGCTCGGTCACTAATCCGGACGGACCGTCGTCGCCACGGATAGTGGTGAAAGGCTTCCCAACAGCCAGAGGACTTACGCGGAGTGACCATCGTTAGGAGCTAGGAGGATTGACGTGATAAATCACGAAAACTGTTGTCGATTCTGAATCTCGTGCTGGTTATGCCGTTCCAGGGAAGAATATGTTTGGAACTAGTGAGAAATTCGCGTTGGCTTGGAGATGAAATAAAATGTGAACTTAATCTGAACCTGACTTTCAGATAAAGCTTAAACTTAAAACGAGAGAAATCTGCAAAAACGAAAAAAAAATGCTAATTCAAACCTCAAAATCCGTTCGTTACGATTTGGCAATATTTGTCCACGCCATTATTTGTATTAAGCAATTTTCCTTAAACGTTAAAGAGCGGTTCTTACTCTCATTCATTCTAATTGATGGGAGACTGGAGGACTTGGGAAAGGAGAGGAGGCAGAACGGTATTCTTACAAGTGCTCATCCTCGTCGGGCAGTGCAGTGACTTGTGCCTCCTTTAGATCCTTTTCGATCTGCTGCTGCCAGTCTTTGTCCATCTTACCTCTGGAGGCAGGATAGCAAACATCGCAACAAACTCTAGGTTCGGGTCGCCGACCAGCTTGCGGGTCAGCCACAGGAAAGGCTTCTCGAAGTTGTAGTTGAACTTGGCGGAGATGTTGTCTTTTTTTCCGGTGGAACACGCCTCGGCTCTCACTTTCCGGTCCTTGATGTCGATCTTGTTGCCGCACAGCAAGATCGCGATGATTCCCCACACTCGCACCAGATCCCGGTGGCAGTTGGAGCAGTTCTTGTAGGTGACGCGGGACGTCCTTGAACATGATGATGGCACACTGTCCCTGGATCAAGCAACCGTCGCGCAGCCTGCCGAACTTCTGCTGGACGTCCGTGCCCAAACGTTGAACGTATATCAACCAAAAAAGAAAACAAATTGAGGAGCACAAGAACAAAAAGGCTCGAAATTCATAAATAATTTTATTTCAATTGTTTGAGCGAATCATTTTTCAATAGTTAATTATAATAATAATAATTTTTGATTCAACGGATTTAACGCATAATTGCGAGAGCAAGTATCGAGCGTAGCAAGAGAAGAAATTGAGAGAGCGCGCAAACCAGAGTATTAATAATCTGCCTTGCGCACTCTCTCGTTTCTCTTCTCTCACCACGCTCGTTACCTGCACTAGTGCAGGCAAGCGCACAGCGCAGGCAAAAACAGTCTGAAGGGAAACGTTTGTGCGGCTGGTCGTTGTTTACGTTTTGTGCGCAGGTATAATTTTCAAATCATTTGATTTACCAGATACTTTGTTTATATTTTTCTTGTTGACCATTTCAGCGCCGTGGAGAACTTGAAACAACGGAACAGCTGGTGCTGGAGGATTCGATCGGCAATCGAAAGAGATCTTGGCGGCAGCCGACCGACAAAACAAAATCGAAGCGAACGCACGATTGGCAAGGAAATCATTTGAATCATCAGATAAGTACACATATTTGAATGTTACATTCTACTCGATACTTTGTGATTTTTTTTCTTATTTTTTCAGGTTTGGACGACTTCGGCAGTATGATCAACTGGGCAGAATCGGCAATCAACTAGAATTAAAGCCGAAAAAGTTCCAATATTGTTGTGAACCATCCGTCAAAAAGTGAACAATTCTGTAAAAAATAGGTAGGTAAAAAATATAAGAAAAACTTTTAAAAACTATTTCAAAACTATTTATCAAAAAGTAGTAAACTTTAATTTACCTTTTGAAAACTATTTCTGAAATAGTGAAACTGGGAAAAAATGTAGGATAAACCTTAAATAACCATATGAAAACTATTTCCAAAATAGTAGCGATCGGTAAAAATAACAAGAAAACCCCTTAAAAACCATTTACGAACCATTTCTAAAATAGTAACAGCAAGGTTAAAAATTTTAAGAAAAACCTTAAAATACAATTTAAAAACCATTTCTGAAACAGTAAAAACCGGAGGAAAAAGGTCGCTTCCACGCGAAAATTAACTTTATTTTTACCATTACACAAATGGTAATCTTACGAAACGTTGTTCGGAGATTTTTAAAGTTACCGTTGCTAACCACCCTCAATTCAGATGGTCGAACTTTATGAAAAATGGTAGGGTACCATTTCCGATATGGTATTTTTAAGGTTTTCCTACCATTTTTCAAATAGTGGTTACGATCTCTGAAATGGTGAGAAAACCATTTAACAAAAAGTTTTTTTAAAGTTCTCGTTTATGCGGGATAGCAAGAAAAACCCTAATAAACCATTTACAAACCCTTTCTAAAAAAGTAGACGCAAGGTTAAAAATTATATGAAAAACCTTAAAATACTATTTCAAAACCATTTCTCAAACATTAATAACCGAGAGAAAAAGGTCACTTTTTCGGGAAAATTCACTTTATTTTTACCATTGCACAAATGGTAATTTGACGAAACGTTGTTCGGGGATTTTTAAGGTTACCGTTGCTAACCACCCTCAATTCAGATGGTCGAACTTTATGAAAAATGGTAGGGTACCATTTAAGATATGGTATTTTTAAAGTTTTCCTACCATTTTTCAAATAGTGGTTACGATCTCTGAAATGGTGAGAAAACCATTTAACACAAAGTTTTTTTAAGGTTCTCGTTTATGCGGGATGGTCCGAAAAATGATGTGACAAATGGTGAGTGTATGGTTGATGTTTATGCGGGAAGGCAAAAGCAATTGAAATTAACATCGAATTCTGGATTCAACGGAGTAGTTTTTTTTTTGCTGCTTTGGTAAATTTACGTTATTTACATCGGGAAAACACGTCCGGACACTCAAATGGCGGAGTAGATGGGAACACTTGTTCGGGAATTCAACTCACCTGCTCTCCACAGCCCCAAACTAGTTCAGATGATGAACCACTTGGTGGAAGCTCCTGGAGCGGACACTTCCGGAATCCGGTTTTCCACAACGTAAGTTGCGGCTGGACGAACACTCGGAATCGATTGTCTGAAGCGGAGGGTGACGTTAAACTGAAGCTCTTAATCTGGAATGTTCCGGCAACCTGAATTCCTAGCCTTGAGCAGCAACGGCCTTCGGGCGTCCGGTTCGGTACGGACCATGTTCGGGGCTGGCCGATAAGTTTGCAGTGCACTGTATTTGTGGCAGCTAATTCCAGCGTGGTTCGTAGGTGACGTTTCGACGACCTTGACTGTCAGTTGACAGGCTTTGTCATACACGCTGGGTCTGCAGGTGGGGTTTTTCGAAAGCTATTTCTACAATATATCGTTATCAAGCATGTTATAAAAGGTTACTAAAAGTACAGTAATAACATTAGCATTAAACCTCTAATCAGCCCATAAATTTAGTAAGAGCGAGTAATAATGTATATTTCATATAAAAAAACAGCTACCATACTACTCAAAGGGGTAGATTGAGAACCTGGGACTATGGGAATATGTAAACATTTTTTTGTTGCATGGAAAAGTTGAAAAAGAGAGGTGAGCACGTTCATTTCTTCGACTTTATTTTTTGGGGACAGTCCTACTTATTCTGAATAGATTAATTCAAAATGTACCTGATGTCTCGTTTTCCAAAGAAAATGCTGATTGTATTTCGTTTTGTGCTGATGCGTCATCCGTTGTACCACACTCGGTTGCAGTGGTTGAGATATAAGAATCTTTGTTTTTCTCCACCTTAAAATAATTCACTTGATTTGGTACATTAGTGGCAACCTATATGCATCTAAACACTTACTTTGTATGACACCAGCATATTGCCTTGAAGGCTTATTATAAGATTTCCTAATGTAATCCAATCTAGATTGCTTGCTTTGATTTCGACAAAATCATTCGAAGATGCTGTGCCTTTACATGCCATTGGCAGATCAATGCCAGAAATTAAATTTTGGCCATTTGACACATTATGATTACATTCTAAAACTGCTCCAAAAATATTTTCTAAAAATTTCAAACATGTTGAGAACTGACAACTTATTTTTAATAAAACGCCCATGGCCTTTACATAAGAGGCATCTTGTTCCAGGCAATTTCTTGCCCAAAAGTAGGCATCAATGACATTGTTTGTAGTGCACATTATTTTCAACAAGCCTTCTTTACTAGGCCAATGGTTCATGTTGTATTCGATGCATTTTTCGTAGCATATTGTGGCCATCTGCTCATTGCCTGCACTATGTGCTAGTTGACCCAAAAGAAACAATGTGTGAATATCAGAACCGTCCATTTGAGTCGCCTTAATCAAATAATAAAGTGCCATTTCGTTTTGGCCGCATTCCTTGAATATGAATCCAACATTTTTTAAACAGTTGTATTTTACAAGCAATATTTGATCGTTCTTGCTATCATTAGGTGCCTGCAGTGGTCCATAAATATATGATTTGCGTTTTGTTATTGTTATAATAAAACCTTACCTTATTCAACACATTTGTCCCGAGTAACTCTAAAAGAAGGCTCAATGCTGCTTTATATTTTTTAGCGTCTTTCAACTTCAATGCACGAATGTATTCTGATATTACAATTGTTTCCTAAAATAATTCAGAAAAACATATGGTTTATTCGGTGGAGCTGTTTATACTCTCGAAATATGCAAGAATCCCGATTTACATCAAAATCAGGACTATCATTCTTTTTTTGACGCAACCCCAAAAGTTTTCCGATTTTCGCCAATTTAAAAAAAAGTCTGTTTTGAAATGGCCATATTTTGGAAACAATAAATGGTATAGCGAAACCCAACTGCTTATTTTAAAAGAAATTGGACGCCTTTACCATCCGATGGGGGTTTGCCTACGTCCTCGGCCCACCCTTGGTTTCTGGGTAGAGAAGGGCTAAGTTGTGCGAACCGTTCAAGCGAAAGAACAAATGAGTGACCGCTCAGGAAAAATGAGTGGCGGTTCATTTTGTGAACCGGTTCTTTACAAAGAATCGTGAATATATTTTAATTTTGTAAAGTATTTTAAGTGTTTTGAAATATTATTTTTTTGTTTTAATAAAATACTTTTTAGGTATGTTAAATAAAAGGCAAAGTAATCCACTTTAACGACCCCCGGTCTTTTGTGGTCTCTGTTGAAAGATTCTGCTCATTTCTAGGCGTCCGAAGGTTATGTGTGGTGAGTCACCCAAAACCTCTTTCACGCAAATGGACCGACGTTTTACTTCCCCATCCGATAGAAGGTGTTGGGGGACACTGCGGGTGCGGGGATTCGGGGCAGCTCACGGGCCGGTACGGGGTAGTTTTTCCACCGCTGGGGATCGTTTTCGGGGGGGAACACGCCGGGCACACCGGGCAATTCGCACAGCACACGACGGCCACTCTTGGGGGACGTACGCGAACAAACCGCGCTTGGCGAGCTGGGTGCAGTACGGGATCGAGTGCGGGCACTTCCGCGACCGAGTGATGTTATCACGAGCGGGCGGACAACTTTCGGGGGAGCGGTGTCCAATCGGACGACTTAAAACGCGGCGCACTTTTGGGGGAACAAACTCGACCGTTCTGGGCGAGTGCAAAAACTTTATTGGTGGGGATTTCAACAATTTCTTCTTCTTTACCCTTTTCCACTTCCTTCTACATCCGTAGGTGACAGTTCTCGCTGTCATCTACACCTCCTGTCATTCGTCCAAACTTATCTAGATAGCGCTGGGCGCTATTTGTGTTTTGTGTACAGGGATAATTCAATTTTGAATCCTAACATAACACCGGCCACCTTGAAAATACATTTTCAAAATAAACTAAAAACTAAGGAAAAATACAATCCAAATGTAAACAAATCACTTTTCTTCTTTGTCTTCGTCGGCGCACTCCAGAGGGCAGATCTTCGAGACAGCTCGCTTCAGGATTCCTCCGGCGGTTCGCAGCGTGGCCACACGGGTAACGCCATCAGGTCCAGGGTGCACTTCCAGGACGCAGGCCAGCGGCCAGCGGCCAGCGGGCGGGTGGAAGCAGCTCATCCTTGATGATCACCACGGAGCCGACGTCCAGGTTGTAACGACGGGGGTTGCTGCTGTACTGCGTTTGGAGCTCCTTCAAGTACTCGTTCCGCCAGCGGTGCCAAAATCGCTGGGAGTAGGCCTGGATGCGCTGATACTGGTTCAGCCGGTTCAGCGGGACGTCGCGCACGTCTTGCTCGGGAAGCGGGCGGATCATGTTCTTCACCAGGAAGTGGGCCGGGGTGAGCGCGGACAGATCGTTGGGATCCTCCGACAGCCGGGTTAGTGGGCGGGAGTTCATGCAGCCTTCGATCGCAGTGAGCACCGTGGTCAGCTCCTCGAAGGACAGCAGTGAGTTTCCGAGCTGCCGGACGAGATGCTTCTTGGCCACATTCACGGCGGCCTCCCAGAGACCGCCGAAGTTGGGAGCGCGTGGGGGGATCAGGTGCCACTGGATGCCGTCGTCCGCCATGTGCTTGGCGATCTTGTCGCTTTCGGGTCCGGGCTGCAGCATCTGGTACAGCTGGTGAAGGACGTTCTTGGCTCCGATGAAATTGGTTCCGTTATCGGAGTAGATGTGACTCGGCTTGTTTCTTCTCCAGGTGAACCGGGTCAGGGCCATCAGGAACGCTGCAGTGGACAGATCGTTGACCAGCTCCAGGTGGACGGCCTTAGTGCTCAGGCAGATGAAGACCGCGACATAGCACTTGCGGGATGCGTCGCGGCGGTGCGTTGGTTTTAAATACAGCGGCCCGCAGAAGTCGACGCCAGTGCAGGTGAACGCTTCGTTGGCGGTGACTCTGGCGACGGGCAGCTGACCGATCGGCTGCTGGATGGGTTGGGGGTTCGCTCGGCAACATCTGAAGCAGCGGCGAATCGCGTTGCGCACTGCGCGGCCGTTCAACGGCCAGAACTTGTCTCGGACGCTGGCGAGCGTCACCGTGATGATCACCTTCAAGTGGTAGTAGGTCAGCATCAGTCGCGTAAACGGGTGGAAGCCAGGGATGACCATCGGGTGCTTCACTGCGTACGGCTCGTCGGACAAGCACAACCGGCCACCAACGCGTATCACACCAGCTTGATCCAAGAATGGGTTGAGCAGGCGCAGAGGGGAATTTGGTGCGACAGGTCGGCCTTTCCGCAGCAGCTTGAGGTCCTCCGGGAACGTCTCGGCTTGGAGGATCTTGACGAGAGCGGCTTCGAGCTCGACGACCGACAGAACTCGGTCCGTGTTCCGCTTGCCAGACTTGCGGACGCTGTTTCCAAAACGCAAAGCGAGGTTCAGCAGGCGACGGTACGAGAAGATGATGGTGAAGACATGGTTGGGCGGGGCGGTTTGTACAACCAGAATGGGTTTTTTTCTCCTTCTGCTCTTCGATGGGGAGCGCACCTTTGAGGTCGCGCTGCGAGGGCCACAGCGGTTTGTGCTTGCCCAACCAGGACGTTCCGAACTTCCACTTGGGGCTGTTGACGAGCTTCTCAGCCGGCATTCCGCGGGACACCAGATCCGCAGGGTTCTTCAAGCCGGCGACGTGCACGCACTTTGCGCCGTGGGTGATGATCTGGATCTCTGAGATGAGATTCGCGACGAAGGGTTTCCACCTTCGGGGCGCCGACTTCAGCCACTGCAGAACCACCTCCGAGTCTGTCCAGAAGTACACGTCTTGAAACTTCACGTCTAAGGCTTCGACGACTCTCACGTACATTTGCGCGGCGAGAAAGAATGCGCAAAGTTCCAGGCGGGGTATGTTTCGCTTCTTGAGGGGGGCCACCTTCGACTTCAATGTCAGCAAGCTCACCTTGATCTTGCCGTCCTCCGTATGCCACCTCGGACGCATCCGAGAAGAAATGGAGCTCGGCGTAGCAGCATTTGCGGGCGAAGGCGTAGCGGTCGATGCGGAAGTTGGTCAGGTGCGAAAGCCCTTCGCAAAAGTCGAACCATCTTGTGCGCAACTCCGGGGGGACCAACGCGTCCCACTCCAGTGCCAAGTACCACAGCTCCTGCAGGACGATCTTGGCGAGTACGACGACGGGAGCGATCAGACCGAGGAGGTCGTACAGCTGGGCGATTACGGAGAGGATGTTGCGCTTGGTGGGGGACAGGTCCCAGACGACCGAGACAACGAACCGGAACACGTCAGCTTCGGGCTCCCAGCTGATGCCAAGGGTTTTGATCGTCTCTTCGGGGTCGAACTGCAACGACGACTGCGTTCCAAGGAGCTCGCTGGGAATGTCTGCCAGGACGGCGAGCGAGTTGGAGCACCACTTACGCAGCTGGAATCCTCCCTTCAGCAGCAGCTTGCAGAGATCGGAGCGCAGCAGGATCGCGTCGTCTACGGTTTGCGCGCCGCCGATGAAGTCGTCCACGTACATGTGCTTCGTGATGGCCGCGCTGGCCTGGGGGAACTGCGCGCCTTCGTCGTCTGCCAGCTGAAGCAAAGTTCTCGTGGCCAAGAAGGACGATGGTTCCAAACCGTACGTCACCGTGGCCAGCTCGTACGTGGTGATGGGTTGCTTCGGGTCGAATCTCCAAACAATCCGTTGGTACGGACGGTCTTCAGGGTGCACCGCCACCTGGCGGTACATTTTCTCGATGTCGGCTACTAGGGCGATGGGAAACTTCCGGAAGCGCAGCACAGTGTCCAGGAGCTCGTTCTGCACCACGGGTCCGACTAGAAGCGCATCGTTGAGGGAGTGTCCCGCGCTGGTCTTGGCGGAACCGTCGAACACAACGCGCACTTTGGTCGTCGAGCTCTGTTCCTTGATCACGGGATGGTGGGGCAAATAGCACGCGCGGGAACTTTCGTCTTCGGCGTCGTCGGGAACAGCGTGCATGTGGCCCAGGGTCAAGTACTCCTGCATAAACTCGTGGTACTGCGGCTTGAGTTCGGGCGCCGATCATCTGCTGGAAGTCGGGGTGTTTCGGCAGCTTGACCACGTACCGTCCACTCTCGTCGCGCGCAACCGTCTCCTTGAAGTGGGCTTCGCATTTGTGCTCGTCGACCAAGTAGTTAGAACTGCCGACCTCTTCGAGAGCCCAGAGTCGCTCCAGCATCTTGTCCACGGATTCGACTGTCGCCACATGACAAGCCACCGTAGGTTGCTGCTCCGCTTCGTCGCCGACCTCAACTGAGCCCGTCGCAATCCATCCGAACACGGACTCGACAAGCAGGGGAACAGGGCCAGCCAGACGAATCCGGCCTTCAAGCAGGAACGAGTAGAAGTGAGCAGCTCCGATGATCATGTCGACCTTGCGGGACACGTTGAACTCCGGGTCGGCAAGTGCTAGATGCTCCGGAATCTTCCACTGGGCGATCGGGATGGTAACGGGAGGGGTCTCACAGGTCACCTTGCGCAGCACGAGGAAGTCAAGAGTCTCCGCGAAACGGCTGACACGGGATCTGACTTCGGTGCTGACCTTGTGCTTGGCGTTCGTGATCGTGCTGTCAACATCAGAGATGGGGACGTTGGCAACCTTGCGGAACAGATGGAGTTTCTGGCACAGGTGTTCACTCATCACGTTGGGTTGAGATCCGGTATCCAGCAGAGCACGAGCGAGGTGTTCTTTGCCGTAGCTGTCCAAAACAGCGAGCACCACCGTCGACAGCAGCACGCTGGCGCTGCTCGACTTCGTAGCGGCGTTCACAGGAGCGGGGTTCATTGCGGGGGTGGCTACGATGGGGTTCGTGTCCTGCAATCCGGGGCCGGGATGGATCATCGAGTAGTGGCGCTTGTTGCAGTGCTTGCAGTGGTACTTCGAGCGACAGTTCCGGGCAAAGTGGTCGCTTCGGAAGCAGTTACTGCAGAGCCTCTTGTCCGTGATCACCCTCAAAAAAAAAAAAGAAAAGCAAAGCAATCCACTTTAACGACTCCGGGGTCTTATGTGGTCTCTGTTGCAAGTTTCTGCTCATTTCTAGGCGTCCGAAGGTTATGTGTGGTGAGTCACCCAAAACCTCTTTTACGCTAATGGACCGACGTTTTACTTCCCCATCCGATAGAAGACGTGATCACCCTCATGCGCTCCGAAACGTTCATGCTGTTGAACGCAGCGCAGTCCATGATCGAGTGCTTCTGTTTGTCGCAGGCGGGGCACAGCGGGAAAGTCTTGGGCGGGTTTTCTACTGCGGCGTTCGAGTTGACGCGGGTCTGGAACGGCTTCTTGGGCACGGGATTGTGGCTTCCGGACTTCGGCGCGACCTGCTGCGGGCGGTTGATCTGGATCGTCTCCCGAACGCGTGTGCGCCTCTGCAGGAACTCGATCATCGCGCTGAAAGTTGACCGCTCCTCCTTCTAGCCGATCGATTCCTCCCACGCACTCAGCGAAGAGTCGTCCAACTTGACCTCCAGAAGCTCGATCGGTTCCCCAAGCTGCTTTAAGGTCTGCGTGTGGCACTGGAAATCGTCGACAATCCGGTGCAGCGCTTCGACAGAGTCGTTGGGGATCTTGGGGTACTTCAACAGCGTACGGATGTGCTTCTTCCGCAGGAGATTCTTGTCGTTGTAGTACTTGGTGAGGGTCTCCCAAGCGATGGCGTAGCCCTGAGCGGAGATTTCCAGGTTTGCGACCTTGCCAGCAGCTTCTCCGAAAAGTGACGACCGGAGGTAGTGAACTTCTGCACGCACGAGATCTCACTCGACGAGTGGTTCAGGGAGAGGAACGTGTCGTGGAACGTGAGCCACTTGCTGTAGTCGCCGTCGAACTCCGGGAGCGTGATTGTCGGGAGCTTCACGTTCGACAGGCTAGACAGCAGCGCAGGGCGACTAGTTTCAGAGACGGGCGCGGGGGTCTTGGTTCCTCAGGGGGCAGCTTCTCGAGCAAGCGTGCTTTGCACTTGAAATACAGCTCCTCCACGGACGCACGCTGCTGCAGGCAGCCCTTCTCGAAAGCGTCGGTGTCGTCCAACTGCTCGTACTGCGCCATCAGCGACTCGAACGTCTCTGTCAGTCTGCCCAACCGGAGGGGAACTTCACTCTGCTTCTCTTCCGCGTAGCTGTCCAGGAACTGGTTCACACGCGCCAGCGACTCGTTCACCACCTTCAGCCGCGTCTCGAACTGACGGATCTTCTTTTCAACCGCCGATATCACGGCCACTTCCGGAACGGCACACGTGGACGAATGGACGAGGCTGGAACGAGTAAAGACCCAGGAAGTACCGCAAATGGGGGGTGATTTGATTGGAAAGGTACTCACCTGGTACCTCTTGGGAATGAGGCCTTTTAAAAATCAAATCAGCCACTCCAAACGATGACTTCCGGCGCGGCAGGCACGGCGCACGAGCAGTGCAGCAGACAGCACGTGCGAGAAACGTGCGACCTCATGATCCACGAAGTGAGGTTATCTAACCTCCAAAGTCATATGTTGTGTTTCGGGACGGGACGTGGCGCACCAGGAGATATCCTGGTCACGGCACCAAAATGTTGGGGGACACTGAGGGTGCAAGGATTCGGGGCAGCTCACGGGCCGGTACGGGGTAGTTTTTCCACCGCTGGGGATCGTTTTCGGGGGGGAACACGCCGGGCACACCGGGCAATTCGCACAGCACACGACGGCCACTCTTGGGGGACGTACGCGAACAAACCGCGCTTGGCGAGCTGGGTGCAGTACGGGATCGAGTGCGGGCACTTCCGCGACCGAGTGATGTTATCACGAACGGGCGGACAACTTTCGGGGGAGCGGTGTCCAATCGGACGACTTAAAACGCGGCGCACTTTTGGGGGAACAAACTCGACCGTTCTGTGCGAGTGCAAAAACTTTATTGGTGGGGATTTCAACAATTTATTCTTCTTTACCCTTTTCCTCTTCCTTCTACATCCGTAGGTGACAGTTCTCGCTGTCATCTACACCTCCTGTCATTCGTCCAAACTTATCTAGATAGCGCTGGGCGCTATTTGTGTTTTGTGTACAGGGATAATTCAATTTTGAATCCTAACAGAAGGCGTGGCAAATCTCGTCTCGAAAAAATGCCACCGGGTCCGTCTGGGATTGAACCCAGGCCATACTGGGGTTTAGAGGCTACAACGCTAACCACTAAATCACCGGACCCGGTATGTTAAATTTGCTAAGGCTGGTACAAATATTTTTAAAAGTTTTTGTCACCCCCCCCCCTTCAAAATTGGCCTGAAAAATCAGGGGGCAAAAAAAATATTTTTACAATAAACTTCAAAATTTCAATGAAAATTCAAGTGCAACCAGCTGAAATCAAATCAAAATACATTCTCCTGCGTTTAAAATCATTTTTAGCATGTTTGGGTTTATTAAAAAATCATAAGATTTTTTGAAAATTTTCGATGCAATTTTTTTTTTCGTTACAATTTTTGTTTTTGTCAGATCTTAGATTTTTTGAAAACTAATGATTGCAAAACAACTGAACTAGTGTAAAACGCATTTTAAAACACTTTTTTCATTTAAATGTGAAGACTATGGCTTGTTATTTTAATTTTTATATTTTTTATTTTTGCCCCCTTGACCTCGGCTAGGCCGAGGGACAAAAACTTTTTTAAATATTTGCATCGGCCTTAATGAATTTAGGTATTTTCATTTTTCCAGGTATGTTAATATTGTGACTTCTTAAAGGTTTTGAGTATTTCAACTATTTTAAATATTCATAGTGTTTAAAGTTTGCTGAGTATTTAAATAATTTTAAGTATTTGAAATATTTTGTTTTAAGTATGTTAAATATGCTAATGATTTAAAGTATATTCATTTTTTCAGGTATTTTAATATTATATGTTATTAAAGTTTTTAAGTATTGTATTGCCGTTCTACGCATAATTGTCCCATGTCATTTTTGGACGATTCTGACTTTTTATCATTTTTAAGTTCAGTTTGACGTAAACATTCAGAAAAACACATAAAATCTAGTACTTTGTTCGGAAACTCATTAAAAACAACACCAAGTCTGTTTGTCCCATCGTTGTACTTCTACGCATAATTGTCCCACCAAGTATTTTCTATCACGAAATCATTAGTTTTACGAAGCAATTTATCTTGTTTATCTTTTGTATAGCAAGAGGATTACAAATAAGGATGATAAAACGATAACCGGGGTGATTAGGGACATATAGAGCTAAAAGGAACCCACGGGACAATTATGCGTAGAAACGCAAAAATCGATCGAAAAATTTCAATCGCGTTTTTCTCAGTTGTACTTTTTCGAACATGGGACAATTATGCGTAGAACGGCAGTGTATGTATTTGAAATAATTACAGTGTTTAAAGTTTGTAAAGTTTTTTTTTATAATTTTAAGCATTTAATTTTTTCTAGGTATTTTAATATTTTAAGTAGGGGAGTTTGGGGTAATATGGACAGTGGGGGTAATTTGGACACCCCTTTAAAAATCATGTTTTCTTCGAATATGAAGTGAAAACGGTAATTTAAGTGATAAGGCTAGTACTAGTAATGGCCTAGGAGTATGGACAAACCAAAAAAGTTGGAATAGGTTAAGTAGTTTTGGTATAATATGTAAAAGTTTCCAAAGGCCGGTTGGCACTGCCTTAAATTCTAATATTTGAAGGTTAGGAAATAAGGTTTTGCAGGAGTTATATGGCAAAAAAGTGGACATTTTTTGTTTAAGGGGGATGCTTGGACGATGCCTAAGATATGTACGTATAAAAATTGTGCATTTTATCCATTTTTATCATCAAAAATCGCTATTTATGATAGAATATGCTATGGGGGTAATTTGGACATGGCTTGTGGGGTAATTTGGACATACCTGAAAGTCTACCTGTCAGGCAACAAAAAAGTGACTTTCATGGTTGGATGAGTTTTTAAAGGGATTTAGATAAATTTAGAGGGATTTAATATGTCAAAACAATCAAAAATGAATGTGAGCAATGAGAACTTCCACAAAACCCCTATTTTTTAATTTAGATAAATTTATTCCAATATTCAAATTGATGAAAATCTGATTACTGTACATTTGGCGTTCAACAAGACTCTTATGTTGATTGATTTTAATTAATTTCTTTGACATTTCTAATTTCTATGCTGGTTTACAATAATATTTAAATTTGAAGGGCTACAGAATGTAAAATTTAAAAAAAATATGATATTTTCAGGCTAATAAATTCTATATAAAGATTGATTTATATAAATATAAACGATACCTTAATCACTAAAAACAAGTATAGTGTGCCTGATCCAGAATCAATGTTTAAATCATTTCAGTATTAATGATTAAATTATGTATACTACACTGAACTATTTGTTATCTTCCTATTGAATTATAGTTCTATCACAAAATCATTATTTAAACCTTTGATGAAATATTGTGAGCAACACTTCAAAATATAAAGCAATTACAAAACCAGGTTGAAGGATAAAAAACATGCTCAAAAAATCAAATGTTAAACTTATTCTTCAACATGTGTCCAAATTACCCCACAAAAGGTGTTCATATTACCCCACAAGGTATGTCCATATTACCCCACAAGGCATGTCCAAATTACCCCACAAGGTATGTCCAAATTACCCCATAGGGGTGTCCATATTACCCCCACACAAAAATGTGGGGGTAATTTGGACACCTTTTAACTTTTGCGATAAAAATGGGTTTTTCATCAAAATTTATCGAAATGAATGACATTTTCCCATCAAATATGGTCTCTATTATCCTCTGGTGTCATCCACATTCCTTTAAAATATCCATACAGCCCGTAACAGAGCAATTTCCTTAGGGTGTCCAAATTACCCCACACTCCCCTACTTAAAATATTTTTAGTATTTGAAATATTTATTGTTTAAGCATGATGCAAGTATTTTAGTTTTTTCAGGTATTTCAAAATTCTATGTTTTTAAAGTATTTAAGTATTTTATACTGAAATTGTATAAAATTTGTAAAGTTTTTTCCAGGTTTTTTTTATATTTTAAGTTTCAAGTAGTTTAAGCTTTTGAAAGATGTTTTTTTAAGTATGTTAAATATGTTAATAATTTTAATATTGTATGTATTTAAAGTTTTTAAAGTATTGAACATATTTAAAGTATTTAACGTATTTAAAGTTTTTTAAGTATTTTAAGTATTTTAAGCATTGTTCGGTCGCGACCGAACTACGGAGCATGTGGACTGTATTTATGGCGACGGCGGACTCTCAGGTGCGGTCACCCTTGGTAGACAACGCAGAGATCACGGAGAAGTCTTCTCAGAGGCGGAATCGGATGGAGGGCTGATCAGTTGGTGTCGGAAACGGGGCGAATTAACTAATTCTACACTAAACTTATATTTCTCTACTGGGTTCTAATACAAGAGTTGCGCGGTCGCGGATTCACTTCCCCGGAAGTCGGATCGGGATGGTTGCACAACGAAACTTGCTTGCCCGGCGGATCGCCTCCTCCTCGCTCGGGAGTCGGCACAAGAATGCTGCTGACGTCGTGATGTGGAGCAAACTAGCGGTACCTTTCCTCGTCGTTGCACGCGCCGTTTTCCCTCCATTTTGCGTGTGCTGTTTTGTTTTGGTTTGTGCTCCCTTCAGGAACGCTCGAGTACACGCTAAACTCATTCCGGACGGAACAAGCATTTTAAGTATTTTAAGTATTTAATGTATTGTAAGTATTGTAAGTATTTTAAGTATTTTAAGTATTTTAAGTATTTTAAGTATTTTAAGTATTTTAAGTATTTTAAGTATTTTAAGTATTTTAAGTATTTTAAGTATTTTAAATATTCATCTTAGCTCAAGCTTGAGCCAACATCGTTGGATGTTGGCTCGAGATTTTTTTTTACTGGAAAATTATTTAAGACACTCTCCCCTCACGATTGCGGGTACGTTTATATCGAATATTGGATTAACAGTCTGGACTCCGTGCCTGAAACAAAAACATCAAGCATGGGGTCCTGTTAATAACGCCCAGAAAACGCTCACTTAAGTAAATTTGAAAATCAATCAATATTTGTTTTAGAGATTTTAATTTTTCGCCCACTATGGCCCACTATGAAAAATCAGGAACCAAAATGAATGTTGGATATAATACATTTTTACAGGTCATGGGCGAAAAATTTACTTAGTAATTTTTCGCGACTTCAAAAATCACCCACTTTATTTTATCAAAAATTATTTTGAAAAACTATAAAAATCAGTAAACGGTACTTTTTACCATGAAATTTGGACATTTACTCAAATTTCGAACACTGAATTATTTAAATACAAGAAAATGTATTATTTTCCCACATTTCCATTATTTTCCATTGCAGTTGGATTTGAAAAAAATGGTGGTAATGCTTTTATAAATTTTACAAAAAATGTTTATAGCTAAAAATTTATTAGAATTTTTAGTTATAGTGTAAGAAATGATTGATTTAAATCCTTACGTATTTTTTTTATTTGGTTTAAGTTGGTAAAATACAGTCTTGATCAGATCCAATAAGATGGCCAAAACTGGAGCAGGGTGAAAACTGGGTCCTCTACCCTATACTAAATAAAATAAATAAAGTTACATATTTAATATAATAATCTACAAACATTTTGAAGCAATCCACTTTTCTACCTAAAATTGCCTGATAATGCTTTATTTTATTGTAATCTCACGAGCTATGTTATCGCTCAATTTGAGTGTACCTACTTTTGTATAAAGATTATCGTCACAATTCTGTCGGAGTTCGAATAAATCAAAATTCTTGGTGGGCCAAACTAAAAGTGTTAACTCCGACACCTTTGAAAGCTGGTGACTGCTTTCTCGGACGTCCCAACTGTCAAACGTATTTTGTCAAAACAGTTCAATGTTGCCTAACCCCCCCAAAGGCAAAAAAAGGGTTAAATTCTTTAAAGTTCCTAAAAAACAACAAAAAAACATACAAATTACTGAGAACTTGCAAGAAATCGAAAGCCGGTGAGTGTTACCTCATCAAGTTCAATCTTCTGCTGGACGTGAGAATTCCCTTGTTTTCACGGAGAGAAAACGCATCGCTTCGCTTCGGCTTGATGGACGGATACGCTACACATAGTTCAAGTATCGCATATGTAATGCAGAGGAAGGCCGGCTCCAGCTGATAAATAAGAATTTGGACAGATCCTTAAACATTTCGACGACGATGAAATCTGTTAACCGCAAACTTACCTAAACACCACGGGATCTGGGCAAATCGGACCATCGGAATAGACAGCATCGATCGCCAGTGGCTGCTTGCTGCAGCGTAAATTGTTTGTGATTTGGTAAGTGATAGCATAAACTACTGCTTCCACCCAGACGTCGTTAGCCGCTCAAAAGGTGACCAGCAAAACAACAAAAATAATTCCACCTTCTCCCTGATGAGCTCGCAGCTCCACCTTCCAGAACGTCTTGGTTACAATTTCGATGAGTCCAGTTGTAATGTAAACAACAATTTATTCCACCTGATTTACGAACGTATCACTAACAAATTCATATTTGTTTACATTACCTGAGTTTTGATTTCACAATTTAACATAGTTCGACAAATGTTTGCATTTAAAGCAAACTTCAAAACATTTCCGCTTCCATTCCACTGCGCACCAAACTTTGAACTGATTTGTTTTCGTTTTTCACTTGAGCTGTCATTCGCAAAACTAAATTTATATGCTTTTTGAGTTTACATTCACAAATTTTTTGATTTGATTTGATGTGATAACCAACAGGGCCACAAGGATGACCTATGTAGCGGTTGCCTAGAATTACAGTGGCTCAGACTTAAAGGGAGCATCTTCAAATTACTGCCGTATGAAGGGCCAAAAGGGGGTGGTTGGACGCGAACAAGCAAAATCACTCACGGTGTCCTCAGGGAAGAGAATCTCCTTCCGACAGTAACCTCCAATAACTCCGAAAAAAGTCTGACAAAGCTGAAAAACAGGGCTCGCACCCTGTTGGGGGCCTAAAAGGGCGCGGCAGACAGCTGGAGACTGACAGGGGTCAATAGATGTATTAATTAGACAATCCTCAAGAATTGAACAATTAATACGCTATTTTCCCCTTGTGACGTAGTTCTGGTCTTCCACTATCTACATCCAATCTCCGCCATTACAGCATACCGTCCACTGCCCTGATGTTCCCTCCCCGATCCCCGGCCAATCCCCGGCTTTGATTCTAACTACTAATAAAAAGGAAAAACATAGATGAGAACAGGTCAATGCGGATGGAGAGCAAATCGAGCTCAGTATCCCCTCACAAAGACTGGTAGTTAGTGTTAAAAAGAGTGAAAAATATGAAGAAAGATAAGAAGAAAAATGAAAAGATAGTATGTCAATGCGGATGGATCGATGATCCCCTCACAAGGACATTAAAGAAACAGATGGTAGAAAGAGAAATAGAAGAATAAGAATAAGGAATAAGAACGGATGGAGAGCAAAGTGGACTCTCTCATCACAAAGACATCAATACAGATATGGATTTAAAATGGGTTGATCTCACCAAATTCCTTGATGGTGGCTTGCGTTTCTTCTAGAACCAGTCCCTCCGCATGACCCGAAATCATCATTATGATTTGCGCAACAAAGTGCTTCCTCGGCTGAATTCCCGCAATGACCACTTCCTCCGCAATCGAAAAATTCAGCGCTCCTTCAGTTAAACCTCCCAGCGCGCTTTTGTCCAGTTGCAAACAGGATCCATCTCCATAATCGAGGTAATTGTCCATCTCTAATTCTGGTCCATCCATTGGGTTTCGTCACTCGTAACTTCAGGTTTCCGGTTATACTCCAAAAATGACTAAATTTCATTTTCAACACAACCAAGCCAACGCGATTTCATATCTATGTCCAGGTTCTTTTAAAACAGATCCATTTCAGGTACATCACCAAACATTTTAGAAAACTTTTATTTAAATTACGAAAATCGAGAAAAAAATATGACGGAGCAAAGATTTTTCGCGACCGCACGCACCGTTTAAATTGGATTTCAAATTTACATTGAGCACATTTACATTTTAAACATGATTTAAGTGTCGGGTAAATTTACACTTTCTTTCTGTGTAGGTGGTGATAGCCCTCGCGCTGCTTCCAACGACCCGTTTCAGAATGACAGAGCTCCTTGCGGTCCAAATCCGAGGTCGCTGGGCATTGTTAGGCCCCGCCTAAACATAGAAGCAAGCATCTGAAGGAAACTCGATCTATATTTAGACTTCCAATCCAGTCAGGCAAATCAGGGATCAGGGCGTACACAGAAAAAAAAATGTAAATTTACCCAACACCGAAACCATGTTTAACACGTAAACATGCTCAATGTAAATTTGAAAAACAATGTAAAGATTTGTATTTCACTTAAACAGCCTTCATGTAAAATGAGATTCAATGTAATTCATGAATCTCTTGGAAACACAATTTTTGTTTTGGCACAACTTAAATTTGAAAGTATGAAAAACATGTAAATTTATTTCAGATGTAATTTTTTTCAAAATGTAAAATCTAAAAGCATTTATATTTGAATTGCGAGTTTGTTTTGAAAATGACAGTTCAAGCGCGAAATAAAACCAAGTCGATTGAAAGTTAGGTGCGCTCGAAGTGGAAGTTGTTGTTTATTTTTATTAATTTATTTATTTATGAAGCACCGTCTTTACAGACTGAATTTAAATTAAACGCTTAATCCTATGCTTAAAATTTAACTTTGTCATTCCATGGAAATATTTGTCGGATACAACATTGAAACATTTACAACATTCATAAAATGGATTGTAGAAGCTTCTCCAGCCATCGTTTGGGAGACGAATAAACTCCGCGTCCCTTAGGGTCCTAGACAGTGTGTTGGCTGGAAGTAATGCTTTCAATGCTTCACAATCGGTGACCCCGTTGACAATGTCGAACATAAATAGCCTCCTCAAGAAAGAGATGCGCCGCGAGAGCTTGTCCATTCGCAGAAAATGTAGCCTTTCTTCGTAGTGAAGCAACCTTGCCGGATGTTCTATTGGAAGCCGGCCCAGAATAATCCTAGTGGCAGTTTTTGGACTCTTTCAAACAGGTTAGTGTCTCCAATTTGTCGGGGAGCCCAAATTTGTAACCCGTACTCAAGAGTGCTGCGAACCAGAGAAAATATAGACATTTCAAGGTTGACGTGTCTGTAAACTCCTGCGTGTTCCGTGAAATGAATCCCAGAGTGGTTCGTGCTTTGGCAATCGTTGCTTGCAGGTGTTCCTTAAAAGACAGCGTTTTGTCGACTATGATGCCGAGATCCTTGATCGAGTCGACGAGCTCCAAGTCCGTTCCTTCGGCCTTATAGCGGTAGTTTGTTGGTGCGTTTCCTCGGTAGAAAGACATAATCTTGCACTTGCTTGCGTTGATCAGCATTCCATTGACCCGGCACCAGTTTAACACCGCATTCATATCCTCTTGTAGCGCCGCACAGTCATTTGTGTTGTGGATAACACGGTAAAACTTGAGGTCGTCTGCGAACATCACCTTTTCAGACCTGATGATTTCGCAGATATCGTTGATGAACAGGTTGAAAAGCAATGGGCCAAGATGGCTTCCTGTGGAACACCGGATATAACAGGGAACGGTTCAGAGCGAGCGCGACCGTGCTTGACGTATGCTTTGCGATTCTCCAGGTACGATGTTAGCCATGTCAGCAACCACCGCGGTAGACCAACTTTGCCAAGCTTGCTGATGATGATCTTGTGGGAAATTCTGTCAAATGCTTTGGCGAAATCTATGTAAATAGAGTCTACCTGCTTCCGGTTACCAAGGCATTGGCTTATGAAAGGTATATAAACCATCAGGTTGGATACTGTGGATCTAGTTTTACGAAAGCCATGTTGGTGGTCAGAAATGGTCTGATTTGTAACATCCTTCATCGCATTTAACACAAATAGCTCCAACATTTTTGCCAGGCTGCACAAAATAGACACTCCACGATAGTTTTCCATGTTGTGGATGCTTCCGCTCTTATGAATGGGAACCATGGCAGCCATTTTCCAAATAGACGGGAAAACACCGGAATGAAGCGACTGGTTAAAGAGCATGCTGACAGGAAGAGCAAGAGAGTGTGCACAAGACCTCAGGAACAAAGGGGATAATTTATCCGGGCCCGGTCCTGTCTTCACATTAACCTGCAGCAGGGCTTTCCGGACATCCTGTTGTGAAAGGGTTAACTGCTGGATATCCAGATCATGCACCTTCACGTGACGGAGGTGTTGGTCATCTTGGGGATTGTCGTGCCGTGCAAATGTTGACTTGAAGAAGCGAGCACAGAGCTCGGCAGCCTCCGCCGCCGTAGAAGACTTGTCCGATTTGTAAATAAGCTCGACTGGAAGTGTTTTTGTTCCTTTTTTGTTGCGAACGTAATTCCAGAAAGACGACGGGTCCTGCCTGAAGCGTTGTTGAACGGATTCCAAGTAGCTCTGGTAGCTGGTCCTGTGGGCATCTTTGTATTTTGCTTCAGCGATGGCAAGTCTCCTTTCAGCAGCAGGTGTAGGTGATTTGCTGAAATATTTCCTAGCCTTACGCTGCCGGTTTTTGAGATAAGAGAGTTCACTGTTCCACCACGCTAATTTCTTAGGGACGGGAGCCCGGCGTCTTGGTACTTCCGCTTGTAGAACCTGGTATAAGCGATGGTAGAAAATTGAGACCGCTTCGTTGGGATCGCGACAGGAAAGTTCTGTGTTCCAGTCAATTTGTGTAAGCAAATAGTTGATCCGGTCAAAATCACACCGTCCGAAGTCAAATTGGTCATCAGGGTCAAGGGAAACATGAGAACTCGCTTCATCAAATGTGTAGGACAGTAGCAAAGGAGGGTGATAGGCGTCCACGTTCAGCAATGGAATTGGAGGTTCAAGGACATCCCAACTTGCGGCTTCACTAACAAACGCGAGGTCCAAACGCTTGTTGTCCTCGTTCAACACATGGTTGATTTGTTGCAACCCGGCATCAGCAACTGCATCGAGAACCACGCTTTTTTTGTTAAGGTAACTTTAACCAAAATGTGGTCATCATCAGAGTGAAGTGGAAGTTGTTGTTGTTGTTTATTTAATAATGGTGATTCGATGCGAAATGTGGAAATGTTTTCTTAATAAATTCTGGAGTTTGCTTAATAAGGGTGTATCCCATTTGGCATAATGCCATTTGGCCATAAATCTTCTACAGAAGGAGGAAAACATAGAGAGATTGACAACCAGTGAGCCGACTATAAATAATAAAGACAACTAAAGTCACATACCTGATGATGGGTAATACCTTGGGTAATACCCATCTTACCGTTCGCTGGAAAAAGGCACTTTTTGCGGGAGCTGCAATTGCTTGATGGCCTACATGCCTTGGCGATCCCCAGGTTGAAGTTTCAATCGCCTACAGCCGCATCCGGAACATCACGCAGACGCTGTAGTTTCTTATCGTCCTTTTAGTGTTCGTCTTCCTTCTTATGCTGCTTTCTTTGGCTGTTCTTGTTCTCCTTTCTGGTATGATCTGGAACTGGTTCGAAAAGAACAGAAAAAAGGACAGCAGTATCTTCCGAAAATAGACTAACATAAAAATGACAACAATAACATTTCGTCGCGCATCGTAGCTTATCGTGTGAGTACTCGCGCTAGTACTACAGAATAAAAGCACTTTCCATCGAGTGATAATCCGGTCCGCGTGAGCGCTTTTCTTCAAAGAGGTCGTTTTGTTCTTAAGAGAACATCTTTGTAAGCATTGCCCATAGGATAGCTTACCGTTTTGATGACTGCTGAGGATCCGGATCCCTTGCAGCCTGTCGCTACAGTTAACTCATCCCTTCAACCTCCATCCGCCACCCGGAGGCACGCGCCGTAGGGCTGCCAAAGTCCTGACGACCCACAGGACCTGGAAAAACCAATCTTATCGTCCCTAAGCGTAAAGACTTTAAGACTTGCTTTCATTATCAAAGACCACGGCCTTTCTTTAAAGGAAATATTAACCAAAAAGTAACCCAGAGTGACCAGTCCGAAGAAAAGTCATTTCAATTCTTGGCTCCATAAATGTCGAACATATTTGGCTCAATCTAGGGCTCAAGGCTTAAAATAGCCCTGGGAACAATATTCAGCATGTGGAGCAACATTTTGAACAAACGTTTCAAGTTCTGGGCACCCATAGCCAGCAGTTTTTAAATCAAGAAAAAAAAAATCTTTTTTTTTCATAAAATTATTTTTATTAGGTCCTTTTCGGTACTGGGACCTGGTTAGGACCGAGTCGCCTTTGTAATTACATTTGACTTAATAATTACAGAGGATCTTGTGTGTAAATGTTAGTGGAAGGGGAGCCGATTACCCGCGGCCTACTCGGGGTTAGTAGGGAAGGGATTGATGTTAAAGACAAGGCGTGGGAAGGAAAGGGGGATTGTGTAGGGGTCTTGGTTGGCTCTGCTGGCCTTTGCGTTTGGTCCTCAGCCGCAACTCGGTGTCCAACTGCTGGGGCGTTCTTGCTTTGCTTCCGGTGCAACCAGAAACGACGGCTTTGTGTGAAGGCGAGTTATACTAACTGAAGGAAAACTAACTGAAGGAAAACTAACTGAAGGAAAACTAACTGGAAGAAAAACTAAATAGATATATTGGAATCTAAGAGGAACTGATAGATCGGATAGAGAACATCAAGGTCTAGTTGAGATAACGCGTCTCGCATCGGAATTTCTGGTGGTCTTCCTCGGGCCCTGAGGGTATCTTTCAACTTAATTCTGTGAGCCTGGTGATCTGGACACGCCCATACGAGATGGTCGATGTCCTGATAACCCTGCCCACAGTCGCATAAGTTCGTATCACTCATGTTGATACGGTACAGATGAGCCTTGGACGAGTAATGGTTCGACATAAGGCGGGACATCGTTCTGATGAATCCACGCGTCAAGTCCATTCCCTTGAACCAGGCTTTTCTTTGCACCTTAGGTCGTATGGAATACATCCAACGTCCCTTGGTGTCGTCGTCCCATTGTTTTTGCCAATCCAGAAGCGCACGCTGCCTAGGAAAACCGTAGCATTCTTGTAGGCTAGTTCGCCTTTCAAAAATGTCTCCACTCTCAGCACCCTTCTTGGCGAGCAAGTCCGCCTTCTCATTACCCGGAATCGAGCAATGAGCGCGGACCCACACCACCGTGATTCTGAAGGACTGAGCCGCCAGGTTGTTTAAAGTCTTGCGTATTTCCGTGAGGAAAAACGTAGACTCCCTGGTCGGCTTCAGAGACCGGATAGCCTCAACAGAGCTAAAGCTATCGGTGAAGATGAAGTAGTGGTCAGGTGGCATGGTCTCGATGATTCGCAGTGCGCAGTAAACCGCGGCTAACTCTGCGACGTAAACCGAACTCGGGTCCTTCAGCTTAAAGAACAGCTGATGAGATTCATGATGAACACCGAAGCCCGTACAGCCGTCGAGCTTGGAGCCATCGGTGAAGAATCTGTTGTGTGGAGGAACATGGCTGTACTTTGATGCGAAGATCGTCGGTACAACTCCCCGCAGAAGATGGTTTGGGATACCGCGAGTATCGGCTTTCATGGACGTGTCGAAGCCAATCAGGATGCTGCTGGTTAACGGAGGCGTGCGCTGTACCGTTGTGCTCGGGCTCCACTCCCACGATGACATAAAGTCATAATATAGAAGCATGCGCCGAGACTCAACGTGAAGGTTCAGCAACGTTTCAAAGTTGTCAATTACCAGTTTATTCCTGTAATCACACCGGATCAGGAACCGGTAAGACAGTTCGTAGTAACGAGTTCGCAGAGGCAATACTCCCGCCAAGACCTCGAGGGTCATGTTGTGAGTTGAGTGCATGCATCCCAAGACAATGCGAAGACTTCGGTACTGTATCCGCTGGAGAACCAACAAGCGTGATTTCGCAGCTGATTGGAAGCAGAAACCCATATTGCCATATTCCAGCACCGAGAGTATCGTTGTCTTGTACAGTCGAAGCAGGTCAGAAGGATGAGCACCCCACCGGTTGCCAGAGACACTGCGCAGAAAATTAGTTCTTTGCAGGCACTTTTGCTTCAGGTAGTTAATGTGCTTCCCCCATGTTCCCTTCTGATCAAAGATGGTACCCATGTACATGAAGTGGTCCGACTGCTCGATAGTCTTTCCCGAGAGAGAAAGATTGAGCTGCGGCGGTTCATGCTTCCCCGTAAAAACGACCAGTTCCGTCTTCGCCGGAGAGAATTCAATACCCTTTCCAACTGCCCAATGGGCCAAGTTGTTCAGGGTATCTTGCAAGGGTTCTAGAAGATCGACTTCCTTCTTGGCAGCGATTGAAACCACTGCGTCATCTGCGTACTGTATAAGGGTGCAGTCTCCGGTCAAGCAATCATCGATGTCGCTGATGTAGAAGTTATACGCAAGTCGACGTGATATACACCGATCTCAAGGCCGCATTTGACCGCATCGACCACAACGTCCTGCTGCGTAAGCTTTCTCGCCTCGGCTTGTCTGTACAACTGGTAAACTGGCTACGGTCTTACTTGGTGGGTCGTTCGCTTCGGGTTCGTCTAGGGACGAGTGTTTCAGCTGTTTTTGTGAACAATTCGGGAGTACCACAAGGAAGCAATTTGGGACCGCTTCTATTTATCCTGTTTTTCAACGACGTGCTGTTTTTGCTAGGACCTGGTTGCGCCCTTGTGTACGCTGATGACCTAAAGCTATTCCTGCCGATCAAAACAACAGATGATTGCTGTCGATTACAAGCTCTTCTGGACATGTTCGTCTCCTGGTGTCGGCGCAACAAGCTCGTCGTAAACATTTCCAAGTGCTTGGTCATGTCATTCACACGTAGCAAACGGATGATCCCGTTTGACTACAGCATCGATGGAGTCGTCCTGCAAAAGGTTGACCAAGTGAGAGATCTTGGAGTTTTGATGGATCCTAAGCTGACATTTGACCTCCAACGAGTTTCGGTGATTTCCAAGGCCAATCGGCAGCTTGGATTCATTTCCAAAATTTCGAAGGATTTTCGAGATCCGTACTGCTTGAAATCACTGTACTGCTCCCTCGTTCGGCCCATCCTAGAGTACGCTGCCATTGTGTGGTTGCCCTACCAGCTAACGTGGATTTTGCGAATCGAACGTGTGCAGAAACGGTTCATCCGGAGGGCCCTGAGAAGCTTGCCCTGGAGGGATCCAGTTAATTTGCCTCCGTATCCAGCTCGATGTCGGCTGCTGAACATCCAACCCCTTCAGTCCAGGCGTACAACGCAGCAGGCAACTTTTGTTGCTAAGTTGTTGAACGGTGAAGTTGACTCTCCGAATCTGCTCTCTCTTATCAACTTCCGCACACCGCAAAGAACGCTTCGTGACTCAACGCTACTAGCCCGCAGATTCCACCGTACAGCCTATGGTTTCAACGAACCAGTTTCCAGCATGATCCGAGCCTTCACAGCAGTAGAAGATTTGTTTGAATTTGGTGAATCGTCTGTCCGTTTTCGTGATAAAATCAACCGTACTCAAACTTTTATTCATTAAGACAAACATTGTCAGATGAATATAAATAAACAATTAAACAATACATGGATGGACTAAGGCGTGAGCCTTGTGCCAAACCCATGTAACTTATCCGGGTGATTGCCAGATCACCTTGCACAAAGTGCATGTGTTTTTCTGACAACAGGTTGATGAGGAAGTTGCACATCGTCGGATTGAGACCGCTCCGCCGCAGCTTTACTCCCAACACATCGATGGAGACTGAATCGAATGCACCCTTGATGTCTAGAAATACAGAAGCCATTTGCTGTTTCTTACCACGGGCTATGTCGATACCTGTGGCCAGCAAGGCTAGACAGTCGCTTGTTCCCTTGCCTCTCCGGAAGCCATACTGCGTGTCAGACAGCAAGTGCTCTCGTTCCATCCATGGTTCGAGGCGGTCGAGGATCATCTTCTCCAGCAACTTGCGTAGACACGACAGCAAGCTGATTGGACGATACGAGTTGTGGTCGGATGCCGGCTTACCGGGCTTTTGAATGGCAACCACCCGGACCTGTCGCCATTCGTGTGGAATTATGTTCTGCTCCACGAACGTGTTGAACAGATTCAACAGACGCTGCTTGGCGACGTCCGGAAGATTCTTCAGCAAGCTGAACTTGGTCTTCTCAAAGCAATTCCAATATTAGACTTTATTTTGAAATTTTAACATCATTATGCCAAATGACCATTATGCCAAATGGTCATTATGCCAAATGACCGTTATGCCAAACGTCCATTATGCCAAACGGCATTATGCCAAACGGCGTTATGCCAAACGGCATTATGCCAAATGGCATTATGCCAAATGGGATACACCCGTCAGCGAGAACTGTCATTTGGTTGCTGTCAAACTCATTCGAGCAGTAGACAGCTCACATCGCGCGATTTTTCTACATCGCGCTCACATCGCGATTGAATCGTGACAAATCGCGCCAAATCGTGGTAATCGAGGCAAATCGTGCTCATCGACCGTCATCGAAGCTGAATCTTGAGCTCATCTCGGGAGTTACATCCCCCTCGAGAATACCTGACATTTTTTAATTTTGTCACATTTTTGTTCGGAGAGGATACACTGTGCGCCGTAAAACGGCAGTAAAGTGCCCCGTTTTCAAGGTATAGGCACCGAAAATTCAACAAGCTTTTGAAACTAAGTGAAAATTAATAGCAAAATTTGTGTAGTGAAATGGTAGAGAGCAGGATTGGTGCGCTGGAAGTGGGGACGCGAAGTCGTGATTATTCAGGTTAATTTTTTTGTGTGCTTTTGTGTCGCTGTTCGTATGGGGTGAGTGATTGTGGTAATCGAATAATAGCATCATTGGTGCGCTGGAAGTGGGGACGCGAAGTCGTGATTAATCAGGTTATTTTTTTTGTGTGCTTTTGTGTCGCTGTTCGTATGGGGTGAGTGATTGTGGTAATCGAATAATAGCATCATTGGTGCGCTGGAAGTGGGGACGCGAAGTCGTGATTATTCAGGTTAATTTTTTTGTGTCGCTGTTATATAATGATTGAAAGACGCACTGACATTTTGGATCGTCAAGTTAATAGTGGAGCAAAATAACTGTGTGTGAGTGATTTTGTGTGCTAACCAGAAAGACTTTCCCATAGCATCGTTGCTCGGAAGGCTCGCCGACGGGTCTGTTATGAAAGTCCTCCCCATAGCGTCGTAGCTCGGGAGGCATCGAAAAGCCAATACCTTATCTTACTAACCCAAAAAAATATTAATCACGTGATGCTTGAAGGAGATGCTGTGGATTCAACGGTCTCAAGCGGTATCAACAAGTATATAGCGAAAAACTATGTGCTTGATGAGTCTGCAACTTCAACTATCGGACTAACATTCCTCCCTTTCGTTGAACTGCAGGCTTCTTGGGAGGACGCCGGTATTGACTAATAAAGTAGGGATCTTCAGAGGTTAAACAGTGAACGGATGGTTGGCTCCCACTGATCATTTTTGATTCATTGTTTAACTTCAGCTGATCTGTCAATAACGGAGTAGCAGCTCATTGGCAGTCAACCATGCTCAATGGTAGAGAGCAGTGAAATCGACCACTCACTTGAAATTTAATGTTCTCACAGTGCCGGTTTATCAAATCAACAAATCCAACGCGCAGGTAAAAAAATACCATAATGTGAAGAGGGAATTTATTTGCAAACATGCAAACAAACAGAATTATGTTCAATTGAAAACTTTTTCAACAATCTTTCACTTATTGAAAAATATTACTATAACTTGTAGAACTATCTGACTCTCCAAATATTTATTGTGTTTTCGTTCGCCACAGCTTCCAGTACTGTAAATGTGTATTGTTTAAGTTACGGAATCTGCCAAAAACGCTAGCAATGATAACAGTTTCTTCCAAAACTAGCAGAACAATTTTCTGGTTTATTTTGATACGCGCTACCGCCGGAAAACAAAAACCAGACGTCAGCGAAACAAAACGCTGATTCAGTGCCAGAATCCGCTGGACCAGCAAAAAAACCCACTTGACCAGCGCATTGTCTCCCGAAACGAGCAGAAGAATCTCATGGTTGATTTTGGAATCTGGAACCTTTTCATGAACCAGCAAAACTAATCGCTGATTCTAGCGAAACCGATCCCCCAAGCAGCGAAAATTTTCACTAAACCAGTAAATGTTTTGAATCAAATTTGACTGACTTCCAACAGGCGAAAAAATTTAGCGATTCCTGTTAATTTTTCTGCAGGCTGAGAAATTAGCGACTTTTTTCGCTAGTTTTAGCGGATATCACGTTTTGGCGATGGATCCCCTTTCCGTGAAGTTAAAGAAACAGGAAAATTTAAGTTTTCTATTTCTCAGCAACTAATGGTCCGATTTTCAATGTTTTAAAATGAAACAATCGTGAAATTTTCGATCTATTCGAAAACAATATATTGAAAATTTTTGAATCTAGACTAACATGTTAAAAAGGCCAAATATTCAAACACCCTTTTGAAATGTTAATCTTGACTAAACCATTTTTAAAATATATTTTTTTAAATCTAAAATCTGTAAACATTTCTTGAAAACGGGGCACTTCATCAAAAAATCTGTTATATCTGATAGATATAACAGATTTTTTGTCACATGTATAAAAAAGCATAATAGTTGTTTTAGAACATCTAACAAAATGTGTCTACAGAAATGCTGTTATGGTTGAGAAATCACAGTTTTCCTTTAGGACGTGCATATTACCGTCTCAACCCCTACGTCCAATCAAGCTCATATTTGGGTTTTTGGCTTAGTACGCCCACTGGAACAAGTCTTTGAATGCTTGCCCAAGGATAATTTTTGTTACACTCTAGTGTACATGCAGGATGACTATTTTCTACATAATTTTGTTTACATTGCCGACTCTAAATATGAATTATAGCAATGATTACCTCGGCTTCTCCGCTTATTTTATAATTATCACAATCATTAAGAATGCTGTTTTCTTCAGAAGTATCAGTATCGTTTAGCGCACGTAATTGAATCATTATTATTGTTAATCGGTAAACTCAGTCAACAAAATATTGAAGCTCGTGCCGCTTCCCGCTTATCGACAAATTAAAAGTGAGAGTGTGTGCATGCAACATGGTGTTAAACTATTCGAAGTGCCATGGTAAACTTCACAGCAACATCACAGAAAGTTTAATTCCATGTTTCAGATCTGACAGCTCCCCTGTTTGAAAAATGTCGCACGTCGTACGAGATTGATTTTACCGTTCCGATATCGATTGGTCGAAAGGACGACAAATACTCGACATGCATGACATCGTTATTTGCATCGATTTTCTGACAGATTGACGTTTCGGCGGCGTCGGTGAAAATACTTTGACAGTTTGCATCAAGCAAAAACTTGTTCAAAATGGATTCAACAAAACATGAAGACAACACCCAAAGGAAAAATATATCTCAAAATCTGCAACAGTGGATTTGCTGTGCGATCTGCCACAGAGTAACCGAGAGTGCCCAGTCCGAAGAAATGACATTGATTTTTTTTGGCTCCATAAGGTTTGCTGGTAGCAGGCGTGCGATGTACCTGCGATGTACCACCAAGTTGAACCAAAAATCAAGAGGCAGTGCGAACTCTGTCTTACTCTGTGGATCTGCAGTTCTTACCAACACATACAATGCTGGCCCGTCCCCGAGCAACACACCAAAGAGAAGAATATGTTGGTATTGGTGCTCTTTAACTCACATTTCATCAAGCGTCCATGGCGCGGTGGTAGCGTGTCGGATCAATAACCAAGAAGTTGGTGGTTCCGCCATGCATCACAATCATGCGAC
This sequence comes from Culex quinquefasciatus, assembly GCF_015732765.1. Classification (NCBI taxonomy): domain Eukaryota; kingdom Metazoa; phylum Arthropoda; class Insecta; order Diptera; family Culicidae; genus Culex; species Culex quinquefasciatus. The sequence continues at coordinate 109,201,839 of NC_051862.1, forward strand.
CGCCGTTTGGGTGTATGGTTGAAAATGTGCATAAAAAGGAAGCGAAACGACGGACTTGGACAGATTAATTAACGGTGTGTTTGCAACCCCGGGACAGCATGCCCAACTCTCAACGGAGAACCATTTGAAATCATTTGATAGCAATCATTGTGGTGTGTGAAATTGTGGTTCTTACGGTGGAATCCCAAGTTAAACATCGGCAATTGCCGTTTAAACGCAATTGCATTTGATACCAAACTTGCCCCCAAAAATGCCAACCTCCATCCTCTAAGTCTAAGAAATCTGTCCAGCAGAAGTGATGGTTCCCTTTTTCCGACCTTGGTTACACTGCAATTCTCGCCGCAATTTCACATCATTGAACATAAAATTAATCGTGCAAAATATCGAAATTGGATTTAATCTGCGACCGACAGCCGTTCCGTTTTTCCTCAGCTGGTTGGTTTACGTGAGGGATGAGCGAGCCAGAGATATATTGTTTTGGTTTTCATCTTTCTTTCTCTTTCACATCTCAACTGTGTTGCCAGTTTAATGGGAAAAAAATAGGCAGTGTTGCTGGTAGCAGCATTAAATGAGCTGCATTTCAGCATATGCTAGAGCAGTTGCTTTAGAGCTGATTTGCTCTAAGATCAGCTTTTTTAATGCAGATTAGCTGTGGAATGCTGGTTTACAGCCTATTAATGATTTCTTTTAGTGCAGGATGGTTACATGGGTAGTTACTTTCTATTTCTAGTGAATATTCATTGGGAACCGTTCTTTGCCCCGTTTATTACGATACAGTACAGCGTATACCGGGCCACCCGTGGAAATATGGTATAAGCCGGGCATTGGCGACGACGTTTTAAATATTCTTTAGAAATTTCGTTATACATACAAAACGATTCCACAATATTTTTCTAATGGAAATGTTTTTTTTTAATTAATGGCTGCAAAACAATTGATAGAGACTGTATCATGCATTAAAAACCCATATTTCACAAAAAAAAGTATTAACTTTTTTTACCTTAAACTCAATTTCTCAAATTCCATATTTTTTAATTTTCGAGATTTTTTTATATGTTTTAGTTAACAAAAACCCGCAACATTTGAGCCTTAGAGAAGCATGGTCAAAAATTTTGCCGCCGCATTTATGAAAAAAATGTGTTTATACATTAATTTTTTTTAACTTATTTTTTTTATGTAAAAGTGAATCTTTACAGTTTTTTTTAAATAAAGTGCTCCGTTTTCAAGAAATTGGCACCGAAAATTTGATTTAAGCGAAATGTTTGCAATTTTTCGATTTTTAAAACTAGTGATCATAAGAGATAACTTTTGAAATATGTTTTTTGAAAAAATCAGGAAATTTGAAATTGTTCAAGAGACATTGAAGATTAGACCTCTGGTTGCTGAGATACAGCGGTCTAAAGATAAAAAAAAAACAGACAAATTGAAGTTTCCTATGTTTCAGCAACTAATGGTGCGATTTTAAATGTTTTAAAATGAAACAATCGTGAAATTTCCCGATCTTTTCGGAAACAATATTTTGAAAATTTTAAAATCTAGACTAACGTTAAAAAGGCCAAACATTCAATATTACACCCTTTTAAAATGAATCTTCACTAAAACATTTTTAATTGTTTTTTTTTTTATCGAAAATCTGCAATTATTTATCTGAAATCAAATCGCTGAAATCAAAATATCGTTAGCTATATCTTGAAAACGGGGCACCTTTTCAAAAAATCTGTTATATCTCTGGAGCAACATTTGAAAAAAGGAGGTTCGACATTGCTCTTACACAGTCACGACGTTCTAGCAGGATTCTAGCAGAGTTCTTACAGAGCTGGATATTCTTATAGAATTCTAGCAGAAATGATCTACCGTTCTAGCAGGATTCTGACAGAACCAGCTCTGCTAGAATATTTCGTGACTGGGTACGGCCTTTCGTCCTATTTAAGGTGAAATTTGAAAAGATCAGAAAAATGACCGAAAAGGCTGCCGTCTTTTGACCTTAATTTCAATCAATGATTACCCACTGAGAATTTTGGCTCGAGCCTCGACTCGATTCAGGCTCGATCTCGAGCCAGATCGACTCGAGGCTTGAGCCAAAATTCTCAGTAGGTACAAACATAACCTTAGCCTCGACTGCCTGAGAACAACCTTGGCAAGAATAATGGTTTTTTAAGCACTATTTTCCACCTACCTTTACCAAATGAAAACTCCAGGACCATATGTTCACCAATGATAGAATGCAGAATATTTTATTAAGATTACTCACTTAAAAACGTTGGAAAGTCCTGAAATATTGGGCCAGTACAAATTTTCAATCGCTGGCTTCTTCTTCCCGAAAAAACTTGTAGTCTTCTTCACAAAAATTGGGCTCTTCACTATTTCACTGAAAACTCCGATAACCTCTCACTTAATGCACTTCACACCACTAAGCAAGTCCTATTTTGGCGAAAACTTGCAGGAACAGTACTTTTGGATACTTAAAAAACTTTATTTTCCTCGTAATTTGCCGAAACTTCCGAAACCCGAGCCTCCGAATCGAGCAAATTTTCGTTTTCTTCTTCTTCTCTGTTCTTGCACAGCAAGCTGAAAATCATCATTTCTTAACAAATAAAACCTACCCAAGTAACCAAACAGCACTAAAACAAGTCAGTGTTCAGCACTACAAGCGCTTTACCAGCTGCGGATTATTTCTAACAAGTTTAGACATCTGCACTAAAAGCGCTTTTACAGCTGATTTGCGATCGGTTTTGGACTTTATATTTCTGATTTCCAGCTAGCCTCTACTGTTGTTGATCCAACCCTGCACAAAACGTCAAAAAAAATTGAGAGAAGCAAAAATGTGGCTCTCTCTATTTCCCCTCCCCCTCTTCTGATCTATTTTTGGTTTGTTTACTACCACGTTACCGACTCAGCTGTCCGTGTGGGGAAGAGCCGATTTTTTTGCGTGAAAGGTAGATGTTGGAGATGTGATGCCTTGATGCTTGAGTTTGCCGCCGATGTGTTGAATTTTCTGCGCCTTTATCCATTCGCCCAATTTGAAGTTGGCTTACCGCAGCTGTTTTTAAACCTACCAATGCTTGTACTTTGCATGATACCTAAAATAACTCTGTGATATAGGCTCCGTCAGACTCTGCTGGGGCAGGTTCCTTCATTATGACCAGTACCCCAGTACCCACGGCGAATTCTGAAGATTCTTTAGGCACCGAAGAGGCCCGAAAAATGACAACCTTTAGGCCAACCTACATTTTTCAAAAGAAGCGATTCTCTTTCATAATAATCGCAACTTGATCGCAACATTAGTCCTCATTTTGTTTATTCAGCTCTTACGAAACATTTCGATAAGGACTGAAAAAAACGACAGCACCTGCTAAAGCATGAAATCACGGTGAATCTCAGCCACCAACTGACAGCGGAAATTTTCTCCGCAGGTTTGTGATGGTTGTTCTAGTTGAAGGGATGAGCGAGTAAGAAATGTGTTAATTTTCGTTTGCTTCATTCTCTCTCTTTCACACCTCTACTGTGTTGCCAGTTAAAGGGAAAAAAATCCAGCAGTGTTGCTAGGAGCAGCATTAATTCAGCTGAATTTCAGCAAAGCCTAAAGCAATTGTTTTAGAGCTGATTTGTTTTGATCTTAGCTGTTTTATGACTAACTAGCTGGTGAATGCTGATGAACTGCTAATTTATGATTTATATTAATGCTGGATGGTTACTTGGGTAGTCAACTGCTTTAATTTCCTTTGTACGAGCCATTTCCAAACTTTCTTTGATCACGGCATAAAGGGTTGCCAGCAGCATTCAGCTTTTAAATGTACAATAATACGAAAATTATTGAATTTGTTCTGTTGAAATCCACTGAAAAGCAGCAGAATTTGATTATTTAATAAAACATAGAATATACCGAGTAAAAAATTTACTTGGAGCAAAAATTTCAACAAAATTCAGAACAATCTAATTTGATATAATTTTGTTCGCCCTTGACCTGGCATCACTGCTTATTTCAGCCAATCAGGAGTCGTGATCTTTCTGACAAGTTGTTGTTTTTGCTTTGTTTGTTGATTTTGTTGAAGTGGTTCTGGCGGAGCGAATTTTTCTGGGTTCTTTCCCGGAACACAAAATCGGCAAGATACCGGATCTGGCCAATCGGTGGTGGAGTTTTGGCCGAAGTCGGTGGTAGCCTCGGGGAAGCAGACCCAAGTAACCATCCAGCACTAAAAGAAATCATAAATTAGTTGGTAAACAGCATTCACCAGCTAGTCAGTCATAAAACAGCTAAGGTTTTTGCAAATCAGCTCTAAGTCGACTTCTCTGAGAACAGCTGGAATAGAGCTGATTTACAGCGGTCACTAGAAACACTGTTATTATTTTTTCTAAAAATCTGGCATCACGTCTGCCATTTTGAGTGAGAGTGAGAGAGAGTGAGCGGGAAGGAAAACAAAACAATAAAAAGCTCTCGCTCACTCGTAGTGAAATCAACATGGAAATATCAGAACTGGGAAAATCTGGACGCCTTTTCTTTACTGTTTTAGTAAGTATTACACAAGATAATTAGTTTTGCATAATTGATAAATAAACACATATTTCCAGGAATCAACAGCTGTATAATGGACTTCCAATGGACGGCGAGGAAACACCGCCCGTTGAAAACAGAATCTGGCATTGGCAGGTACGACGATCCACGAATTCTACGCTGAATTGTTCGGATTTGGAGGAAACTTCGTGGTGCCCCAGATGCAGGTATGCAGGATGCAGGCGAAAGCAAGTTCCGTGTTTTAAGTTTGTGATAATTTAACTATGCGATGCGAGGTGCGACGTTGGAATATTATCAATAAAAAATGGTTTTAAGCCTAAATCCAATTGAGTTTTGTTTTTCTCTAAAAGAAATATATTTACTTTTGTATCCGAAGGGCGGACATTTTTACAAAGGTTTGGTTTCGAGTGTTTTGCTAGAGGATGAAACGGCAATTGAAGCTTTGATATCACACTAGTTAAACATTTCCCAAACAGGCGTGACAACACGGGCGCAGGAACCATCAACAATAATCGAAGACCACCACTGGTATCTGGCATCACATCCCCAACAAAGTAAATTCGGTCAAAAAAATCGGCCTCTCCGCTCGGACAGCTTACCAACTCAGCTAAAAACTAAACTAAACTAAAAACAAACTAAAAATAGAATTGAGAGAGAATGTGAGAGAGCAATATTTTTGCCTCTCTCAACTTTGTTGTCATTTTGCAGGGGTGGAACAACAACAGTAGGGGCCAGCTGGAAATCAGAAATATAAAGTCCAAACTCAGCTGTAAATCGGCTGGAAAAGCGCTTTTGATGCAGATGTCAAAACACTTTCGCATTAGCTCGCAGCTGTAAAAGCGCTTTTAGTGCTGAACAGTGATTTGTTTTAGAGCTGGATGGTTACTTGGAAAATTCCAATGCACAAAATACAAATATGGTGCGATTTCGATTTCGATTCGATTTTCATTATATTTTTTTCAGCAAATTGCAACTCTTTCCATACCTGACGACTGGTGTCATTCCCGAATCAGTGCAGCCTGCCGGAACCGTTTCCGGTCATCTGTGAAAAAGCGTCGCCCGCAGATTTGTAGTATGTGACCAAGAATGCGTTGGACGGAACGGACGGATCAGGATTCGGAGCGAGATGATAGTAGAGGGAAGAAGAGGTCCGGGAGAGGATCTTTGACGACGTTCAGAGTAAGTGAATCTATAAGGAGTTCCAACCTACACCACCCAGCCATCGAGACGGACCCCAGCCAACGCCTGGCCCGCGATCTACCCCAGGTGACCAAGTCAGACGGGTGTAAACACGACGCCGAAGACTGCGGGTCGCAACGACCACGAACTCCCGCGCATCACCCACAACACCAGCCAACCCACAGCAGCAACGAGAACAACAACAAGCGTTAGTAGAGTGAGAAAGAAAAGTGCGCGAATCTGAGCCACGAGCACTCTGTTCGACGAGGCGCTGCCCCGATCCTGGTCCGGCTTTCAGCGTAGCTTGGGACCGTCCATCTAGTCCAGCGGTTCTCAACCTGGGGTACATGTACCCCTAGGGGTACCACGAGCACTCTAAGGGGGTACCGGGAGACAAACCCCGTAATGGTGGACATTTAAACATAATATTTGAGAGAAAAAAAATTACAAACAGATTTGAAGCAAAAAATAAATACCATATTTAAAGTGCAGTGAATTACGGGCGAATTGTTTTTGACCAATCAGAAAATTTTCAAAACATATTGAGTGATAAAAAAAATAATTTGCACTTGTTAAGAAATTTTAAGAAATTGAAAAAAAGTGTACGGTTTTAGAATATTTTTTTCTACAAATATTCGTTTCAAATTTGTAAATTGTGCCTGCTGCCACTGGGTGACTCACCACACATAACCTTCGGACGTCTAGAAATGAGCAGAAACTTGCAACAGAGACCACAAAAGACCCGGGGGTCGTTAAAGTGGATTGCTTTTCTTTTTTTTTGCCAGCTGCCATTTATTTAAAACATACAAAATGTTGAAAAAAAATATGTTTCATATTTTGAATATTGTAAATTCGACCTTTCTTTGCTCAAATATTACACAGCAAAAAATCCGATGGTAAAATGGCATGCACATCACCTTTGTCAAAATAAACACATAATACTACACACTGCATGTACAATATTTGTAAACACAAAAAAATTAGTTGCAACCGCCGAGATTCAAACCCAACACCAATAGTAAGGACTGGCGCCTTAGCCCACTTGGCCATCAGACCGATGAAAAGCTAAAGGATAAACGCATATCCAGGTTTTTAAGCGAAGATGGCGTTCAAATGTTGAACGTCCGAAATGTCAAAATCGTGCAGTAGCACCAACATTAGAAAAAAATGTTTCTGTCATGCCATGGCACACTTTTGTCGTAATGTTGGTACCACTGCGTGATTTTGACATTTGGGGCGTTCACCATTCGAACGCCATTTTCGCTTAAAAAGCTTGATATATGCTTGACAATTCGGTCAAATAGGTTTCCCATACTGATGGGCTACATATTTCAGGGTGTAAAATTACATAAAATTGCATAAAATAATGCAACATTTATTTTACCGCCCTGATACATGCAGCTGGATTTCTACTTTTTAGCTCTATAGTTTTGCATAAAATTAAAACTAGGATTTTTTGTGTTTGTTATATCTTGGAAATTATGGATCTCATTTCAAATGGTACGAAAACAACAACACAGTGAATATAGTTCTAAATTTAAAGATCAAGGCTTTTCCTTCAAATTGACACACAAAATACACTCTTCTTATATTTTTTTGTGACCTGTACTCAGCAACAAAAGAATGGATAAAAAAATGTTCAAAAAAAAGCAGTTAAGAATTTTCTCTACCATTCGATTTTTAGAGATGAAATATAATATAATAATAATAAAAAAAAGTACTGCACCGCCCAGCCGAGCGGTTGCGGAATTGTGATACTTCACTAATCTTAGGCACTGGTCACTCTCGTCTTTTTTACACGTTTTATTGACAATTAAGTTGTCCACTTCCTTCGATGATTTTTTTCTCTTCAGCTTCTCCGCCTCAGACCAGTGTTGAATCCAGACTCCAAGTAATGTGTTGACTCTGCTGTGCTCCAACGGCCAAGTCCCGGGTGGACTTCTCAAACAGCAAACAGCTAAGTCGCGGCCGACTTCTCAAACAGCAAACAGCTAAGTCGCGGCCGACTTCTCAAACAGCAAACAGCTAAGTCGCGGCCGACTTCTCCAGCAGCTAAGTCCCGGGTGGATTTCTCAAACAGCAAACAGCTAAGTCGCGGCCGACTTCTCCAGCAGCGCAGTCCCGGGTGGATTTCTCAAACAGCAAACAGCTAAGTCGCGGCCGACTTCTCCAGCAGCGTAGTCCCGGGTGGATTTCTCAAACAGCAAACAGCTAAGTCGCGGGGCGGACTTCTCGGCTGGCTTCTCGGCTAAGTCCCGGGGTGGACTTCTCGGCTGGCTTCTCGGCTAAGTCCCGGGTGGACTTCTCGGCTGTCTTCTCGGCTAAGTCCGGGGTGGACTTCTCGGCTGTCTTCTCGGCTAAGTCCCGGGTGGACTTCTCGGCTGGCTTCTCGGCTAAGTCCCGGGTGGACTTCTCGGCTGGCTTCTCGGCTAAGTCCCGGGTGGACTTCTCGGCTGGCTTCTCGGCTAAGTCCGGGGTGGACTTCTCGGCTGTCTTCTCGGCTAAGTCCCGGGGTGGACTTCTCGGCTGTCTTCTCGGCTAAGTCCCGGGGTGGACTTCTCGGCTGGCTTCTCGGCTAAGTCCCGGGGTGGACTTCTCGGCTGGCTTCTCGGCTAAGTCCCGGGGTGGACTTCTCGGCTGGCTTCTCGGCTAAGTCCCGGGTGGACTTCTCGGCTGATGGCTGCTGATGGCTGCTGGTGGCTGCTGGTGGGTGCTGGTGGGCCTGGCTGGTCTGGGCTTGAGCTGCTACTGGAACTAACTAATTTTCCTCGAGAATTATTTCTACTTATATAGTAAATTTTCCAAACTTTGTTCTACTAAAAATGGTCAGTTTTGATGCCGAGCATCGATGAACCTCATGAACTTTTTTATGCTGACCTCTGTGGTTTTTTCTGGCTGTCCGCGTAGTTGCGTGAGTTCGATTCTAAACTGAAAGTCATGGGTTTAAGCCCTTTTACAAAAGACTTGATTTACTAAATTAGAATGTTGATATTGGTTTAATTTACATTGTTTTAAAAATGAATCTCCTAATGAGGAAGCCGTGTTTCTACCTAAATGGACATGTCCATGAATATAATTATGCCACACCCTCAATTTCCCCTGCGATATAACATCGCCCCGTTGAAATCGAAAGCTTAATCAATTTTTAATTGCCTATTATTTGGCGATATTCTATAAAGGGGTTTTCGGGTGGCGTATGACTCATGATCGGTTGCGCGAGCTTAATTATTTTGTCGTTCTACCATAAGTCGGGGAGCAGAATTTGGTGCTATGTTATTTATGCTTACGTCGGCGCATGGCAAAAACTGGAGTGGTTCGGGGCGAGGGTCGTTGCACTCCCCCACACTTATGAGATGAATGTTCGAAAATGAAGTTTTTGAGCATTCATTGGTTTGTGAAGGTGACTTTGTTTTGTTTGTAATCCCTAATTTTTATCCTACTTATGTTTCCTATGGGAGAAATGATTAGGCATGAATCTGGCATTAAATACTAATTATGGTTTGCTGGCTGGGGTCCTCTTCGTCATGGCTGCTTTTTGGCGAGATTATATAACGGTTGCATTGCTCTGATTTGCTAGTGTTGGGGTCAGTAGTTAACTTACAGAGTATGGGGTCTTCTTCCATGCGTGTGTGCCCATTCCATATTTCGCGTTTCTTCGTTGTATGCCCTTCCATCCTGTGCAATCGGATCCATGTGTGTGTGCCCATTCCATATTTCGCGTTTCTTCGTTGTATGCCCTTCCATCCTGTGCAATCGGATCCATGTGTGTGTGCCCATTCCATATTTCGCGTTTCTTCGTTGTATGCCCTTCCATCCTGTGCAATCGGCTTCGTCACCTAACGGGACAAAATAATCACAGTGGTGCTCACCTTGGTCAAAATTGATTGGTAGGGATGAATAGTGTATCCCATGAGCTCCAACTTGTTGATCGGCTGGCTGTTATCTTCTTCGTCTTCCTTCGATGGGATGTTGATAACTGTTGATTCGTCGTTTTTTCACACGTGGTTGTCGTGAAAAACTTTTTTGGTCGTTTTGACGAATCCGTGTTCCCATTGTCCGTCCTGTGTTTGTGTTGCACATACTGCTGTCCCGTGCTCCGATGCAGGTGCACTGATTTGCTGTTGGTTGCATATCTGTCTTGCTATCGATTCATTCCCCTATACTCCTTCGGTTAATTTCCTGACCCTTCCACTAGAATGCAACAATAATCTATTTAGTCGTCTTCTTGGTCTTCTGGGTGTCGTCCTTCGGGATTGGTTGGATTCATTTGATTGCCTTACAAAATTTGTTTATTTTATTATTATTATTATTTTTTTTTTTTTTTTTTTTTTTACTTTGCCAAAATTTTACAATGTCTTTTTCATTTTAATTTTGAAAATTGTGTTTCAACTTTTTATCTTGGTCTTACTCTTTTTTACACGTTTTACGGCTTTTAACCCTCGCATATTCTGCCAATTTAATTTCGCATCATACGGTTTTGACCTTTACTTTTGCGGTTTTACCCTTTTTTTTTTTTTCATACTTTTAACCTTTGATGATCCACGCGTCTTACGGCTGTTCACCCCCACGTGGTTAGGAGTCTTCCCCTCCATTCGAAAGGTTGGTTGTCGGTGGGCTTGAAAGAAATGCTCTTCGAAATCTGTTGGATAAAATCATATTAGTTCATATCTTTGTAAAAATTAAAAAACATCCCATGTCATACAATATCTCATACACTCCGGGCTGCGCATCCCTTTTTTTTTCATGCATTCGTCTTCAACATTCATTTAAAAGAATACTCTATGAGTTTTCAATGTGGTTCTTGTAGAGGGTCCAATTTTTTTCGAGCTTATAGATTTTTCATCAATGATTGATATTTTTGGAAATTCTTTTATTTCCTGCCCTGTTGTTTCGTTTTCTTGCTTTTTGTGAAGATTTTTATTCTTTTTACTTTTTATGAAGCTTGTATTTATGTATTTTCTTTTCTTTGCGAACTCATCTGCACTAAAATCTTTGTTTAAATTGGGTTTGTAAATTATTCTTTTTGTAAAGCATGAAACTTTCCCTCTAAAACATGCTATGAACATAAAAATTACCGTAAGTGGAATTAATATTGATCCTGATAAGAACCACCATGGATAATTGTATGGTGCATATTCTAAATTTTCTAGAACCGTTTTGTGTTTCTTTATTGTGGTTAAGTCGATACCAATGTCGTATAGTTTTTTGTGATCGATGATATCGATCTTTTTCGTCGTTGAATTGAATATAGGGATGTACTCAATCATCCAGTCTTCAATTTCAATTTTATCCACAATTATCTTGTCCATCTCTTCACTAATTTTTAGTGGTAAATTCATTTCAAAAAAATATTCAATTCTGATATTAAAAGTTTCGATAATCATATTTGGTCCCACTTCTATTAATCCTGACTCTGTTATATTTTTTTCCATAATCTCCGTATGGTTGATAATTCGTATTTTAGACATCCCAAGTGTAACATATCTCCAAATATTTCTATTTGTAGTTGCAAACCATAATTCCTCATTTATTTTTAAATGCCTTACTTTACAGTTATTGTATGATTGTTGTAACATTGCTTCAGCCAAGCAATTGTTACTGTTGCTTAAATTTTTTAATATGTCATTTGTGTAACACAGTTTTGAATTATATAACTGTGTACAACTGTCTACCGATAATGATTTAGTTATATATCCCCAATTTGAATTATTTTGGATGATTATTATATCGTTTTCTAAATCTATGATAGAAACGATTGTATTATTAAATCCCGGGTTGGAAATAGCTTTAATTGCATAAAATGTCTTATCTTGAATCAATGGTATTTTAACCAATATGAGCAATTCTTTATTATTATTGATTTCATAATATAAAGTAATAGCTTTCCAAATCATTGGGTCTATTTTATTATTTTCTAATGTTGGAAATGTTAAATATTTTGGGAGACTATCTTTGATTCTATATAGTTCTGTTTCAAAGAATGTTTCGCCTAATAACTGGATTAAGTGTTGGGCGTTGAGTTTTTCATAAAATAGGGTATTGATAAAAATGTTTTGTTTATTTTTGATTGAACTTATCAGTTCCTCCATCCAATAAACAATTTCCAGTAAAATCGATTGAAGATATAGTACTTTCTTCACATCAAAAGTGAATTTTAGATTATTTTTGATTTCTTGTCTCAAGTTTTCAAAATTCTGCATTATTTGTTGTGACACGTTATCCGCTTGTACGGAAGTTATATTAATAAAATCGTACATTCTATCGAGGGCAATCGATTGGTGTTCGATATCATATTTTAATTTTTCGTCATTCTGTCTCAATTTATCTGTATTTAAATCTACTCTTGTTCTGTCGTCGTCTGTCATCCATGTCCAAAATCTCCACGATCTTTTTTCTACGGTTTTTACAAAAAATGATTTAATGAGATTATGCATACTATTTAATTTTGTAAATGAGTCCATTTGGTTTCTTGTTACTTCGAAACATTTTAATTTTGTAGTATATTTTGAAACTTCCGTACAAGTGTTATTGTATTTTTGTACTGTTGTTTCCAAAAAGTCTAGTTCTTCTTTAATTGATGATAAGCTTAATTTTATTTCAAAATCATAATTACCTTGAGCAATCCAAATGTTTGGTAATTTTTGAAAACTTAGCGAAGGATGATTTAAAGTCGTAACTATGGTTACCGACCAAATAATTATCCTGAAACGAGAAAATAATTGCAATACTTTTTACTTTTATCTTTCCTACACATTGTCGAGTGCTATAGAGTCGCTGGGTACAGTGAAGAATTTTTGTTTTGTATCAGGGTTGGTCAGGTGATTTTACTTTTTTTTTTTTTTTCGGGAATCCAGAAATTGCTGAATCTTGATTTTTTTCCTATAAAACGTGAAATTTCGGGCCATTTAAATTACAGTTCAACCAAGCTATCCAGCCTTGGAAGTCATCCGGTTCTGCCTTCAACTATCCAGTTCATCCTGCAATGATCCAGCCTTCAACGATCCGGTCTTCAATGATCCAGTCTTCGCCGATCCGGCCTTCAACGATCCAGTCTTCACCGAACCGGCCTTCAACGCGAAATATGCATCGAGTTGGGAATTCTGTCGTCCGTCGGGAACGGCGCTCCGATGGGTCAGCCGTTTACGGCACCCGTGGCCACCGTTGCCCTGCTGATTGTTTGTGCGCGCGGGAACGAGGTTCATGTCTTCACCTGTCTGCGTGGACGTTTCGGCGTGGAGAGTTTATTCGGAACGTCGAACCGGCTTTCGAGGAGATCTGGAACATTATGCGGTCTCCGAAATCTTATGGCAAGGAATCTCCGAGGTGGAATTATCTACCTCCCTGTTTAATCTTTTCAATCTCGAAAGGCTTTGGCTTTTTCGGGGTTGAAAAGAAGTGGTATACCGGCGACATACCTACTCATACCAGATATTGGTACGAAAATGCTCCGAGCTCCGAGCGTCTGAAAACGCTTCAGGCGCTCGGATTGAGCGAAAAACCTCTCTTGGCTGGAGATGGCGTGCCACTTACGTGGACAGCATCTTGGGCCTTTTTGTGGTTTATTTTGTTTTCGGGCCTGTTTTCCTGGCCCGAAGCGTTATCGGAGGCAATAGATACTGTTCATTGAAGGTATCTATTAGCTTCTTGTCCTGGGCCGGTTACCCCGGACCTGTATGCAGAGTCCTCTGGGATTGTTAATACATGGGGTTGCACTCTTATGCATTGGGCTGCTCGGATTTCACCGAGGCAGATATTGAAACGATTTTTCGTTTACGAAGCGCCTTGGATTGAGGACCTGATTGGTGTTTCTGATGGAACTGTAGCAAGTGCCAGGATGACTTTGATTGAAAATTTTACATAAGTATAGTAATTAATCATTGTATCGAGAAATAATGAAATAAAAATATATTTTTGATGAGTCTATCTATGTTTCGCGTTGTTAATTATAGCCAAATATCACCAATTTGAACTTTGTTGTTTCTCTTTCTTTGTTTCTTCTGCTTGTGCTTTTTCTCCTCTGTTTGGTCTTCCCTAATTTCATTGTCGTCGAATTTCCAACATTGTTTTTACGAACCTCAGTGACGTCGTTGACCGTCGGGTGCACAATATTGAACTTGACACTCATGGCAATTTTATTTTGTTATTCTCTGCCGTGGAGAAATATGATCCTCCTGGCAAACGATACCGATTTTAATTTGAGCAAGTGTCGCGAAATTTGCATTTATAATCGTTAGGTGAAAATGTAGCGTTTTGGCCAAATTGATTTTCAATGGCATAAGTTTTTGTTTAGTGTTCAACATGCCTCGATTAGACAAGGTCCCCGATTTCGTCTCGGTTCCAAATTCAGGACCGTTGGAAAAGCGGTGTTCGGAGGCTCCTCGGCCATTGTCAGACCCGTCTTCGCAGACCTCGAACCAGAAGTCTTTAGGACCGTCGTCTTCGGCTGCTCAGCCGTCATCTGCTCAGCGCATTTTGCCAACCACAACAAGAAACGAGGTGCCCGTGACTCGACGACGTCGCGTGGCCGGTCCTCGTAATAGGATACGGCCGTGGAGCGGCGAGGTAATCCGGGCTTTTTTCACCTCTCGCGGGGTGCGCCATGAAATATTGCCCAGCACAGAGGAGATGCCCGATGGCACAAAAAGAAAAGTGTTCAAATATTATTATGTTAAATCAAATTTAAAATAATTGAATAAATATCATTTTTCTACGAAAGAAAAAAAAATCTTTTCTGTATCAATTTGTGAAATAATTCCTTATCTGGATTTTCGCTCTTTATCGATTATGCCGTTCGTGATCTATTGAGTTTTTTTTTTTTTTTTCACCCAGTTAATGTTCAGATTCTCCAACCCTCTTCTTACGAGTAAATTTCCAAAATTTAACGGAGGATTTTTGGCATTAATTTGAATTCTGTTGCCGTAGTAATACGGTCTACATTTACTTAAAACATAAACAGTTGCTATTGTGATTTTTTCGGTTTCCGACTTTACAGAGTCTTTGCGTCGAAATTCTTCCGAAAGGTATTTGACTAATTTATTTTGTCCCGTTTTAACCAGTTTTGCACAAAATGTGTTCTCATTGACATCAATTGTTAGCATAAGTGTTTCGTAATTAACTTTCAGGATTGGAATATATGATAACTGATTTATTAGCATATAAAAGGCTTTTTCTTGAACCAAATTAAGTTCAAATGTTCTTTTCTCTAGTGTCAGTTTGATCAAAGGGCTTGATAATGCTATCCATGCTATCATAAACGATTTATTATCCTTGCAGAGATTCAAAAATTTCTTGATCTCGTGAGCATTATTTGGTTTTAAAAAGTTTAATTCTCTGATATTCATAATTTGTTTTAAATGTTATTACTTACCCCAATTAAAATTTTATCTGAAATCCATAAATCGTTTTCAGGATTAATTTGCAATTAATTGTGTTTGTATTTTTCCCAGATTTTTTTTTTTTTTTTTCATAACCCACTTGTCTCTAATCGTAGTATTTTTCAATCTATTATTATGTACATGTTCTAATTTATTACCATTTTTGATGGTGGTCGTTTGGTCACTGTTAAACTTAACTATATCGTAAGGACCTCTCCATTTTGTTTGTAGTTTCTGTCCAATCCCTGTTTGAACCATCTGTACTAGCACTCTGTCTCCCCACATTGGTATCCAGTCGTTTGTTTTTTTGTCGTAGATTTCCTTCCTCTTTTCTTTTGACAGTATCAAATTGTTTCGAGCAATTTCATGAGCATCTTTGAATGTTACTTTCATTTGACGAATGTAATCATCATAGTTTAAATCTGAGTCGTTGACTTTGTAAACTGAACTTGGTATTGTAGGTTTACGTCCAAATATAAGTTCATACGGTGAATATCCTGTAGATGAGTTTATAGTTGTATTATATTCAAACATGAAGTATGGGATCAATTCATCCCAATTCTCGGGTTTGTTTCCAATAAAATTTCTCAAATAAATTTTTAATTCTCTGTTTGATCTCTCAACCAGATTTGCTTGTGGGTGGTATGCACTCGTTACAATTTTCTTTATATGTAAAATCTTACAAACATGTTGCATCATTTTGCTCACAAAATTTGTGCCACGATCAGATACAACTTCTTTTGGAGCACCAAATTTACAAATAAATTGTTCCACAAAAGATCTAGCAACAGTTGTACTTTCTTGATTCTCCATAGGAGCTACAGTCAAAAATCTTGACAAATCGTCTTGTATCACCAGTCCACAATTAAATCCATTTGTTGAAACAGGTAACATTACCACATCCATATAAATTTTATCGAATGGTTCATATGAAGTAGTTGTAATTTTCATTGGAATTTTATTCGCCGGCCAAATTTTATTTTTTTGACAAAGATCACATTGTTTAACGTAATTTAAAACGTCTCTTTTCATATTATCCCATGTAAAAAGTGGGCTAATTCGTTTTAACATTCTTTTTCCTCCGACATGACCACCTAGTGGTGCGTCATGAAAATCTTGTAATACACGGTCTCTATCTTCAGGTTTTACAAATATTCTTTCACTCTCTGTGATAAATAATGAAAATATTTTTGAAAATGTTTTTGCAAAAAATCTTAGAAGATTTAAATCCAGTTCTAGATTTATTGCTCTGTGCGAAATGATTTGGATTTCTGAAGCTTCTTCTGAAAATTTCGGGCACTGTTTAAATCCCTCTAATAAATTATCAAATAATTCTTCGGTTTTGATAGCTGATCGGTACGTTCCATTCAAAATACAGCCCCATACTTTCTTCTCAGGAATAATAAATATGTTTTCCTTTGTATAATCTTTTAACCCATGTGGAAGATCAACGTATTTACTGAGTTCTTTATATGCTGTTACACTGTTAATAATCATAAAAGTAGCTTTAGCTTGTTCTAGAGGAACTATTTTTTTTGAAAATTTTAATGTATTGAAATCAATTTCTGCATCTTCAAAATCCTTAAACGTGAAATTTAATTTATTATTGTTATCTGTCTGAACTTGTACATTGATATTCTGAAGATTGTCCATTTGTGGATCCCAATTTGAAATTGAATTTTTAGGTCTTTCGTTTTGCTGCAATTTTTTTTTGATTTCGAGTGGTAATAGCAACTAAATTTCCAGCTTGCTCTTCCTCAACGGTATTCTCCTCATTTTTCAAACGTGAGAGAAAATCAGCTACCACGTTTTCTTTTCCTTGCTTGTACCTGATTTCGCATCCTATGCCTTGAATTTTCAATCGAAGTTTTGTTAAAGTTGGAGATGTTTCTTTTAGATGCCATAGAGCAACCAATGGTCTATGATCTGTGTAAACTATGAAATTTTGGTTGTAGATATAATGCTTGAAATGATCTACTGCCCAGACAATGGCAAGTAGCTCTTTTTCAATCGTAAAATACTTCTTTTCCGCTCCAATAAGCGCACGACTTGCGTAAGCAATGGGGTGATCGTTCGATTTTTCGTTAGTTAATACAGCTCCGATAGCATAATCGCTAGCATCCGTTGTTAACACGAATGTATCGTTGAAATTTGGGCGAACCAAGATTGGTTCTGAAATTAAATAATTTTTCAATTCCTCGAATGCGGTTTCGCATTCTTCGGACCATTTAAATTTAACGTTTTTCTTTAATAATTCATTCAAAGGTTTGCGTTTTTCAGCAATATTTTGTATAAATTTACCATAAAAATTTACTGTTCCTAAAAATGACCTTACATCCCGAATTGTTTGTGGTTTTTCATATTTTTAATGGTTGCGATGTTATCTTCAGTTGGTCTGATGCCTTCTTCACAGATGATATGGCCTAAATATCTTACCTCTCTGTGTAAAATTTTACATTTAGATGGCTCAACTTTTAAATTATTTACTTGTAAGGCTTTCAACACTTTGCACAGATTTTCATTGTGTTCTTCGATAGTTCTACCAAACACAATAATGTCGTCCAAATATACAAACGCATTAACTGGTTGTATTTCGTAAATTAGCGTGAATGTAAATTTTTGGAATGTTGATGGGCTATTTTTCAGTCCCATCGGCATTCTCTCAAATTCATAATGTCCTCTAGGTATTGAAAAAGCTGTTTTTGCTGCATCTTTTGGATTAATCGGTATTTGATAGAATCCCGATTTAAGATCAATGGTTGAGAAATATTTAGCTTCTCCAATGCTGTCCAAAATTTCGCTAATTAGCGGTATTGGGTATACAAAAGGTTTAGTAATTGTGTTGAGTGCTCGAAAATCTACTACAATTCTGTAGCGTTTCTTGCCTTCGGCATCTAAGTCTTTCTTCGGGATGCATAATACCGGTGCATTCCACGGACTTTTACTTGGGCGAATTATGCCTAACTTTAGCATTTCTTCGATTTGTTCATCAATATGCTTTTTGTTGATTCCGGAAATCTATATTGTCGTTTATTAATGGGTATTTCTGTCGTTGTTTCAATCTCATGCATCGTCAGATCTGTATGTGTAAATTCATCTCCTTCCAAGAAGAAAATGTCATTAAATTTGTATAACATGAATTTCATTTCCTATTTAACTCTCCTTTTAAGTGATCTGTATTTATTAATTCAAGGATTTTATTCATTCTCTCCTCTCCTACTAATTTTCTACATTTTTTGTTATCTAAAATATCATAATCTTGGTTATATTCCAGATTATATTCTTTTGGTTGTTCTTCGAATTCGATTTCTTCAATTTCAACCATGTTTTGATTTGTTAAAAATCCATGATTGATTTCTGACCTGTTTTCCTCAGTATCTTCATCCGTTTCTGATTCATTTTCAAAAAACTCTTCATCACTTTCAGAATTATTTTCAGTTATTTCTTCGTCAGTATCAGTATCATTGTTAAATATTTCCTCTTTTTCGACTTCTACTGGAATATTTGGGTTTTTAATATAATATAATTAAATTCTTTACTTATTGATAGTGTATGTTGTTTTAAAACTCGGCACCCAGAATCGCTTGGCATGCTAGATTCTTGATAACATAAAACTTGGTATAAAATGTTGTATCCCCGATTAATAGATTTATATAAATTGACCCAATAGATTTAATATTGTTATTGCTTATTCCTCTTATTAAAATTTTATCTTGATAATTAATATCGATGTTACCTGTTTTGTCTAAGATATTGCTTCTAATTAAGTTTGCAAATGACCCAGAGTCAACTAAGAACGATATTTTGTAATTAGGGTTGTTAATTGTTGGAATTTTCACTATTAACTTTTGTTAGTGTCATAGTTAATTTTCAAACGTTTATTCCTTGAAAGATTTCTTATTCCCACTGATGCTCCGCAATGTACACAGTCGGATTCAGGTAACTTTTTTATGCGTCTATTTGATTCTTTTCTATTATGGGGTTTTTGGACGCCATACATAACAAAATCCCCCTTATTTAGTTTTTTCTATTCATGTTATTTCTGTTATTGTTATAATTTTGGTACTGGAAATTTCTATTAGTAGGTGTAGTATGGTAAGACGAATTATTTCTTGGTGAATTGAAATTTCCATTTTGATTATTTTGTCTATTGAAGTTTCTGTTTTGAGAGTTCTGTCCTTCAAAGTTTCTATCTTGAAAATTTTGTCTGTTATAATTTCCATTTTGGAAATTTTGTTGGTTATTCCTGTTTTGGAAATTTTGTCCGTTATTTCTGAATTGGAAATTTTGGTTGTTGTTTCTATTTTGAAAATTTTGGTTGTTATTTCTATTTTGGAAATTTTGATTGTTATTCCTGTTTTGGAAGTTTTGGTTGTTATTTCTGTTTTGGAAATTTTGATTGTTATTCCTGTTTTGGAAGTTTTGGTTATAATTTCCTCTTGGGTTGTAGTTTCTAAAAAATGAGTTTGGTCGATAATTACTTGTGTCCAAATTTTGTCTTGGTTCAGGGGAGTCATTGAAATGCATTAATGCTATTCTTTTTTCGAGACTTTCTAACTGTTCGATTTCATCTCCTTTATCATCCAAATATTCTAACAATTCTCTAAAAGATTTTTCATTAACTTCGCTTTTTGCCAATTTTTTAAGGTCTGTACTGCGAAGACCACACGTAAAATGTCTTTTTAAATCTGTTTCCGCGTACTCATTTTCCCCGTTTACATACGATTCGATAGTTTCTAAAATTGTCAACCCCCTCTCCATATAATCCTTAAGGCTCTCGTGAGGTTTTTGCCTCAACATTTCCACTTCCTCCATAACTCCACCGATAGAACGGTGTTCTCCAAACTCCTTACTGATTTTGAGTTTTGTAAGCGGCCATGTTAAATCTTTGACACGGTTTACAAATTTTTCGCTCTCCCTTCATTTTTGACATAACAGTTTGAATCAAGAGATCATGACTTGTTTCCTCGGGTATGTCTTTCGCAAAGAAGTCAATTTGTAGGAAGAACGCATCTAATTCATCAGCCTCCCCCATGAAGTCTGGAATGCATTGCATCGCCATTTGCATAGGAAATACATAAGGCGTTGCCATTTCGATAACTGATTTTTTTGATTGATTATTTGGATTTTTTTCGGGCAAAATTTCCGAATTTTCTAAGATTTTAACGCACTCAAAATAGTGTTCTCTGAAAGTTGTATATTTCTGATATAGCTCTTCAAAACAAAATTCCGAAACTCTATGTTCGTATCCTTGCACAATTTTTTCGTATTTGTCGAATGCTTCTCTAAGCTGTTCCGACTTAGTCAAAATTCCTTGCAGGCTTCTCGCACGTTTTTTATTTTTATAAAGGTTCTCGTATTCTCTACTGAGATATACTTCGAGTTCCTCTAACGTTGTCATAAAGATGGACAGTATAAAATTATTTCATACCCAAATTACGAATCACGATAATCACTTTGCTTTGTGTTACACAAAAAAAAATGTAAAAATAAAGTTTAGATTACTTACCCGAAAATTAGTTGTCGAATCATTTGTTGTCTCGTCCTGGCGTTCCTAGTCCTCGTCCGGACTTTTTCCGCTGTCACCAACTGCACCGCCCAGCCGAGCGGTTGCGGAATTGTGATACTTCACTAATCTTAGGCACTGGTCACTCTCGTCTTTTTTACACGTTTTATTGACAATTAAGTTGTCCACTTCCTTCGATGATTTTTTTCTCTTCAGCTTCTCCGCCTCAGACCAGTGTTGAATCCAGACTCCAAGTAATGTGTTGACTCTGCTGTGCTCCAACGGCCAAGTCCCGGGTGGACTTCTCAAACAGCAAACAGCTAAGTCGCGGCCGACTTCTCAAACAGCAAACAGCTAAGTCGCGGCCGACTTCTCAAACAGCAAACAGCTAAGTCGCGGCCGACTTCTCCAGCAGCTAAGTCCCGGGTGGATTTCTCAAACAGCAAACAGCTAAGTCGCGGCCGACTTCTCCAGCAGCGCAGTCCCGGGTGGATTTCTCAAACAGCAAACAGCTAAGTCGCGGCCGACTTCTCCAGCAGCGTAGTCCCGGGTGGATTTCTCAAACAGCAAACAGCTAAGTCGCGGGGCGGACTTCTCGGCTGGCTTCTCGGCTAAGTCCGGGGTGGACTTCTCGGCTGGCTTCTCGGCTAAGTCCCGGGGTGGACTTCTCGGCTGTCTTCTCGGCTAAGTCCCGGGGTGGACTTCTCGGCTGTCTTCTCGGCTAAGTCCCGGGGTGGACTTCTCGGCTGGCTTCTCGGCTAAGTCCCGGGGTGGACTTCTCGGCTGGCTTCTCGGCTAAGTCCCGGGGTGGACTTCTCGGCTGGCTTCTCGGCTAAGTCCCGGGGTGGACTTCTCGGCTGTCTTCTCGGCTAAGTCCCGGGGTGGACTTCTCGGCTGTCTTCTCGGCTAAGTCCCGGGGTGGACTTCTCGGCTGGCTTCTCGGCTAAGTCCCGGGGTGGACTTCTCGGCTGGCTTCTCGGCTAAGTCCCGGGGTGGACTTCTCGGCTGGCTTCTCGGCTAAGTCCCGGGGTGGACTTCTCGGCTGATGGCTGCTGATGGCTGCTGGTGGCTGCTGGTGGGTGCTGGTGGGCCTGGCTGGTCTGGGCTTGAGCTGCTACTGGAACTAACTAATTTTCCTCGAGAATTATTTCTACTTATATAGTAAATTTTCCAAACTTTGTTCTACTAAAAATGGTCAGTTTTGATGCCGAGCATCGATGAACCTCATGAACTTTTTATGCTGACCTCTGTGGTTTTTCTGGCTGTCCGCGTAGTTGCGTGAGTTCGATTCTAAACTGAAAGTCATGGGTTTAAGCCCTTTTACAAAAGACTTGATTTACTAAATTAGAATGTTGATATTGGTTTAATTTACATTGTTTTAAAAATGAATCTCCTAATGAGGAAGCCGTGTTTCTACCTAAATGGACATGTCCATGAATATAATTATGCCACACCCTCAATTTCCCTGCGATATAACATCGCCCCGTTGAAATCGAAAGCTTAATCAATTTTTAATTGCCTATTATTTGGCGATATTCTATAAAGGGGTTTTCGGGTGGCGTATGACTCATGATCGGTTGCGCGAGCTTAATTATTTTGTCGTTCTACCATAAGTCGGGGAGCAGAATTTGGTGCTATGTTATTTATGCTTACGTCGGCGCATGGCAAAAACTGGAGTGGTTCGGGGCGAGGGTCGTTGCAGTACTATTAAATTAAATAGCATTTTTTAATCTGAAATCAAAACAGATTTTGATAATCTTTTAAATGTACAGTGAGTCAAATATTTGTCCATACCCTCCCCGTACGGAAACTTTTTGTGATGTAAAAGTACATAAAATTCGACTAAAGTACCAAGTTTTATACATCAATCGACGCGGCAGAATGTCCTCTTCAAGATCCTGTCAATGGATTTGAAAAAAAAAACTTATTCTAGAAAATTACAAAAATAGTTCACTAAAAATGTTTTAAAAAGAGGTCAAATTATTGTCCGTACTAATAAAAGTGCAATATCTGATCGATTTAAGTGAATTCTTTTATGAAATGTTGTTTCTGTGTCAAATACAAGTACCTCTATCCAGTTTTTGACAACTATGAACTTCTGATATCTTTGTTTAGTAAGTTTATATTAAAAATGGTTAAAATTTAGTTTTTAAGTTAAACTTATCAAACATTAGTTTATAAACAACTATTTTTTTTTTAATGTTGATTTCATCTTTTTTACTGACATTTTTCGACCAAAAATACTGTTTCGGAACAAATGCGTTAAACAATCCGGATTGTACCGGAACCGGGTTAACCCCCAGAGGAAAATTTTATGGTGGTGAGATAAAGGACAAAAAAACACCTCTTGCAATTTGAAGCATCCAAATTCGTCCACTACAGCCCGATTACGAGTCCCTGGTCTGAAATTTGAAATTTTCTCTTTTCGTGCTTAAAATTTGCTTAGAATTTCTGTACCGTCCTGGGTCAAAATGTTTTGCTTAGGGAATTAAAAGAAAAAAGATACAATAGCATTGATTTTTTTTATAATGACTTGAAAAAAGTACTATTGAATTAAATTGCATTTTTAAACAGATTTTGAAAATCTTTTAAATGTAGAATTTGGGCAGTTTCAAAAATATCTCTTTTACTCATGTATTTATGGTTTGTATTATGTGTTTACAAAAAGAAGTAGGTTTTTGGTGGCTTTTCCTGCCTTAAAAAAAGTAAATAAATTCAATTCAATTCAATTCAATTCAAAAACAATTCGTCCGTCATCAAAAATTTAAATTTTAACTCCCGAATAATAAAATCATGTATTTATGTTTTGTATTATGTATATACAAAAAGAAGTAGGTTTTTGGTGCCACTGCTTTGGTGGCTTTTCCTGCCTTAAAAAAAGTGAATAAATTCAATTCAATTCAATTCAAAAACAATTCGTCCGTCATCATACATTTTAATTCCCGAATTAAAAATTCAAAAAAATATATGTATATATGAAATGTCAATGAAAATTTAATTTTCAAAATTGGAATGTAAAAAAAACTCAAGCAACGAAAAATTTCATGTATGAACACGAGGGCTACCTGCAGCTCAAGTAACAGAAAAGGGGTACCTAGCCAAGAAAAGGTTGAGAACCGCTAGACTACAGGATAGAAAAATATGTTGCGGAAGGCTGAAACTACAAAAAAAAAATATGTTGCGGATGGATGAATTTGCTGTAACGTCATCAACTGCGATTCTAATTGGACGCTGCGACGAATTCTAACCTAACTTACTCATCACGACGGAATTTATGCTGCGTGATGCTGATTTATGCTGACGACTCTTCTACTCATCTCAAGTTCCCGAAAAATATGCTCCAGACGACATAACTGAAGACAACATACATCATCGATCATGCTGCGACAACATCACTTCGTGGGACTCAACATAAACATAAACCGAAGAAAACCAAGAAGAAACTAACACTACGATAAGTACTCACAAGTAGTTTTTATAAGATTAGGCGCGACTAACATTTAACAAGATCTATTTACGCTAGGTAGGGTATTTGCTCCTATCCTTGATCCTATTCCTATCCTAAATCTAATTTTTGTCTCGTTGGACGGTCTGTTTACGATGTTCGAGATCGCGATTGACTAGTTCGAGGGTGTTCGTGGTAGTTATGCTCTAATTCTTCGTTTTAGTCGCCAGTAGTGTTAGTTATTGTGGGACGCTCAACTCTTTGATCGAGGAGACTTGAAGGTTAGAGGTTTTGTGAGATCTTGTTGCTTTCGATTGGGTGAAAGGGACATAGCTGGTTGGGTCATAGTTTGCCTAGCATATTTCGTCGACAGTCAGCAGGTTCGAGCATAGATTTCCATGTTGGCTAGGGGAGTTGATCTTTCGGTCTCGTCCGCAAAAGCTCATGAATCATCTGTACTCTCATCTGAAGCTGGACAGGTGTGGCATGTAGTTTTTGATGCCTAAGAAGTGTTTTTGAGCATAATTTATGTTTTTTTTTTTAATTTATATTTATTTTGATTTTCTCTTCCATGTACATTCATTCAGTTAAAATATTATTGAGTGTCCAATCACAATCGATGACTTTTCACCTCAATTTTAAATACTAGCAACTTTCATTTATTCATGAAATATTGTAGCTTTCGCTATTTAGTGATTTCAAATGTAGGAGGTCCTACATGTACAAAAGGGAAAAGGGATACCTTAAAACTAACTTATAAACTATATAAAGAGCGGATCAATGCAGCTGAAGACTGCAATGATTTTTGTCGAAATGCATCAATTATCTTATTGGACATAACATCCAAAGTGTCAACTTCGGCTAATTGATGAAGTTCACTGGTGCTGAACCAGGAGGAAGTTTCAGAATCATTTTCAGAATTTTGTTCTGAATCCTCTGAAGTTTTTTCTTCCTGGTTAGGCAACAGCTTGTCCAGATCGGCACAGCATAAAGCATGGCAGGTCTGAAAATTTGTTTATAAATTAACAGTTTATTCTTGAGACAAAGTCTAGAATTCCTGTTTATAAGCGGATACAAACATTTAATATATTTGTTACATTTAACCTGGATACTTTCAATGTGATCCTTGTAAGTAAGATTTTTGTCAAAAGCAAGTCCAAGATATTTCACTTGATCCTCCCACTTTAAATTTACCTCATTCATCTTTATAATGTGATGAATTTTTGGTTTCAGAAAATCAGCCCTTGGTTTGTGAGGGAAAATAATAAGTTGAGTTTTGCAGCATTTGGAGTAATTTTCCATTCTTTCAAATAAGAATTGAAAATATCCAAGCTTTGTAATCTTCTTGTGATGACACGAAGGCTTCTACCTTTGGCGGAGATGCTTGTATCATCAGCAAAAAGTGATTTCTGACATCCTGGGGGCAAATCAGGCAAGTCAGAAGTAAAAATATTGTATAAAATTGGACCCAAAATGCTTCCTTGAGGGACGCCGGCACGTACAGGTAGTTGATCAGATTTGCTGTTCTGATAACATACCTGCAGAGTACGATCCGTCAAATAATTTTGAATAATTTTCACGATATAAATCGGAAAATTAAACCTTTTCAATTTCGCAATCAAACCTTTATGCCAAACACTGTCAAATGCTTTTTCTATGTCTAGAAGAGCAGCGCCAGTAGAATAGCCCTCAGATTTGTTGCTTCGAATTAAATTTGAAACTCTCAACAACTGATGAGTAGTTGAATGCCCAAGGCGAAATCCAAACTGCTCATCAGCGAATATTGAATTTTCATTAATGTGCGTCATCATTCTATTAAGAATTATTCTTTCGAATAATTTACTAATAGATGAAAGCAAACTAATGGGCCGATAGCTTGAGGCTTCAGCAGAATTTTTATCCGGTTTCAGAATCGGAACTACTTTGGCATTTTTCCAACTACTGGGAAAATATGCCAAATCAAAACATTTGTTACAAATTTTGACCAAGCTACTTAAAGTTGCTTCAGGTAATTTTTTAATTAAAATGTAAAAAATGCCATCCTCATCAGGGGCTTTCATATTTTTAAATTTTTTGATAATAGATTTTATTTCATTCAGATCCGTTTTCAAAACTTCATCTGATGAAAATTCTTGTTCAACAATATTCTGAAATTCTATTGAAATTTGATCTTCAATAGGACTCAAAACATTTAAGTTAAAATTATGAGCACTCTCAAACTGCTGGGCAAGTTTTTGAGCTTTTCCCCATTAGTTAATAGAATATTATCACCATCTTTTAAAGAAGGGATTGGTTTTGAGGTTTCTTAAGAACCTTTGAAAGTTTCAAAAGGTTTGGAATAAGGTTTAATTTGTTCGACATCTCTTGCGAACTTTTCATTTCGCAGGAGAGTGAAAAAAGCAAAGCAATCCACATTAACGACCCCCGGGTCTTTTGTGGGCTCTGTTGCAAGTTTCTACTCATTTCTAGGCGTCCGAAGGTTATGTGTGGTGAGTCACTCAAAACCTCTTTTAAGCAAATGGACCGACGTTTTACTTCCCCATCCGATAGAAGGCGTGGTCATGCAAATCTCGTCTCGAAAAATGCCACCGGGTCCGTCTGGGATTGAACCCAGGCCATACTGGGGTGAGAGGCTACCACGCTAGCCACTACACCACCGGACCCGGTGCAGGAGAGTGAATCTGTGTTCAATAATGCAGATTGTGAATCTGTGGTCAATAACCTTTTGCAAATCTTTTTGAATTCGCTTCAGTGCAGGATCACGAGAACGTTGATACTGTCTTCGGCGAACATTTTCAGACGAATCAGAAGCTGAAGATCGTCATCAATAATGGGAGAATCAAATTTGACTTGGACTTTAGGAATAGGAATATTCCTAGCATCCAAAATTGCATTAGTTAAAGATTCCAAGGCTGAATCAATATCAGCTTTGGTTTCTAAAACAAAATCATGATTTAAATTGTTCTCAGTATGATGCTGATACCTGTCCCAATTAGCTTTGTGGTAATTAAACACAGAACTATTGGGTCTGGTAACTGCTTCATGAGAAAGTGAAAAAGTTACTGGAAGGTGATCAGAATCAAAATCAGCATGAGTCACTAAAGGACCACAATACTGACTTTGATTTGTCAAAACCAAATCAATTGTTGATGGATTTCTAACAGAAGAAAAGCAAGTTGGCCCATTCGGGTATAAAACCGAATAAAGACCAGAAGTGCAATCTCTGAAAAGAATTTTACCATTGGAATTTACTTTTGAATTATTCCAAGATTGGTGTTTGGCATTAAAACCACCGATGGTCAAAAATCGAGATCTATGCCGAGTAAGTTTATTCAAATCCCCTTTGAAATAATTTTTATTTTCCCCAGTGCATTGGAAAGGCAAATATGCAGCTGCAATCATAAATTTCCCAAAAGAAGTTTCAAGTTCAATGCCCAAACATTCAATAACTTTCAACTTAAAGTCATGTAACGTACTATAAGTCATACTACGGTGGATAACTATTGCAACTCCACCGCCATTTCGATTCATTCTGTTGTTGTATATTGGTTGTTTATAACTTTATAATCTGGATCACTTTTCAAATAAGTGCCAGTTTTTAAAAATGTTTCGGTTATAACAGCAACATGCACGTTATGAACTCGTAAAAAGTTGAAAAATTCATTTTCTTTCGCTTTTAAAGAGCGAGCATTAAAATTCATAATATTGATGGAATTACTTAGATCCATGATTAAACTTCAGGGTAAGAACAACATCATTCGCAAATTTTAATCCAATCTGGATTGCTTCCATCATGGATGTAGCATTACTCATTGTTTGAATCAAACCAAACAGTGAGTTTTACAAAAAAGTCATTTTTTCAAACGTAACATCGCCGAGATCAGAAGATCCCAAAGCGTTGCCAGCAGAAAAATTTTCAAATGAAATTTGAGGTACCTGCCCAATTTGAAGATTGGTAGGGGATTTAAAATTCGTGGATGAACCCGAACCCGAAACGACGTTGGCATAAGAAATACCATTGCTGTTACCTAACTTTTCCACGGTAGGGGTATTTCTAGCATTGTTCGAGTGAGACAGCACGAACGTTTGATTTAAAGATGCAGGTACAACCTGACTTTGAGAAAATTTCGGTTTGGATTTCGGCTGATGCTTAGCACGAGAATCCAAAACCTTTTTTCTGATGGGGCAATCCCAGAAATTTGATTTGTGATTTCCACCACAATTTGCACATTTAAATTGGGTGACTTCTTTCACGGGACAATTGTCCTTGTCGTGAGAAGAATCCCCGCAAACCATGCATTTTGGAACCATGGCGCAATGATCAGTACCGTGACCCTGGTGAATGCCTGGCAACGCCGGCACTGGGTCAGATTCTGGCCATTACCGCCATGTTTCTTAAAATGCTCCCACTTTACCCGTACATGGAACAAAAACTGAACTTTGTCCAAAAGTTTCAAATTGTTGATTTCATTTCTGTTGAAATGAATCAGATAAAATTGTGAAGTCAAACCAAAGCGAGAAATATTCCCGTTTGATTTTTTCTTCATTGGTATTACTTGGGATGGGACAAAGCCAAGCAACACCTTAAGTTCGTTTTTGATCTCATCCACCGACAAGTCGTTGGAGAGACCTTTCAGAACCGCCTTGAATGGACGAGCATTCTTGGTCTCATACGTGTAGAAATTGTGTTTGTGGTTTTTCAAATAACCAACAAAAGTTTGGTGATCTTGTAAAGATTCCGTCAACAAGCGACATTCTCCTCTTCGACCAAGCTGGAACGAAACCTTCAAATTGCAAGTTTCCTTGCAATTCTTCAGTTGCGTTCGAAAGCTGGCCAAATCGGAGACGGAAGTCACTACAATTGGCGGAGCCTTTACTCGTTTCTCGACGGCAGAAGGCTCAGTACGAGGAGAAGGATCCTTGTCCACAGTTTCGGATAAAACACCGAAACCGTTTGCCAATGGAATTGGAGGATTGACCTCACTTTCAGAATCAGAATCAGACCTCGGATGAGGCTGTTTTCTTTTTCTGTTTCCGTTAGCCGATTTAGCGTTCAAACGCTTCACCGACGTAACGACCAAATCTTCAGAAGATTTGCGTTTACCTTTGTTTTGACGCATTTTGCAAGCAAAGTTCTCTTAAAAGATGGCTTCGTTTGTAAAATACAACAAAATGTCAGGTGGGGTTAGTCTTGAAAAGACTGTTTAGAATTTTGGAAAGTAACTCAGGTAGTCTTTAAAAAGACTGTGAATTTTGTTTGAAATAACTCTGAGCTTAGGTAGTAAAAAAAATACCGCAGCTCTAGTGTCCGATCACCTCGAAGGTTCGCAAGACACTGCATAATTTATGCTTGGTTGCCTCTCTACTGTTAGAGGGTACATAGCTCGAGAAAACTAAATTTGAGAAATCCTAAATTGCAAAATCCTAGCTGATATTGATCGATTCTAACCGCGGTGTTAGTCGACCGAACTGCTAGCGCTCATTCATAGAAGATTAATAATCATCGACTGTTTTCCTTCAATTTTCAGCGGATTTCGCGGGTCTAACTACGAGATGAAATCAAACAACAACAAAGACTGGGATCGGTTACCGAGAGGCGGGTCAGCCGACGTTCTGTTGCCGAGAAGCGGCCAAACGATCTACTTTGAAGAACTAGTTGGAAAATTTGATCGATTTGTGAGGGACGTTCATAACTATGACGGAAACTACATGAAGAATTAAAAAAACCTAATATTTTTGGATGGATCAATAAAGAACTAATTTAGGACAAATGTTTGTGAATTTGGGTAGGTTTACTAACACCAATTGAAAGAAACCAGATAATGGGCCTAGGTGATTAGCGCCTTCGCTCGTTGTTAGGATTTTCCTCGTGTTTTCACCTTTCCTACAACTTCTTTGTCGACACATCTTCTTTTCCCTGACTGAATGCTAGTTCGTTCGAAAGTCGTTTGCGTTCCTTTAGACGGTTGTTGTTGCCAGCTCGATTTACTCGGGTTTGCTCAACATTGTCTTTCGACTTCTGAGTCTTATTCACGGTCATCGTCTGAGCGTCCTCAATCACAGACTCTCGCTTTACGTTTTCCCGTTGATCTAGAACGAGGGTTCTAGCGGGGACTCCCCATCAACGCTTTAGCTCCGGGTTCTTGGTGTAGTAGGTCATCGTCCTCACTTGCGTCGTGGACTCGCTCTGTCTTCTGTTCGAGAGGATAGGCTATACTCACAGCAACAACCCCTAATGAGCGCAAACTTCCCTAGTCAGATCTACTAAATCATTTTTCTATCCTTCGATTAGGCTGACATTCTACTGTTCTTAGTAAGCAGACCGTGACCCTCAAGGCGCGTGGTAAATTCAGATTTCATTTTCTCTGAAAGGCTTATTCAATAGAAGTCGCTTAGGTCAGAATGAAGTCGAAGTCCTGCTCGATCGTGTAATTTGCGTTAATCTTGACTGGGCCTGAGCATTTATCATAGTTCATATTTAGCATCTTGTTCTAAACTCGAGATTGAATTCCGCTAACAGCTCAATATCAGTGAATCGTGATCAGAAACGTGACTTTTGTGAGAAGGTTTTGAATCCTAATTCGATATTTTCCTATCAAGATCTCAAGAAATCATCAATCCGATGTGTAAATCGTTTGTTTTGTTTAATGTAGAAATCAGTGAACAATTTTTTTTTGTTTATTTATCTAGTTATTTCATTTTGTATCAATTTGATTATTGTAACAAATCTCCCAAAAAGAATCTGTACATACTCACAACCAAATACTACTATGGCACAAGCACTCTGTAATCAGGACAGCTAATAAATACCACATATACTCTAACAAATACTCGTAAATAAATAAATAAATAACACCGATAGTGACTTCCACAAATAAATATGCCTAAATGACCTTATTATCCGAAATAATTTTCCCAAAATAATCTCTTTTTCGAATCTTTTTGATCAGAACTCCAAAATTAATATTTCCCAAAACAAATCATCATTTTTTTCACATAAATTTCACAGTAAATCATTTTTTTCCACATCGGCACCAAATCATGTGCAATCATAATAATCTCCAGAACATCATAAATAACTCCATAAATCAGAAAAAATCTCCAAATTCAACGAATTTTACGTTGGGCGCCAAAATGTAGCCGTCGCGATTCGATCGGTTGCAAACGGTGCAGCTTATGCGCCACTCCCGTGAGGGAGACTGCCCGCCATGTTAAATTTGCCCGGTTTGAGACTCTCGAAGAGGTGCTCGGTTGAACTTCTTCCCAGGGAAGAAGCAAGATCGAATCGGCCAGCGTACCAAAGTGACCCACAAGAACGGTACGGAAAGCTCAGCCTCCCGAAAAAGCTCCTCAGAAATCCACCAGTATAGGACCCCCCCGTGCCCGTATGAATCATCATGGGTAGTACCGACACCCGCCACCAGAGAACTTCACGAAGCATGGGAGATACGCAGAACTTTTGCATTGGGGAGGAAAGGACTGGGAACGGACCCTAAAGTGACGGAAGCAGCGCTCCGGATCGACCAAAAAAAACTAACACGTGAGCTCATTTTAACTGCAGGGACTTTTATTGAACTCCAAAATAATCACTCATAATTTAGTTGGCAGGGAATCAAAAAGAGGTGCTCGTTTATTGGACTGGTCTAACATTTGTGTATTTCATTCATTGTTTCTGTTCTAGCGTCTAGACATCTCCCTACTGTGTGCGTTTGCTCTCCCTACTGTCTACTCTTCGTTCTTCTGTTACCCCGTGCTTTTGTGCTCTCTCCTCAACCTCAAATCTTCAGCTCGTCAGCTGGAACAGCTGATCGCTGACGTCACCGGCAGTCAAGCGGACTGCGGCAGACAAAGGCACTAGAGTGCGATGTCGTGGATGTGTGGGGCGAATCAATAAAGGCCGTCACAATCCGAGCGCATGGCAACACGCGCTTAAACAAAATGGACGCCCTCCATCAAAATGGCGTCCGCTCTACGGCCGCAGCCGGAACGGAAAAACGTTCGTGACGCCTTTCGTGGCAGTCACCCTTCACCCGATGAAAAAGAACGGACTCACCGGACTGCTGTTGCTCCTGTTACTTGCTGATGCTGATGCTGCTGCTGTTGATCCTCACCGCGTGTTCGCGGACGGCGCGAACGACGCTGCCGGTTCGACCTACGAGGGAACGGTCGACTTGGTGATGTTGCACGGGCCGGAACTTGGCTTTCCGGGCCAGCACGTGGGCGGATGGAACCGCCTCCAGACGAGATGTTGACGGCTCGTCTCTTTTGGCGATGTGGCGTGTGCCAGGTCAAACTTGTCCCACACTCGATGCGGGGCGGTGGTGGACGCGCGCTCGATCTCCTACTGGTGCTGCTTTGCTGGTAGGGCGAAAGGAAGCGAAGCCTTCGAACTTCACGAATGAGGTTAGCACATGCACGGGGATAATCGCACGGGGTAACGGTTTACCTGATCTCTAGCTAGGCCGCGCACTAGGCTCACTATTTCGCACACTCACAATTCTAACTCGACGAGATCTAGGGGGGAGAAGTTAGAATTTAAGACCTAACCGGAAACACTACCACGCCACTTTCAAACC
This sequence comes from Culex quinquefasciatus, assembly GCF_015732765.1. Classification (NCBI taxonomy): domain Eukaryota; kingdom Metazoa; phylum Arthropoda; class Insecta; order Diptera; family Culicidae; genus Culex; species Culex quinquefasciatus. The sequence goes on from NC_051862.1 coordinate 109,234,432, forward strand.
TCAGGACTGGAAAAAGGGAACCCGGGATAAAAGTCCGCGCACTCCACACTTCACAAAGGTCTGGGACAAAGTGAACGAGTACTAGGTTCCTCAGAACGGGGAAAGTGGCCCCCGACGTACTTTTGGTACGCCGTTTCCCGGAGATTGCCTCGGGCTTCTTCGGATCTTTAAAGATCTGAGTTCCCTTCCCACTCTAGCGGTCGGCAATGGCTCTGACCGTCCCTTTCCGTCTTCCCGAAGGATTCAACATATGAGCGACCTCCGTGAGATTCTCTCTTCAGGTCTTAAACCGGTAACGAAAGTTACCAACAATCGTGAGGGCTAACATCACCTATATTGATTACCGTGGTAACGGAGATCAAATTACATTTAAAGACGAACGGAAAAACCGAAATAAATAAATACTCTTCTTGGAGGCGACGCCATTTTCTCTGGCATTTCAAAATCCTAATACGAAAAGTGTACTTCGTTCTTCAAAGCTCGCAAATAGACTGATCGCGACGTTTCCGCGCGCGACCCAGCTCCTGGTCTCCGCTGCGACAGCACCGGTTACTCCCGACGGGTAGTCCACCCGCAGTCCTCAGACGTTTGAGGAGTAGAATTTCACGTGAAAAGTTTCCTAATTTCCACTGAGCGACCGGAAGGGGGTTGCAAAGCCGGAAAATGAGCGTATCGGCTGGTCGCTCGCAGTCAGTGGTCGTCAAGCACTCGAAATCACCGCGTGTTCACACTTTTGGACGATGGCGAGCACGTGTTTCGATGGTTTTGTTGCCTCCAAACGACAATTGGACAACAATATTCGCAAGATGGCCGACCGGGCCTACAATTTGAGCGTCCTAGGTTGCGTTGCGGTGCTCAAATGGGCCAAATCTCCTCCACGAGGCCAATCCGCGTGCCTCACCGGCAATGCTCGTCCGCGAACGGGCCAATCGTGATGTTCAGCTGGCAATCGGTCGTGCCCCAACTCGCACCCACGCTGGGAGGTGGGCAAATTCACCTGTCCAACGTTAATTCACACGTTTTAGTCGCAAAATCTTCACAATTGATGCCGCCAGGGCTTCTTACCTTCGGAAAGTCGCAAAGAACACACCCGCGAAGGTCAGAGGAGATGCCGGAGATTAACTAATGGGCCTAAAGAGCAAACATTCTAAGTTTTCTTAACATTTACATCAGGAATTCACAATCTTACGGTTTTGTAACAGGTTTTAAGCTTCGGTAGGCTTTTCTACCGGGTTTGCCCTAGTCAATCCTTGGCTAATGACACTTTAAACTAACTTAGTGCCACAGAGGTCGGTCTAGCAACTTTACTGGTTGACGGTCTTCACGTGAAAAGATAGAAAAGTCCCGCGAGGATCTAAAGGCCTCGACAAGATCGCTCTCACACAGAAATGGAGCAAATTGGAGGCTAGTTCCATCTCATTCTGGCATCAGGGAAAACGGGGCCTTTGTGAGGAGTTTTTTCGGGCTCTTTTATAAAGGTCGAGTCCCGCTCCCGTTTCCTTTTAAATCGTATTTCTTTATTTCTTTAGGCAAATTTGGTAGGTCACTCGACAGTTAAATGAGATCTCGTGGAACGTATAGTAGAGATCTCACGCGAAGCTTTTCAGTAATCTCCTACCTCCCACCAAGAGATGGCGCTCTAATGAGGGAAACTTTTTCAAGAAAAGTAAAGAGTTATTGTTAAAGAAGGTAGGGTCACAATTTGGCATTACATTCTCGCCAATACTAATTTAATAAAAATTTTGAAATCAGAAATTTCAAAATTTTTATTGTTCAAGGTGAAGAAATCATTAAAAAGTTGCCATCTGAATATGTTCAAAGTAATCTTCATAAAAAAATGCAGTTTTAATTGCCGATTCCCATGACTGCTCTAATATTAAAAAAAATCCATTGAATCCAAATATTCTGTTCCAACTCTAATTATCATTCCTATTCATCTGGGTCTCTACACAATCATACTCGCAGTCAAATCTTAACCTTAACTAAACCGAATGACGTCAGAGATATCTGACAAATTTCCATGTACCAAATATCCAACAAACCTCAGAAAGATCTGAGAAAACTTATTAAAACCAATTAACTTCAATAACTATTGAAAAATATGTTTTGCTAAGCCTAACGCAAACGTACCGAAACGCGTTCAGAAATATTTCACACCGAATCATCCCTCAGAATATTTTGGAAACAAATATCGCATCAGACGTTTCATTTCTAACGTCACCTAACTTCGACCCTGCGAGTTCGATCTCGGCCGTGAACTGTCATTTCTGTCAAACAAAACAAATGGATCAAAATCTCACTGAAGGTAAGAAAATGTGGTTTTCTAACAAAGTTGGTCTATTTTCGCTAATTATGAAGTTTAAACGTAACGATGGAGCGATGAGATGAACTTTTATACGAAAATGTTGAGAAATATGATTGAATGGATGCACGGAAACGCCAAGTGAATCGAATATCGCGATTAAAATCTAAACAATGGAATCAAAACAACTTCTCTAACTAAATTGATGTGAGGAAACAGGTTAATGACATCTCGAACATCGTTTTGGTGTACTCAATGAGTGTTTGTGGTGCTTAATCAGCAGTGGTTGTTGCGCAGCTTTCGCTGCACCTGACATAGCTAATGGATCTCGTTGTTTATGCTCGCTTAAGGAACGAACCGTGGTAGCTTCCAGGTATCCTTTTACCCTCGAAATCTTCCAGAACATAACAGTTCGTTCCCAAAACTTGTCGAACTCGAACCTTCGTGTACTTTGCTCCAAACTTTCCAACAAAATCTCGTGATTTATCAGACAGCAGGACGTTCTTCTTGTAGACGACATCGCCCTCCTGGAACTGATGTTTCCGATTAACTCGGAGGTTGTACGGCGCGGAATACTTCCGGTAGGCTTTCAGCAAGTTCTCCTGACCAGCTTGTGCAGACTCTTCATTTCTTCGTTGAGCTTGACCGGGTCCTGCGCCAAATTATCGTCCACTTCCCTTAGGTGTTCGTACTCAGCCCCGGAACTCACCATGTTGCGGCCAAAATTGACGAAATACGGCGTGAATCCCGTGCTATCATGAACGTGCGTGCGAATCGCCCTGGCGATTAGATGTACCGAATCGTCCCAATCACGATGATCCGCTTTTGGTTTAGGGCACACCGAATCGCGGTTACAATAACTCGATTTACCCGTTCCGTCGGGTTTGGACCAGGGTGGTAGACAGCTAACGGCCAATGGGTAACCTCGTACCGCTTGAGCAGCTTGAGGAAAAGATCGGACTTGAAGACTTGCGCGTTGTCGGTAATACACACTTCTGGAACGCCAAACAAATTGAAAACAAAGTTTTCAACAAACTGGCACACCGCAGGAGCAGTCGCTGAACGCAGACATTGAACCATCACGAACTTCGAGAAAAAGTCACACACCACCAGGATCCACAGGTTCCCTTTCTTTGACCTGGGGTAGGGCCCAAGGAAATCCATGGAAATCATTTCCCACGGACGACTGCACTGCTTGGGTTTTCCGTGGACCGGCGTAGTATTAGTACTCGGTACTTTGGACTCCTTGCACACCAAACAGCTGCAACAAAAGCGCTTAATTTCCGTGGCCATTCGTGGCCAATAAAAGCGTTCGCGGACTTTGGCCAGCGTTTTCAGAGGTCCTAAATGGGCCGCTTCGTGAATTTCTTTCACGATAGACCTTCTTTCAGCCAACGGAACGACGAACTTCCAGCGAAAACCAAGATCTTCCAGACCCGTGCTATTCGAGATGAATTTGTAGAGTTTTCCACCTGCGATTTTAAAATCGGGAAATCGCTCAGGAAACTTTTCCACCTGGTTCATGAGTTGAGTGATGTACGGGTCGGGGAGGTCCACCTTGACCTGATTGATGGACCGGGACAGGGCGTCGGCGGGAATGTTTTCGCTGCCTTTTTTGTATTGCAGGTCAAGCTCGTACTTTGAGAGCTTGAGAGCCCAGCGAGCGATTCTCGGCGATTTGGATTCGATGGACATCGATTTGAGGAACGTGAGACTCATGGCGTCGGTCTGCACTACAAAACGGGAACCTTCGATGAAATGCTTAAAATTCTCGATACTCAGCAGGACAGCCAGGCACTCTCGCTCAGTGGCACTGTACCGGCGCTGAGTACTGGACAGTTTCTTAGAAAAATAAGCAATACACTTCCGCTCTCCTTGGTGCATCTGCACAAGGACCGCACCAATCGCCAGGTCCGAACTATCGGTCTCGACGATAAACGGCAAATTAAAGTCTGGATTAGCCAGTATCGGGGCGGTCACCAGCGCAGTCTTCAGTTTGGACAGGGCCACTTCCGCTTCTTCGGTCCAGCTAAACTTATTTCGATTCTTCTTGAGGAGGTTGCTGATGGGGGTCGTAATTTCAGAATAATTTTGGATAAATTTCTGGTAAAACCCGGCGAGTCCGAGAAGGCGTCGGATGTCCTTCACTGTTTTAGGCGTAGGATAGTCTAAAACGGGCTGGATTTTGCTAACGTCCATGGACAGTCCGTCCTCACTCAGCACGTAACCCAAGTATCGAATACTCGTCTGACAAAATTTACTTTTTGACAGGTTGATGGTGAGACCCGCCTTCTGAAGACGATCAGCGACAATCCGGATCCGGTCCAGGTGGTCCTCGAAGGTGTTCGACAGGATAATGATGTCATCGAGGTACACATACACCCAGGGTGCCAGGTCGTGTCCTATGACTTTCGTCATCAGTCTCGCCATGGTCGCCGGAGCATTGGTCAACCCGAACGGCATGACAACAAATCGGAACAGACCTTTGTTCGTGCGGAACGCCGTTTTGTCTTTCGCGGCCTCGTCGAGTGGAACCTGGTAGTACGACTCCGACAGATCAATGACGGAAAAATACTTCGACTTCTGGATGCGCTGAAGAATTCCCATCATATTAGGAAAGGGAAAATCGTCCTTTTGGTGCATTGATTTAACCGCCTAGAGTCAAGACAGATTCTCCACTTTCCACTGGCCTTCTTAATCGGCAACAACGGATTTAAAAAGTCGACCGCCGTAGGGCACTCTTCTATGACCCCGAGGCGCTTCATTCGCTCGATTTCCGCGTCGATAACTTCCTCTACGGATGGAGACCAACGATACGGAGGAACCTTCTTCGGCTTTGCGCCCGGGAGAAGGTCGATCGAATGGGACATGATCGGAGTTCGACCTAGATTCCCGTCTCGCGTGGCCGGAAGTTGTTGTACTACTTCAAAAAGTGCTCCTCGCTGGCTATCCGACAAGACATGTTCCGTGACCAGGTCACTAGGCTCGCAGATGTGTTTTTCCGGTACTTCGATGGTTGGCATCTCCAAGCTGTCATCGGTTGAACTCTCGAGGTCTTTCGCAGATTCCGCTGGGCTGATAGGATGGATTTCAAAGCATATATTGTCATTTGTGTCACCAAAATAGTCCTCAACTCGCTGAAATTCGATCATATTGACCGTTTCTTCACCAACCGGGGAAAAACGGGGACCCACCAGACGGAATCCAAACTTGTTCAGGAAATCTACGCCTAGAATTAGGTCCTTCTTCATCTCAGGCACGACGATCGTGGGAAGGACGTGGGTGGTAGACTCGTAGGACAGGGAAGATTCACGTAACCGAGACATCGATACGGCGTACCATCAGCTGTCGTAATCTGGAGGCGAAGAGGTTGAATCTGTAAGCCCAACTTATTCAGCAAACCCAGCGAGCTGATCACCGACAAACTGGCACCGGTGTCGGCTAGCGCTTCAATCTCCTCAGATAGAACTCGAACTTTGAGGTGTGGGCAACGGTGAGGGGTCGTGTTAATTCGATGCGCAGTGTTGAAGACAGAAAACGGACGGTTGGGAATCTCCGGAGTATCAGATGGGGTAGATCGATTCCCTGGATCCATCCCATTTACTCGTTTTTTTCCTCCTCATCCGACCGAGTTCGGAGTGGATGTCCATTTGGGCACTGGAACGCGGTCGTACCCGTGTGTCCACACACATGGCAAAAGTACACTTTTTTCTGGTCACACTCCTCCACATGTGTCCTGCCTGGCGACAGTTCCAGCACATCGGCTTCCTGTTCTCACCTGTAGAGTCCGCAAGCTTCTTGAAACGACCATGAACCGCGCACACATCGGCATTCAACAACTCCTCATCAATCTCTGCAGCTCGTTCGTCCATGTCCACTTGGTGAACGGAAGCTTTTGTAGACCTCCGAGGCCGTCGAGCGCATCGAGCTTGTAACACAGCTGGGACAGGTGATCAAGCGACTGAATGGTGGCCAACACCAGACTGCGCTTGTAACTCATCTTCATGTTTTTGGTGACCAGGTAGTACAACTCCGCATGAGACATTTTACGAGTGAGGCGTTGCGCTAATCTCTCAATCTCTTCGAGATATTCACCGAACGGTTCATTGGGACGTTGTTTACGTTTGTCCAACAGGTCACGAGTAATGAGATCCCGGTTTGGATTGTCGTAGCGCAACCGGAGGTATGTTTCAAAGTCTCCCAACTGTCGAATCTGTCATGGTAGGTGGTATACCACACCGCCGCACCCTCGCGGAACAACAAATGGGCGTGCATTCGTAGATCTTGTTTACTGATGTGGTAGGACTCGCACATAATATTGATCTGGCGCAAAAATCCACCACGGGAACAGAATTCGTACCGCCGGTGAATTTCGGCCATTTTTCAATTATGTTGCACTGCTGGTGCGGTAGTCGTCGATATCTCTCACCTTGCAGCGTTTGGACATCCGGAAACCTTCGGTTCACATCCCAAGACGGTCCTGGGGCGGGATTAGACTCCTGACGGCGCCGTGACTCTCCATGAACTTGGCTTTCCTCTGGCAGTTCAAATAATCCTTCTCCACGTGACATGCTTCTCATTTCAGACTTCCCTGAAGTTTCTCGAGCGGATAACTGGAAAGGAGGAGAGGGTACACGCCTCGCTGGAGGTTGATCCTGCGAAATCCGTAACATCTCCGAATCCCGACGCAAATCAACCTTGGCCACTTGTTCGGCCAAATCATCTACGGCTTCTGGAAGGACCGATGCGCCGTTGGCTTGCTGCCTCATCATATGTTCTAGACACGCGCGAATGTAATTTTGAACGTCGGAAGCATGAATGAACTCATTCATATCCCTTTCATCGGCAGGTTCATTCTGAATCGTCGGCGTTGGAGACGATGTAGCTGCTGAACGGCCCATGTTCCCTGGTTGAGGCTGCTGCTGCGGCGGGAGTGGATGCGCACTCCCAGAGGTCGGTTCAAACAAGGTTCGCGCAAAGCCACCGAGGGTGGCGCATTTCGCCTTGGATCCTCCGATATGGCAAGCGTCGAGTTGTCCACGCCAGCGGCGGCCGATTGCTCCCATCGCTGTGGATTCGACATCGGTCTTCCCAACTCGGACTGCCTTGTTGCCGCTGGGGAGAATCCGGACAGCCATTGGTTATAGCTCGATTGACCTCTAGGGGCCGGTACTGGGGCAGCCAACAGATCACGAGATGCTTTCGGTTTGGTCCCAGTATACGGATTAAGCGAAGGCTGCAGCGTCCTTTGAGTCGTTGTGGACGACACGAACGACGCGCGCGGAAGACGATCTTCAAGAATTCCGCCAACTGCTCCTTCCTCGAAATCCGTCGTCAGATCCACTAACTCCTGGGCCAACTGTCCCGGAGTCGCGGTGGCCAAATTCGAATGCACCGTATGGATTCGCATCAGGGGAACCTGTCGGCAGACATGGGCTAAATCAATGTTGTAGTACCTTCTTGAGAGTCGCTCGATGCTGTCCAACAACGCCTTCCGCTGCTGCCGATGTTCTTCCGTTCCCGGCGAGTATCGTCGAAGTCGCTTGTGATAGTGAACCAGTCGAGAGTAGCAATCATCATCAAGATTAGCATCCAGACAACGCTCCATTTCCTTCAGCTGTCTCGGGATCTTCACCAAGTCCTCCGCTAGCGAATACGTCGAAAAATGTACTTCTACCGGATCCTCGGGTTTTGCAGCAATGCACGCAAATTCTGCTGGCGCTCGCGTAATCCACCACGAACAGGTGTGGCACGAAGGCAAAATTCATACTCCATTTCATCCTCTTTGAGGCTGCATGGGTCACTTATGTAAACGTGATCCATTGTTTTGATTCCAACTAACACTTTTGAAATAACTCCTCAACAATGATCGAAAATATATTAAAACAAAATCCAACGAAATCTCAAATTAATAGTAATCAAACCGAAATAGGGTGACTGCGAATCAAATTTAGGTCTATTACGGTGGTGGAACAAAATATTTGAATTGTATTTGGTATATTGCAAACGAAATGATGGAATATGATTGTCTTGAAATAAACTATGCTCAATAATAGTTCAGAAAACCCAACAAACTTCTAACTGAGTACCCAAACTAAACCCAACTTTGAGACATAGTAGAACTATTGCCACTATTGCTCGGCCCCACGTTGGGCGCCAAAATGTAACGGATTGTTTTGTTCCTCGACTATCAACAGTTTTGACACCGAAGGTGTCGCGCCACTCCGGGGATCGAGAGACTGCTGAAGCTGTTTTTAGAGACCCGGCAAAGACTCTAAGGGCGGGTTAATAGAGGCTCAAACACCAGAACACAGATACCTCCCGAGGGACCAATTAATTTGCACTAGATGTTAACGTAATAATACCAGAAATAATCAGAAACTAAACTCAAATTTGTGTGCGATAATTCATGTATTTGACCCGCTTAACCCACGTTGTCCACGCAAATCGGCCACCCAATTCAGTTACCAAACACGCTGGATGGTTTGACGGACCAGCATTTAGGCTTATATTGCGTTTTAGCTTAACAATATGGGTTGTGACGTCACGCCTAATCTTACCAACTAACAAGTTTGTTTGAGCTCAGGGTAAAAAAAATAACTTTTCAGATCTGACCTTAATCCTTGGGCGAAGGGACCGGAACACTCCGACGGCAATCTCCAACGGCAATCTCGATCGCGATGCCCCGCGCCAGGTATGGCACAGGTAGGCACGCGCGTGTGCACGCGCTGCGCAAACCGGTTTCCGATTTTTACTACCAGATGGCAGTTCGCTTCCTCGAGCGTGCGACGTTTCCGCGCGCGACCCAGCTCCTGGTCTCCGCTGCGACAGCACCGGTTACTCCCGACGGGTAGTCCACCCGCAGTCCTCAGACGTTTGAGGAGTAGAATTTCACGTGAAAAGTTTCCTAATTTCCACTGAGCGACCGGAAGGGGGTTGCAAAGCCGGAAAATGAGCGTATCGGCTGGTCGCTCGCAGTCAGTGGTCGTCAAGCACTCGAAATCACCGCGTGTTCACACTTTTGGACGATGGCGAGCACGTGTTTCGATGGTTTTGTTGCCTCCAAACGAAAATTGGACAACAATATTCGCAAGATGGCCGACCGGGCCTACAATTTGAGCGTCCTAGGTTGCGTTGCGGTGCTCAAATGGGCCAAATCTCCTCCACGAGGCCAATCCGCGTGCCTCACCGGCAATGCTCGTCCGCGAACGGGCCAATCGTGATGTTCAGCTGGCAATCGGTCGTGCCCCAACTCGCACCCACGCTGGGAGGTGGGCAAATTCACCTGTCCAACGTTAATTCACACGTTTTAGTCGCAAAATCTTCACAATTGATGCCGCCAGGGCTTCTTACCTTCGGAAAGTCGCAAAGAACACACCCGCGAAGGTCAGAGGAGATGCCGGAGATTAACTAATGGGCCTAAAGAGCAAACATTCTAAGTTTTCTTAACATTTACATCAGGAATTCACAATCTTACGGTTTTGTAACAGATTTCACGTGAAAAGTTTCCTAATTTCCACTGAGCGACCGGAAGGGGGTTGCAAAGCCGGAAAATGAGCGTATCGGCTGGTCGCTCGCAGTCAGTGGTCGTCAAGCACTCGAAATCACCGCGTGTTCACACTTTTGGACGATGGCGAGCACGTGTTTCGATGGTTTTGTTGCCTCCAAACGAAAATTGGACAACAATATTCGCAAGATGGCCGACCGGGCCTACAATTTGAGCGTCCTAGGTTGCGTTGCGGTGCTCAAATGGGCCAAATCTCCTCCACGAGGCCAATCCGCGTGCCTCACCGGCAATGCTCGTCCGCGAACGGGCCAATCGTGATGTTCAGCTGGCAATCGGTCGTGCCCCAACTCGCACCCACGCTGGGAGGTGGGCAAATTCACCTGTCCAACGTTAATTCACACGTTTTAGTCGCAAAATCTTCACAATTGATGCCGCCAGGGCTTCTTACCTTCGGAAAGTCGCAAAGAACACACCCGCGAAGGTCAGAGGAGATGCCGGAGATTAACTAATGGGCCTAAAGAGCAAACATTCTAAGTTTTCTTAACATTTACATCAGGAATTCACAATCTTACGGTTTTGTAACAGGTTTTAAGCTTCGGTAGGCTTTTCTACCGGGTTTGCCCTAGTCAATCCTTGGCTAATGACACTTTAAACTAACTTAGTGCCACAGAGGTCGGTCTAGCAACTTTACTGGTTGACGGTCTTCACGTGAAAAGATAGAAAAAGTCCCGCGAGGATCTAAAGGCCTCGACAAGATCGCTCTCACACAGAAATGGAGCAAATTGGAGGCTAGTTCCATCTCATTCTGGCATCAGGGAAAACGGGGCCTTTGTGAGGAGTTTTTTCGGGCTCTTTTATAAAGGTCGAGTCCCGCTCCCGTTTCCTTTTAAATCGTATTTCTTTATTTCTTTAGGCAAATTTGGTAGGTCACTCGACAGTTAAATGAGATCTCGTGGAACGTATAGTAGAGATCTCACGCGAAGCTTTTCAGTAATCTCCCTACCTCCCACCAAGAGATGGCGCTCTAATGAGGGAAACTTTTTCAAGAAAAGTAAAAGAGTTATTGTTAAAGAAGGTAGGGTCACAATTTGGCATTACATTCTCGCCAATACTAATTTAATAAAAATTTTGAAATCAGAAATTTCAAAATTTTTATTGTTCAAATGAAGAAATCATTAAAAAGTTGCCATCTGAATATGTTCAAAGTAATCTTCATAAAAAAATGCAGTTTTAATTGCCGATTCCCATGACTGCTCTAATATTAAAAAAAATCCATTGAATCCAAATATTCTGTTCCAACTCTAATTATCATTCCTATTCATCTGGGTCTCTACACAATCATACTCGCAGTCAAATCTTAACCTTAACTAAACCGAATGACGTCAGAGATATCTGACAAATTTCCATGTACCAAATATCCAACAAACCTCAGAAAGATCTGAGAAAACTTATTAAAAACCAATTAACTTCAATAACTATTGAAAAATATGTTTTGCTAAGCCTAACGCAAACGTACCGAAACGCGTTCAGAAATATTTCACACCGAATCATCCCTCAGAATATTTTGGAAACAAATATCGCATCAGACGTTTCATTTCTAACGTCACCTAACTTCGACCCTGCGAGTTCGATCTCGGCCGTGAACTGTCATTTCTGTCAAACAAAACAAATGGATCAAAATCTCACTGAAGGTAAGAAAATGTGGTTTTCTAACAAAGTTGGTCTATTTTCGCTAATTATGAAGTTTAAACGTAACGATGGAGCGATGAGATGAACTTTTATACGAAAATGTTGAGAAATATGATTGAATGGATGCACGGAAACGCCAAGTGAATCGAATATCGCGATTAAAATCTAAACAATGGAATCAAAACAACTTCTCTAACTAAATTGATGTGAGGAAACAGGTTAATGACATCTCGAACATCGTTTTGGTGTACTCAATGAGTGTTTGTGGTGCTTAATCAGCAGTGGTTGTTGCGCAGCTTTCGCTGCACCTGACATAGCTAATGGATCTCGTTGTTTATGCTCGCTTAAGGAACGAACCGTGGTAGCTTCCAGGTATCCTTTTACCCTCGAAATCTTCCAGAACATAACAGTTCGTTCCCAAAACTTGTCGAACTCGAACCTTCGTGTACTTTGCTCCAAACTTTCCAACAAAATCTCGTGATTTATCAGACAGCAGGACGTTCTTCTTGTAGACGACATCGCCCTCCTGGAACTGATGTTTCCGATTAACTCGGAGGTTGTACGGCGCGGAATACTTCCGGTAGGCTTTCAGCAAGTTCTCCTGACCAGCTTGTGCAGACTCTTCATTTCTTCGTTGAGCTTGACCGGGTCCTGCGCCAAATTATCGTCCACTTCCCTTAGGTGTTCGTACTCAGCCCCGGAACTCACCATGTTGCGGCCAAAATTGACGAAATACGGCGTGAATCCCGTGCTATCATGAACGTGCGTGCGAATCGCCCTGGCGATTAGATGTACCGAATCGTCCCAATCACGATGATCCGCTTTTGGTTTAGGGCACACCGAATCGCGGTTACAATAACTCGATTTACCCGTTCCGTCGGGTTTGGACCAGGGTGGTAGACAGCTAACGGCCAATGGGTAACCTCGTACCGCTTGAGCAGCTTGAGGAAAAGATCGGACTTGAAGACTTGCGCGTTGTCGGTAATACACACTTCTGGAACGCCAAACAAATTGAAAACAAAGTTTTCAACAAACTGGCACACCGCAGGAGCAGTCGCTGAACGCAGACATTGAACCATCACGAACTTCGAGAAAAGTCACACACCACCAGGATCCACAGGTTCCCTTTCTTTGACCTGGGGTAGGGCCCAAGGAAATCCATGGAAATCATTTCCCACGGACGACTGCACTGCTTGGGTTTTCCGTGGACCGGCGTAGTATTAGTACTCGGTACTTTGGACTCCTTGCACACCAAACAGCTGCAACAAAAGCGCTTAATTTCCGTGGCCATTCGTGGCCAATAAAAGCGTTCGCGGACTTTGGCCAGCGTTTTCAGAGGTCCTAAATGGGCCGCTTCGTGAATTTCTTTCACGATAGACCTTCTTTCAGCCAACGGAACGACGAACTTCCAGCGAAAACCAAGATCTTCCAGACCCGTGCTATTCGAGATGAATTTGTAGAGTTTTCCACCTGCGATTTTAAAATCGGGAAATCGCTCAGGAAACTTTTCCACCTGGTTCATGAGTTGAGTGATGTACGGGTCGGGGAGGTCCACCTTGACCTGATTGATGGACCGGGACAGGGCGTCGGCGGGAATGTTTTCGCTGCCTTTTTTGTATTGCAGGTCAAGCTCGTACTTTGAGAGCTTGAGAGCCCAGCGAGCGATTCTCGGCGATTTGGATTCGATGGACATCGATTTGAGGAACGTGAGACTCATGGCGTCGGTCTGCACTACAAAACGGGAACCTTCGATGAAATGCTTAAAATTCTCGATACTCAGCAGGACAGCCAGGCACTCTCGCTCAGTGGCACTGTACCGGCGCTGAGTACTGGACAGTTTCTTAGAAAAATAAGCAATACACTTCCGCTCTCCTTGGTGCATCTGCACAAGGACCGCACCAATCGCCAGGTCCGAACTATCGGTCTCGACGATAAACGGCAAATTAAAGTCTGGATTAGCCAGTATCGGGGCGGTCACCAGCGCAGTCTTCAGTTTGGACAGGGCCACTTCCGCTTCTTCGGTCCAGCTAAACTTATTTCGATTCTTCTTGAGGAGGTTGCTGATGGGGTCGTAATTTCAGAATAATTTTGGATAAATTTCTGGTAAAACCCGGCGAGTCCGAGAAGGCGTCGGATGTCCTTCACTGTTTTAGGCGTAGGATAGTCTAAAACGGGCTGGATTTTGCTAACGTCCATGGACAGTCCGTCCTCACTCAGCACGTAACCCAAGTATCGAATACTCGTCTGACAAAATTTACTTTTTGACAGGTTGATGGTGAGACCCGCCTTCTGAAGACGATCAGCGACAATCCGGATCCGGTCCAGGTGGTCCTCGAAGGTGTTCGACAGGATAATGATGTCATCGAGGTACACATACACCCAGGGTGCCAGGTCGTGTCCTATGACTTTCGTCATCAGTCTCGCCATGGTCGCCGGAGCATTGGTCAACCCGAACGGCATGACAACAAATCGGAACAGACCTTTGTTCGTGCGGAACGCCGTTTTGTCTTTCGCGGCCTCGTCGAGTGGAACCTGGTAGTACGACTCCGACAGATCAATGACGGAAAAATACTTCGACTTCTGGATGCGCTGAAGAATTCCCATCATATTAGGAAAGGGAAAATCGTCCTTTTGGTGCATTGATTTAACCGCCTAGAGTCAAGACAGATTCTCCACTTTCCACTGGCCTTCTTAATCGGCAACAACGGATTTAAAAAGTCGACCGCCGTAGGGCACTCTTCTATGACCCCGAGGCGCTTCATTCGCTCGATTTCCGCGTCGATAACTTCCTCTACGGATGGAGACCAACGATACGGAGGAACCTTCTTCGGCTTTGCGCCCGGGAGAAGGTCGATCGAATGGGACATGATCGGAGTTCGACCTAGATTCCCGTCTCGCGTGGCCGGAAGTTGTTGTACTACTTCAAAAAGTGCTCCTCGCTGGCTATCCGACAAGACATGTTCCGTGACCAGGTCACTAGGCTCGCAGATGTGTTTTTCCGGTACTTCGATGGTTGGCATCTCCAAGCTGTCATCGGTTGAACTCTCGAGGTCTTTCGCAGATTCCGCTGGGCTGATAGGATGGATTTCAAAGCATATATTGTCATTTGTGTCACCAAAATAGTCCTCAACTCGCTGAAATTCGATCATATTGACCGTTTCTTCACCAACCGGGAAAAACGGGGACCCACCAGACGGAATCCAAACTTGTTCAGGAAATCTACGCCTAGAATTAGGTCCTTCTTCATCTCAGGCACGACGATCGTGGGAAGGACGTGGGTGGTAGACTCGTAGGACAGGGAAGATTCACGTAACCGAGACATCGATACGGCGTACCATCAGCTGTCGTAATCTGGAGGCGAAGAGGTTGAATCTGTAAGCCCAACTTATTCAGCAAACCCAGCGAGCTGATCACCGACAAACTGGCACCGGTGTCGGCTAGCGCTTCAATCTCCTCAGATAGAACTCGAACTTTGAGGTGTGGGCAACGGTGAGGGGTCGTGTTAATTCGATGCGCAGTGTTGAAGACAGAAAACGGACGGTTGGGAATCTCCGGAGTATCAGATGGGGTAGATCGATTCCTGGATCCATCCCATTTACTCGTTTTTTCCTCCTCATCCGACCGAGTTCGGAGTGGATGTCCATTTGGGCACTGGAACGCGGTCGTACCCGTGTGTCCACACACATGGCAAAAGTACACTTTTTCTGGTCACACTCCTCCACATGTGTCCTGCCTGGCGACAGTTCCAGCACATCGGCTTCCTGTTCTCACCTGTAGAGTCCGCAAGCTTCTTGAAACGACCATGAACCGCGCACACATCGGCATTCAACAACTCCTCATCAATCTCTGCAGCTCGTTCGTCCATGTCCACTTGGTGAACGGAAGCTTTTTGTAGACCTCCGAGGCCGTCGAGCGCATCGAGCTTGTAACACAGCTGGGACAGGTGATCAAGCGACTGAATGGTGGCCAACACCAGACTGCGCTTGTAACTCATCTTCATGTTTTTGGTGACCAGGTAGTACAACTCCGCATGAGACATTTTACGAGTGAGGCGTTGCGCTAATCTCTCAATCTCTTCGAGATATTCACCGAACGGTTCATTGGGACGTTGTTTACGTTTGTCCAACAGGTCACGAGTAATGAGATCCCGGTTTGGATTGTCGTAGCGCAACCGGAGGTATGTTTCCAAAGTCTCCCAACTGTCGAATCTGTCATGGTAGGTGGTATACCACACCGCCGCACCCTCGCGGAACAACAAATGGGCGTGCATTCGTAGATCTTGTTTACTGATGTGGTAGGACTCGCACATAATATTGATCTGGCGCAAAAATCCACCACGGGAACAGAATTCGTACCGCCGGTGAATTTCGGCCATTTTTCAATTATGTTGCACTGCTGGTGCGGTAGTCGTCGATATCTCTCACCTTGCAGCGTTTGGACATCCGGAAACCTTCGGTTCACATCCCAAGACGGTCCTGGGGCGGGATTAGACTCCTGACGGCGCCGTGACTCTCCATGAACTTGGCTTTCCTCTGGCAGTTCAAATAATCCTTCTCCACGTGACATGCTTCTCATTTCAGACTTCCTGAAGTTTCTCGAGCGGATAACTGGAAAGGAGGAGAGGGTACACGCCTCGCTGGAGGTTGATCCTGCGAAATCCGTAACATCTCCGAATCCCGACGCAAATCAACCTTGGCCACTTGTTCGGCCAAATCATCTACGGCTTCTGGAAGGACCGATGCGCCGTTGGCTTGCTGCCTCATCATATGTTCTAGACACGCGCGAATGTAATTTTGAACGTCGGAAGCATGAATGAACTCATTCATATCCCTTTCATCGGCAGGTTCATTCTGAATCGTCGGCGTTGGAGACGATGTAGCTGCTGAACGGCCCATGTTCCCTGGTTGAGGCTGCTGCTGCGGCGGGAGTGGATGCGCACTCCCAGAGGTCGGTTCAAACAAGGTTCGCGCAAAGCCACCGAGGGGTGGCGCATTTCGCCTTGGATCCTCCGATATGGCAAGCGTCGAGTTGTCCACGCCAGCGGCGGCCGATTGCTCCCATCGCTGTGGATTCGACATCGGTCTTCCCAACTCGGACTGCCTTGTTGCCGCTGGGGAGAATCCGGACAGCCATTGGTTATAGCTCGATTGACCTCTAGGGGCCGGTACTGGGGCAGCCAACAGATCACGAGATGCTTTCGGTTTGGTCCCAGTATACGGATTAAGCGAAGGCTGCAGCGTCCTTTGAGTCGTTGTGGACGACACGAACGACGCGCGCGGAAGACGATCTTCAAGAATTCCGCCAACTGCTCCTTCCTCGAAATCCGTCGTCAGATCCACTAACTCCTGGGCCAACTGTCCCGGAGTCGCGGTGGCCAAATTCGAATGCACCGTATGGATTCGCATCAGGGGAACCTGTCGGCAGACATGGGCTAAATCAATGTTGTAGTACCTTCTTGAGAGTCGCTCGATGCTGTCCAACAACGCCTTCCGCTGCTGCCGATGTTCTTCCGTTCCCGGCGAGTATCGTCGAAGTCGCTTGTGATAGTGAACCAGTCGAGAGTAGCAATCATCATCAAGATTAGCATCCAGACAACGCTCCATTTCCTTCAGCTGTCTCGGGATCTTCACCAAGTCCTCCGCTAGCGAATACGTCGAAAAATGTACTTCTACCGGATCCTCGGGTTTTGCAGCAATGCACGCAAATTCTGCTGGCGCTCGCGTAATCCACCACGAACAGGTGTGGCACGAAGGCAAAATTCATACTCCATTTCATCCTCTTTGAGGCTGCATGGGTCACTTATGTAAACGTGATCCATTGTTTTGATTCCAACTAACACTTTTGAAATAACTCCTCAACAATGATCGAAAATATATTAAAACAAAATCCAACGAAATCTCAAATTAATAGTAATCAAACCGAAATAGGGTGACTGCGAATCAAATTTAGGTCTATTACGGTGGTGGAACAAAATATTTGAATTGTATTTGGTATATTGCAAACGAAATGATGGAATATGATTGTCTTGAAATAAACTATGCTCAATAATAGTTCAGAAAACCCAACAAACTTCTAACTGAGTACCCAAACTAAACCCAACTTTGAGACATAGTAGAACTATTGCCACTATTGCTCGGCCCCACGTTGGGCGCCAAAATGTAACGGATTGTTTTGTTCCTCGACTATCAACAGTTTTGACACCGAAGGTGTCGCGCCACTCCCGGGGATCGAGAGACTGCTGAAGCTGTTTTTAGAGACCCGGCAAAGACTCTAAGGGCGGGTTAATAGAGGCTCAAACACCAGAACACAGATACCTCCCGAGGGACCAATTAATTTGCACTAGATGTTAACGTAATAATACCAGAAATAATCAGAAACTAAACTCAAATTTGTGTGCGATAATTCATGTATTTGACCCGCTTAACCCACGTTGTCCACGCAAATCGGCCACCCAATTCAGTTACCAAACACGCTGGATGGTTTGACGGACCAGCATTTAGGCTTATATTGCGTTTTAGCTTAACAATATGGGTTGTGACGTCACGCCTAATCTTACCAACTAACAAGTTTGTTTGAGCTCAGGGTAAAAAAAATAACTTTTCAGATCTGACCTTAATCCTTGGGCGAAGGGACCGGAACACTCCGACGGCAATCTCCAACGGCAATCTCGATCGCGATGCCCCGCGCCAGGTATGGCACAGGTAGGCACGCGCGTGTGCACGCGCTGCGCAAACCGGTTTCCGATTTTACTACCAGATGGCAGTTCGCTTCCTCGAGCGTGCGACGTTTCCGCGCGCGACCCAGCTCCTGGTCTCCGCTGCGACAGCACCGGTTACTCCCGACGGGTAGTCCACCCGCAGTCCTCAGACGTTTGAGGAGTAGAATTTCACGTGAAAAGTTTCCTAATTTCCACTGAGCGACCGGAAGGGGGTTGCAAAGCCGGAAAATGAGCGTATCGGCTGGTCGCTCGCAGTCAGTGGTCGTCAAGCACTCGAAATCACCGCGTGTTCACACTTTTGGACGATGGCGAGCACGTGTTTCGATGGTTTTGTTGCCTCCAAACGAAAATTGGACAACAATATTCGCAAGATGGCCGACCGGGCCTACAATTTGAGCGTCCTAGGTTGCGTTGCGGTGCTCAAATGGGCCAAATCTCCTCCACGAGGCCAATCCGCGTGCCTCACCGGCAATGCTCGTCCGCGAACGGGCCAATCGTGATGTTCAGCTGGCAATCGGTCGTGCCCCAACTCGCACCCACGCTGGGAGGTGGGCAAATTCACCTGTCCAACGTTAATTCACACGTTTTAGTCGCAAAATCTTCACAATTGATGCCGCCAGGGCTTCTTACCTTCGGAAAGTCGCAAAGAACACACCCGCGAAGGTCAGAGGAGATGCCGGAGATTAACTAATGGGCCTAAAGAGCAAACATTCTAAGTTTTCTTAACATTTACATCAGGAATTCACAATCTTACGGTTTTGTAACAGGTTTTAAGCTTCGGTAGGCTTTTCTACCGGGTTTGCCCTAGTCAATCCTTGGCTAATGACACTTTAAACTAACTTAGTGCCACAGAGGTCGGTCTAGCAACTTTACTGGTTGACGGTCTTCACGTGAAAAGATAGAAAAAGTCCCGCGAGGATCTAAAGGCCTCGACAAGATCGCTCTCACACAGAAATGGAGCAAATTGGAGGCTAGTTCCATCTCATTCTGGCATCAGGGAAAACGGGGCCTTTGTGAGGAGTTTTTTTCGGGCTCTTTTATAAAGGTCGAGTCCCGCTCCCGTTTCCTTTTAAATCGTATTTCTTTATTTCTTTAGGCAAATTTGGTAGGTCACTCGACAGTTAAATGAGATCTCGTGGAACGTATAGTAGAGATCTCACGCGAAGCTTTTCAGTAATCTCCCTACCTCCCACCAAGAGATGGCGCTCTAATGAGGGAAACTTTTTCAAGAAAAGTAAAAGAGTTATTGTTAAAGAAGGTAGGGTCACAATTTGGCATTACAAGTAGTTGAATGCCCAAGGCGAAATCCAAACTGCTCATCAGCGAATATTGAATTTTCATTAATGTGCGTCATCATTCTATTAAGAATTATTCTTTCGAATAATTTACTAATAGATGAAAGCAAACTAATGGGCCGATAGCTTGAGGCTTCAGCAGAATTTTTATCCGGTTTCAGAATCGGAACTACTTTGGCATTTTTCCAACTACTGGGAAAATATGCCAAATCAAAACATTTGTTACAAATTTTGACCAAGCTACTTAAAGTTGCTTCAGGTAATTTTTTAATTAAAATGTAAAAAATGCCATCCTCATCAGGGGCTTTCATATTTTTAAATTTTTTGATAATAGATTTTATTTCATTCAGATCCGTTTTCAAAACTTCATCTGATGAAAATTCTTGTTCAACAATATTCTGAAATTCTATTGAAATTTGATCTTCAATAGGACTCAAAACATTTAAGTTAAAATTATGAGCACTCTCAAACTGCTGGGCAAGTTTTTGAGCTTTTTCCCCATTAGTTAATAGAATATTATCACCATCTTTTAAAGAAGGGATTGGTTTTTGAGGTTTCTTAAGAACCTTTGAAAGTTTCCAAAAAGGTTTGGAATAAGGTTTAATTTGTTCGACATCTCTTGCGAACTTTTCATTTCGCAGGAGAGTGAAAAAAAAAAAAAGCAAAGCAATCCACATTAACGACCCCCGGGTCTTTTGTGGGCTCTGTTGCAAGTTTCTACTCATTTCTAGGCGTCCGAAGGTTATGTGTGGTGAGTCACTCAAAACCTCTTTTAAGCAAATGGACCGACGTTTTACTTCCCCATCCGATAGAAGGCGTGGTCATGCAAATCTCGTCTCGAAAAATGCCACCGGGTCCGTCTGGGATTGAACCCAGGCCATACTGGGGTGAGAGGCTACCACGCTAGCCACTACACCACCGGACCCGGTGCAGGAGAGTGAATCTGTGTTCAATAATGCAGATTGTGAATCTGTGGTCAATAACCTTTTGCAAATCTTTTTGAATTCGCTTCAGTGCAGGATCACGAGAACGTTGATACTGTCTTCGGCGAACATTTTTCAGACGAATCAGAAGCTGAAGATCGTCATCAATAATGGGAGAATCAAATTTGACTTGGACTTTAGGAATAGGAATATTCCTAGCATCCAAAATTGCATTAGTTAAAGATTCCAAGGCTGAATCAATATCAGCTTTGGTTTCTAAAACAAAATCATGATTTAAATTGTTCTCAGTATGATGCTGATACCTGTCCCAATTAGCTTTGTGGTAATTAAACACAGAACTATTGGGTCTGGTAACTGCTTCATGAGAAAGTGAAAAAGTTACTGGAAGGTGATCAGAATCAAAATCAGCATGAGTCACTAAAGGACCACAATACTGACTTTGATTTGTCAAAACCAAATCAATTGTTGATGGATTTCTAACAGAAGAAAAGCAAGTTGGCCCATTCGGGTATAAAACCGAATAAAGACCAGAAGTGCAATCTCTGAAAAGAATTTTACCATTGGAATTTACTTTTGAATTATTCCAAGATTGGTGTTTGGCATTAAAACCACCGATGGTCAAAAATCGAGATCTATGCCGAGTAAGTTTATTCAAATCCCCTTTGAAATAATTTTTATTTTCCCCAGTGCATTGGAAAGGCAAATATGCAGCTGCAATCATAAATTTCCCAAAAGAAGTTTCAAGTTCAATGCCCAAACATTCAATAACTTTCAACTTAAAGTCATGTAACGTACTATAAGTCATACTACGGTGGATAACTATTGCAACTCCACCGCCATTTCGATTCATTCTGTTGTTGTATATTGGTTGTTTATAACTTTATAATCTGGATCACTTTTCAAATAAGTGCCAGTTTTTAAAAATGTTTCGGTTATAACAGCAACATGCACGTTATGAACTCGTAAAAAGTTGAAAAATTCATTTTCTTTCGCTTTTAAAGAGCGAGCATTAAAATTCATAATATTGATGGAATTACTTAGATCCATGATTAAACTTCAGGGTAAGAACAACATCATTCGCAAATTTTAATCCAATCTGGATTGCTTCCATCATGGATGTAGCATTACTCATTGTTTGAATCAAACCAAACAGTGAGTTTTACAAAAAAGTCATTTTTTCAAACGTAACATCGCCGAGATCAGAAGATCCCAAAGCGTTGCCAGCAGAAAAATTTTCAAATGAAATTTGAGGTACCTGCCCAATTTGAAGATTGGTAGGGGATTTAAAATTCGTGGATGAACCCGAACCCGAAACGACGTTGGCATAAGAAATACCATTGCTGTTACCTAACTTTTCCACGGTAGGGGTATTTCTAGCATTGTTCGAGTGAGACAGCACGAACGTTTGATTTAAAGATGCAGGTACAACCTGACTTTGAGAAAATTTCGGTTTGGATTTCGGCTGATGCTTAGCACGAGAATCCAAAACCTTTTTTCTGATGGGGCAATCCCAGAAATTTGATTTGTGATTTCCACCACAATTTGCACATTTAAATTGGGTGACTTCTTTCACGGGACAATTGTCCTTGTCGTGAGAAGAATCCCCGCAAACCATGCATTTTGGAACCATGGCGCAATGATCAGTACCGTGACCCTGGTGAATGCCTGGCAACGCCGGCACTGGGTCAGATTCTGGCCATTACCGCCATGTTTCTTAAAATGCTCCCACTTTACCCGTACATGGAACAAAAACTGAACTTTGTCCAAAAGTTTCAAATTGTTGATTTCATTTCTGTTGAAATGAATCAGATAAAATTGTGAAGTCAAACCAAAGCGAGAAATATTCCCGTTTGATTTTTTCTTCATTGGTATTACTTGGGATGGGACAAAGCCAAGCAACACCTTAAGTTCGTTTTTGATCTCATCCACCGACAAGTCGTTGGAGAGACCTTTCAGAACCGCCTTGAATGGACGAGCATTCTTGGTCTCATACGTGTAGAAATTGTGTTTGTGGTTTTTCAAATAACCAACAAAAGTTTGGTGATCTTGTAAAGATTCCGTCAACAAGCGACATTCTCCTCTTCGACCAAGCTGGAACGAAACCTTCAAATTGCAAGTTTCCTTGCAATTCTTCAGTTGCGTTCGAAAGCTGGCCAAATCGGAGACGGAAGTCACTACAATTGGCGGAGCCTTTACTCGTTTCTCGACGGCAGAAGGCTCAGTACGAGGAGAAGGATCCTTGTCCACAGTTTCGGATAAAACACCGAAACCGTTTGCCAATGGAATTGGAGGATTGACCTCACTTTCAGAATCAGAATCAGACCTCGGATGAGGCTGTTTTCTTTTTCTGTTTCCGTTAGCCGATTTAGCGTTCAAACGCTTCACCGACGTAACGACCAAATCTTCAGAAGATTTGCGTTTACCTTTGTTTTGACGCATTTTGCAAGCAAAGTTCTCTTAAAAAGATGGCTTCGTTTGTAAAATACAACAAAATGTCAGGTGGGGTTAGTCTTGAAAAGACTGTTTAGAATTTTGGAAAGTAACTCAGGTAGTCTTTAAAAAGACTGTGAATTTTGTTTGAAATAACTCTGAGCTTAGGTAGTAAA
Source organism: Culex quinquefasciatus (assembly GCF_015732765.1). Taxonomy (NCBI): domain Eukaryota; kingdom Metazoa; phylum Arthropoda; class Insecta; order Diptera; family Culicidae; genus Culex; species Culex quinquefasciatus. The sequence goes on from NC_051862.1 coordinate 109,257,493, forward strand.
AAAAATACCGCAGCTCTAGTGTCCGATCACCTCGAAGGTTCGCAAGACACTGCATAATTTATGCTTGGTTGCCTCTCTACTGTTAGAGGGTACATAGCTCGAGAAAACTAAATTTGAGAAATCCTAAATTGCAAAATCCTAGCTGATATTGATCGATTCTAACCGCGGTGTTAGTCGACCGAACTGCTAGCGCTCATTCATAGAAGATTAATAATCATCGACTGTTTTCCTTCAATTTTCAGCGGATTTCGCGGGTCTAACTACGAGATGAAATCAAACAACAACAAAGACTGGGATCGGTTACCGAGAGGCGGGTCAGCCGACGTTCTGTTGCCGAGAAGCGGCCAAACGATCTACTTTGAAGAACTAGTTGGAAAATTTGATCGATTTGTGAGGGGACGTTCATAACTATGACGGAAACTACATGAAGAATTAAAAAAAAAAACCTAATATTTTTGGATGGATCAATAAAGAACTAATTTAGGACAAATGTTTGTGAATTTGGGTAGGTTTACTAACACCAATTGAAAGAAACCAGATAATGGGCCTAGGTGATTAGCGCCTTCGCTCGTTGTTAGGGATTTTCCCCTCGTGTTTTCACCTTTCCTACAACTTCTTTGTCGACACATCTTCTTTTCCCTGACTGAATGCTAGTTCGTTCGAAAGTCGTTTGCGTTCCTTTAGACGGTTGTTGTTGCCAGCTCGATTTACTCGGGTTTGCTCAACATTGTCTTTCGACTTCTGAGTCTTATTCACGGTCATCGTCTGAGCGTCCTCAATCACAGACTCTCGCTTTACGTTTTCCCGTTGATCTAGAACGAGGGTTCTAGCGGGGACTCCCCATCAACGCTTTAGCTCCGGGTTCTTGGTGTAGTAGGTCATCGTCCTCACTTGCGTCGTGGACTCGCTCTGTCTTCTGTTCGAGAGGATAGGCTATACTCACAGCAACAACCCCTAATGAGCGCAAACTTCCCTAGTCAGATCTACTAAATCATTTTTTCTATCCTTCGATTAGGCTGACATTCTACTGTTCTTAGTAAGCAGACCGTGACCCTCAAGGCGCGTGGTAAATTCAGATTTCATTTTCTCTGAAAGGCTTATTCAATAGAAGTCGCTTAGGTCAGAATGAAGTCGAAGTCCTGCTCGATCGTGTAATTTGCGTTAATCTTGACTGGGCCTGAGCATTTATCATAGTTCATATTTAGCATCTTGTTCTAAACTCGAGATTGAATTCCGCTAACAGCTCAATATCAGTGAATCGTGATCAGAAACGTGACTTTTGTGAGAAGGTTTTGAATCCTAATTCGATATTTTCCTATCAAGATCTCAAGAAATCATCAATCCGATGTGTAAATCGTTTGTTTTGTTTAATGTAGAAATCAGTGAACAATTTTTTTTTGTTTATTTATCTAGTTATTTCATTTTGTATCAATTTGATTATTGTAACAAATCTCCCAAAAAGAATCTGTACATACTCACAACCAAATACTACTATGGCACAAGCACTCTGTAATCAGGACAGCTAATAAATACCACATATACTCTAACAAATACTCGTAAATAAATAAATAAATAACACCGATAGTGACTTCCACAAATAAATATGCCTAAATGACCTTATTATCCGAAATAATTTTCCCAAAATAATCTCTTTTTCGAATCTTTTTGATCAGAACTCCAAAATTAATATTTCCCAAAACAAATCATCATTTTTTTCACATAAATTTCACAGTAAATCATTTTTTTCCACATCGGCACCAAATCATGTGCAATCATAATAATCTCCAGAACATCATAAATAACTCCATAAATCAGAAAAAATCTCCAAATTCAACGAATTTTACGTTGGGCGCCAAAATGTAGCCGTCGCGATTCGATCGGTTGCAAACGGTGCAGCTTATGCGCCACTCCCGTGAGGGAGACTGCCCGCCATGTTAAATTTGCCCGGTTTGAGACTCTCGAAGAGGTGCTCGGTTGAACTTCTTCCCAGGAAGAAGCAAGATCGAATCGGCCAGCGTACCAAAGTGACCCACAAGAACGGTACGGAAAGCTCAGCCTCCCGAAAAAGCTCCTCAGAAATCCACCAGTATAGGACCCCCCGTGCCCGTATGAATCATCATGGGTAGTACCGACACCCGCCACCAGAGAACTTCACGAAGCATGGGAGATACGCAGAACTTTTGCATTGGGGAGGAAAGGACTGGGAACGGACCCTAAAGTGACGGAAGCAGCGCTCCGGATCGACCAAAAACTAACACGTGAGCTCATTTTAACTGCAGGGACTTTTATTGAACTCCAAAATAATCACTCATAATTTAGTTGGCAGGGAATCAAAAAGAGGTGCTCGTTTATTGGACTGGTCTAACATTTGTGTATTTCATTCATTGTTTCTGTTCTAGCGTCTAGACATCTCCCTACTGTGTGCGTTTGCTCTCCCTACTGTCTACTCTTCGTTCTTCTGTTACCCCGTGCTTTTGTGCTCTCTCCTCAACCTCAAATCTTCAGCTCGTCAGCTGGAACAGCTGATCGCTGACGTCACCGGCAGTCAAGCGGACTGCGGCAGACAAAGGCACTAGAGTGCGATGTCGTGGATGTGTGGGGCGAATCAATAAAGGCCGTCACAATCCGAGCGCATGGCAACACGCGCTTAAACAAAATGGACGCCCTCCATCAAAATGGCGTCCGCTCTACGGCCGCAGCCGGAACGGAAAAACGTTCGTGACGCCTTTCGTGGCAGTCACCCTTCACCCGATGAAAAAGAACGGACTCACCGGACTGCTGTTGCTCCTGTTACTTGCTGATGCTGATGCTGCTGCTGTTGATCCTCACCGCGTGTTCGCGGACGGCGCGAACGACGCTGCCGGTTCGACCTACGAGGGAACGGTCGACTTGGTGATGTTGCACGGGCCGGAACTTGGCTTTCCGGGCCAGCACGTGGGCGGATGGAACCGCCTCCAGACGAGATGTTGACGGCTCGTCTCTTTTGGCGATGTGGCGTGTGCCAGGTCAAACTTGTCCCACACTCGATGCGGGGCGGTGGTGGACGCGCGCTCGATCTCCTACTGGTGCTGCTTTGCTGGTAGGGCGAAAGGAAGCGAAGCCTTCGAACTTCACGAATGAGGTTAGCACATGCACGGGGATAATCGCACGGGGTAACGGTTTACCTGATCTCTAGCTAGGCCGCGCACTAGGCTCACTATTTCGCACACTCACAATTCTAACTCGACGAGATCTAGGGGGGAGAAGTTAGAATTTAAGACCTAACCGGAAACACTACCACGCCACTTTCAAACCTCAGGACTGGAAAAAGGGAACCCGGGATAAAAGTCCGCGCACTCCACACTTCACAAAGGTCTGGGACAAAGTGAACGAGTACTAGGTTCCTCAGAACGGGAAAGTGGCCCCCGACGTACTTTTGGTACGCCGTTTCCCGGAGATTGCCTCGGGCTTCTTCGGATCTTTAAAGATCTGAGTTCCCTTCCCACTCTAGCGGTCGGCAATGGCTCTGACCGTCCCTTTCCGTCTTCCCGAAGGATTCAACATATGAGCGACCTCCGTGAGATTCTCTCTTCAGGTCTTAAACCGGTAACGAAAGTTACCAACAATCGTGAGGGCTAACATCACCTATATTGATTACCGTGGTAACGGAGATCAAATTACATTTAAAGACGAACGGAAAAACCGAAATAAATAAATACTCTTCTTGGAGGCGACGCCATTTTCTCTGGCATTTCAAAATCCTAATACGAAAAGTGTACTTCGTTCTTCAAAGCTCGCAAATAGACTGATCGCTCTCTAGAACGCTGTGCTGGGCAAAGGTTCATAGCACCGAACCCTCTCCGGAAATCTCTCTTCGTTTTGGAGAGTTTCTCCCTCTCTCATATCACTGCGCACGAGCAATTTGTTGAGCCGAACCAACAACATTCTCGAATTTGTGGAACGCTCACCATCAACACGCTCGTGTCGTGGTGTGTGTGAATGGTGGTCGCTCGAATTCTCTTCATCATTTCACAGATAATTAGACATCAAATAATCTAATTGTTCTGTTCAACTTCTTTACTGAATAATTCAGAACATTACAGTTCATTTAACTAATCACAGACAATATGAAGCGGATTTACAATTATTTGCATTTCTACTAGGCTTATCTCCGACATTCGCCTTCTACTGTACACTGATGTTTTTTTTTTAAGTGTAGCTCAAAGTTCGGACCTCTGTTACTATTGATAATAATTTTACCTTCGTAAAACCATGTTTTTGGTGATAAGTTTATAATCTTCCATGCATTTAAATTCTCGTCTAAAGGAAATACCTTAACCTGAGGGTCCTATATATTTCCAATTTCACCAACTTTCAAATCCAGAATCTCAAATGTTCTTTCAAAACAATAAACCATTTCTCTTATCATTACTTAATGAATTGTAATACAAAACTATCTTTGCGTTAGTCATAATTCCATCCAAGATTATTTATTGAACTTACTTTTAACCACAAAAAAAAACTTTTAATGCATTAACAATTAATATCTGTGATAATAAAACAAACAAACTACTTCAATTCATCGGAATCGACGCCAGCACTTTAAATTGTGGCCATACTAAATCTTGCGGTTTCGTCAATTGATCTACAGGCGTGTCGTTCTTTTTGCGACAATACTACTTTTCCCGGGTCTCCTAAGTGAAGGTAATTTTTATCAAGGGAATACAAATCGATTCCTTTACAAACTGCATAAATGACTCTCCAAATGAATGAAATCTTTTGTTCATTCCAATAAAACGTCAAAATCATGCAATTTTATCGAAAAAAGAATCGCCTTGATCTTATCTAGTGGTCAAAATCTTTATTTATAATCTACAAAGACCTTCAGTATTTTAAAGAATAATCCAATCTAATAATTATAGGCCACACCAAGCGTAACCTTCCTTGAAGAACTTTGTCTCATTCTCATTTCCTTTTTTTTACTTTACTAACGTTTTAAATTCGTTCCCGAAAGAAAAAAAAAACCTGTCTTCGTTCCAAAACATTTGCTTATTCTTAAAAAAAAAAAACTTGCCGTAAAATATCTCTATTCTCAACTTCCAAGTCTATTAGTCTTGAAAACTCATATCATCAGGATCTGTTCAATTTTTAAAATACTATATTTGAATCATTTCCATTGCATCATTTCATGAGTCAAAATCAGTCTCCCAAAACCGACATATCACCGAACTTTTTAACTCTATAATCGTTTAAGTTGAAGACTTCACTACTCAATCATATTTGCTACGAACTCATTTTTATTTTGCCAATTAGACAAAAAAAAATCTTTTGAGACAAAACTCCCCAAATTTCAAACAGGATTGTTTACTCTAATGCCAACATTAGAATCTTTTATCTTAATTTTCACTATCATTGGCTCTTTACCTTTATTTCCAACACCATTGTATATTCTTAATATCATACAACAGATAGCTATACTATACAATGTCCACCAGGGATGTTAAGCCGCCTTTTCAACACTAGGGGCTTTTACCCTAAAGTCCATCATCAAGACCTTTACCCCAATTTCCATCAGGACTCTTTCAATGATACAGCCATTTATCCTCATGTTGCCCATTTACTCTATCTCCATTACCAACCATATATCATTCCTTTAATTTTTATGGTCCGAACACTCAACAACATTTGTGAATGCCCCATAAATCTTTTTTTTTTATAATTTTAAATCATAAGGGTCTTCACCAAAAAGGCGGTGCAGAATTTTTCAAAACTCTTCACAACTAATTATTTCATGGCTGTGTGTCAGAATCAAGCTACACACATCAGCACAATCTTGAATTCCTGTCCTGCTTCTTTCCATACCTAAGTGGTCAAACCTCATCACACCTTTCCAACAATTCCTCTCAAGCATTAGTATGCTCTTGTTTTTTTTTTTTCATCCAACACTTTGTCGTTAAATTCGTCTCATACTGTTGTGTGTCTTCGACAAAGCGTACTTTGCTTCATCAACACATATCAACGCATTTTGTTTTTTTTTTTGTTTCTCTCCATTTTGCATTTGCCCGTCTCATTCTTCTATGTGTGCGTGTTTCCTTCACAAAACTCACCACGCCAGCACCCCGCATGTCCAACACATTTATTTTGTTTCCGTTGTGCTCGCCATATGCCGCTCAATCTTACCCCGCCGAGTAAAGTACCAATAAAGTACCAATTCATCTCCCACACACGTAAACACTCCTCGATCGGCACTCGTCAATGTGCCTCGTCAGGGTCTCTTCCCGTGCAAACTTCCCATAACAAATCGGACAAAAATTCCTACTGTCATCGCTATCAATCACCCTGTCCGAATGTTGCAACAGCTCCTTCCTGTACACCCCCACAAAGCTGCACCCGCAGCACCGATCGCCCACGACCTGCACCTCTCAATACATGCTCCACCACGCTCCGAATCTCCTCCTTCGGCATTATGAAGAACCTCCCGCGAACAACCCGCTGAACTTCCGATGGTTCCGCCTGGTCCTCCTCCGAATACTCATCTTCCAAGAATTCGTCGTTTAATTCGTTTCCTACTGTTGTGTCTACGACAAAGAATACTTGGCTTCACCAACACATAGCTATCAGCGCATTTTTTTTGTTTCTCTCCATTTTGCATTTGCCCGTCTCATTCTTCTGTGTGTGCGTGTTTCTTTGACAAAATTCACCACGCCAGCACCCCGCATGTCCAACACATTTAATTTGTTCCCGTTGTGCTCACCATATGCCGCTCAGTCTTCCCCTGCCGAATAAAGTACCAATTCATCTCCCACACACGTAAACACTCCTCGACCAGCACTGGTCAATGTGCCTCGTCAGCGTCTCTTCCCGTGCAAACTTCCCAAAACAAATCGGACAAAAATTCCCACTGCCATCGCTATCAATCACGTGCGCCCTGTCCGAATGTTGCAACAGCTCCTTCATATACACCCCCACAAAGCTGCACCCGCAGCACCGATCGCTCACGACCTGCAACTCTCAATACATGCTCCACCACGCTCCGAACCTCCTCCTTCGGCATTATGAAGAACCTCCCGCGAATAACCCGCTGAACTTTCGATGGTTCCGCCTGGTCCTCCTCCAAATACTCATCTTAAAAGATTTCGTCTCATTCTGTTGTGTCTTCGACGAAGCTTACTTTGCTTCACCAACACATAGCTATCAACGTTTTTTTTGGGGTTTCACTCCATTTTTTTGCATTACACCATGCCCGTCTCATTCTTCCAAGGGGAAAACCACTCTGCTCATTGCCCCCGAGTAGGCTGTGCCCTAAAGTTGCCCAAACGTGCCCGAAGGTGCCCGAGTGTGCCCTGAAGCCAAGAAAAAAACAGGACGGTACATAGCAACCGTGTTACAATATTTGTTTATAATGTTTTCACAATCCTGTCAGCGTTTAGTTTTCGGTTTTGCAAAGAGTAAATTTAGATTTTTTATTCTGCTGGATGCAATCTATTGTTGCAGAGTCTTCTCATTTGATTGTTGGTAAGATGCATTGTACCAACTATAGAATGTAGTTTGATCAGATACTTTTATCTTTTAGGAATGAACCCATTGGAAAATGTTGTAAACCAATCTAAACAGAGTGAAGTGATGATGAATGTGGGGCCTTCGAGTTGAACGCGTCCTGCTAAAACGGGTCGAGGATCGCTCCCCCTAATGTCGTTGCAGCGGCACGATCCTTGCGATCCTCGGTGATGACCTTTGACCTCTCACTTTCTCCCACAGCCGCCAGCTTGAGTTCAGCACGAAAAGCTGCGGCAATCGTCTCCACGAGATAAGATAGATTTGTAGTTGGGAGGGGTCCCGGGGTCATCACCGAACACTGAGGAAACTAAACCTCTTGAGGAAGTGGTCCCGCCCAGCTCTCCCTGTTTTCAAAAATCTCGGCGATGTCCCTTGCTGGTTCAAGAGCTTTTGCATGGGGCCGAATAGCAAACCATGTTTATTGTGTGTTTTAACAAAATTAACATAATCAATACCAATTCAATAAAATTTTACGAAATATGAAAAATAAAGTTTTTATTTGGCATAAAAAGAATATTGAGGTGCTTCTAGAAACAACGATTTTACACGTCACATTTTTGTAAAGTCCGACTATGAATACTCCAATTATCACTAATCTGAAACAAACGTCCGGTGCAATCAACAACAATCACATTCAAGTCTTCTGAATGAACATACATTGAAGTTCAAAACCATAAACCATTCTGTTCTTCGGTTTTCCTAAAAAAGTTCACCAGAAGCATATTCCACTGCTTTTATTCCTGAACTATTGAAATACATAACAAAATATTATTAAATATATTAAAATGAAGCTCTTGCATGCCGTATTTGTTCTATTGAAATTTATCTTCAATCGATATATCCTAAATAATGAGTTTTCAACATCTACAAATAAAGGAGTTTGTTGTTCATGAAGTCATTATTAAAAATTACTCTACTTCCGTTATCAGTGTTCACAAAAGGATTTCATGACAAAATACAATTGTTTAGCTCACAAATAATTTTAATTAAACAAAATGCACTTGCAACAAGAAACAGTTCTTCTGACAACTTAAAATGTTTGGGACAGAATTTTCCAACTGTCAAAGTCAAAATGAAAGGTGCCCGAGCATGTGCCTGAAAGTGCCTGAAGGTGCCCGATTGTGCCCAGGGCTCTTTGATGAGAGTGGTTTTCCCCTTGCATTCTTCTGTGTGTGCGTGTTTCTTTTACAAAACTCATCACCGCATACCAACACATTTATATTGTCCCCGTTGTGCTTCATCCCTTCAATCTATCATTTTGTCTCATGCTTCCATCGCATGGCCAACACATTTCACTCTAATATTTTACCTAATCGTCTCATGCTTATGTGTGCGTCTTGTCCACCGCACACCACATGGCCAACGCAATTATTTCTGCCTTTGAGGTCTTCTTTTCCACCAAATCGTCTCATGCGGGTGTCTTGGAAGAAAAAGACGAAAATTCATCACCCAACACTCCGCATGACCAACGCAATTTGCCCATTTCATTTGTGGCCAACGAGAAAATTATCTCGTCTCACTTTACACTGTCTCTGGAATCTTCAATTTCCAGGCCAACTGAATTATACTCACCTAAAGGTTCAATTTCCTCCTTCTGCGCCATTGTCGTAACTCTTCTTGGAGGCGACGCCATTTTCTCTGGCATTTCAAAATCCTAATTCGTTCTTCAAAGCTCGCAAATAGACTGATCGCTCTCTAGAACGCTGTGCTGGGCAAAGGTTCATAGCACCGAACCCTCTCCGAAAATCTCTCTTCGTTTTGGAGAGTTTCTCCCTCTCTCATATCACTGCGCACGAGCAATTTGTTGAGCCGAACCAACAACATTCTCGAATTTGTGGAACGCTCACCATCAACACGCTCGTGTCGTGGTGTGTGTGAATGGTGGTCCCTCGAATTCTCTTCATCATTTCACAGATAATTAGACATCAAATAATCTAATTGTTCTGTTCAACTTCTTTACTGAATAATTCAGAACATTACAGTTCATTTAACTAATCACAGACAATATGAAGCGGATTTACAATTATTTGCATTTCTACTAGGCTTATCTCCGACAATAACTGCTAACAAGTGCAACTGTTACAAATTTTCGACCGAATTTTCATTTGAAAACCGCCTGATTTGGTGAAAACACACTCCGAGTCCCCATAAAAAAATGGATAAATTCTGGTTGGAACTGGTTCAGGTTCAGCACATCCCCTTTCAAATGCGCCCAAGAGAGCTTAAATCCATAATGTGGGCTCTGAGAAACCCTCTACCACAAAATTGAGCACTTTTTACCACACACGGACGTCACGCGTGCTCTACAGTAAATTAAGCGCCAAAATTCGGATATTGGAGGTAGACCAATTCTGTCATTGTCAATCGATCGGGCGTCGAAAATCGATCGTCCATGATTTTTTGCAGATTTTTCGAATGAATATTTCTCGAGAAATGATTTGGGAACGAAGCTTGAATTGGCGTCGGAGCCAAAAGCAAACCCTATACCTTTCTTTAGTAAGAAAGGCAAAAATGGAAATTTTCTAAAATCTGAACGGTAAATCCGAATGAGGTCAAATTTGTTTCAGAACATCGAGTATGGTCTAGATTATGATGTGGAGAAAAAAAATTAGACAAAATGCCAAAGGAATAGTTTTGGCATTTGGTGAAAATTGGCTTTTACCTTTTTTAGGAATCTATGACATTTCCCCGAAACCCATATTACCGAAGGGACATTTCCCCGAATGCCACTTACCCGAAAAGACACTTCCCCTAATAGTCATTTCCCCGAATTCCATTTACCCGAATTTCCCATTTCCCCTAATCATCCACATCCCCGAAAGTCATTTTCCCGAATGGGCCACAATCCCGAATGCCACTTACCCGATTAGTCATATCCCTGAATGGTAATTTCCCTGAATGCCATTTCCCCGAACGCGGTCAAGCGGAAATGCCCGGTGCCCCGGAGCGCGCGCGCTCCTGGTCACCGGGCATTTCCGCTTGACCGCGTTCGGGGAAATAGCATTTTATAAGAGAAAAAAAATGATGCCAATTTTTATCACATCAAACTACATATAATATTTCTTAAAAGGTTCGTATTGGCCTTGAATGATCAACTTTCTTTTTGGATTCACTCAGAACAGACGTAGCATTTTAGGGGGTAAAGGGTGTTGAAAGGTTTGGCGCTTAATTTACTGTAGAGCACGCGTGACGTCCGTGTGTGGTAAAAAAGTGCTCAATTTTGTGGTAGGGGGTTTCTCAGAGCCCACATTATGGATTTAAGCTCTCTTGGGCGCATTTGAAAGGGGATGTGCTGAACCTGAACCAGTTCCATACCAAATTTGAATTTATCCATTTTTTATGGGGACTCGGAGTGTGTTTTCACCAAATCAGGCGGTTTTCAAATGAAAATTCGGTCGAAAATTGAAGTATTGAAATCGTTTATTTATCCAAAAAATTGCATTTTTCCAGCCCTACATCCTCCCAAATTTTCATCCATGTCGGTAATGTGGTTCTTGATTTACAGCTTGTGGACTAATTCATTGTGAGGGGGAAAAACCCCTAAAAAAGGGGTCTAGCTCATTTCCCCGAATGACATTTACCCGAATGCCATTTCCCCGAAAATCATTTCCTCTAATTGGCCACATCCCCGAGTACCACTTCCCCTAATCAGCCACATCCCCGAATGCCATTTCCCCGAATATCATTTCCCTAATCGGCTATATCCCCGAATGCCATTTCCCCTAATCGGCCATTTCCCCGAATGCCATTTCCCCGAAGTGACACTTACGCCAATTGCCGTTTATTTAAATTTTAATTTTCACGAATTTTTACATTCCCTAATCTTCATTTTCGCTAAAGCCTTTTTCCATAACTAACAGTTATTTTCTTTCTCAATTTTACCGAACAAACAGCTTTTTCGGGTATGCTGTTGATTAAATGTTGTAAATTGGGTAGTTAAGCCCTTTGTCAATTTTTATGAACAACGGTAAGAAACACGATCAAAAACCAATTCTGATAACGTTTTTTATTTCATTTTTATGCAAAAAAAGTTATTGACATTTTTCGATGGATCAACTATGGTCCCCTTGGAACGAGCTGTCAAGTAGGAGCTTTTCTGCCAAGAAGGGCCGTGAAGTGAATTTTTAAAAAATGAAAGAGTAATTGTACTTAGAAAAATAAGCTTTATCGTTGTGAACAATAATATCACAAATTTAGGCTTATTTTTAGGACCCAATTACAGTCCAAACTCGGTTATCCGAAGCCTCGATTATCCGATGTTTCGACTATCCGAAGTTCGATTATCCGAAGGTTTGTATGGGACTTCGGATAATTAAATCACGAACATTTTTTTTTTCTTTTTCTTATCTAATTTCAGTTCTGCAACCCCATTTTAGTCAAATTTGAATAGTTGATTGCCAGTTGAATAATAAAATGCATTTTTTCAACATTCCAGCACCGCCATATTGGCCGCCATCTTGGATTTAAAAGTTTTAAATCACTTTAACGTAGTTTAGGGGTCATACTTAAGCTCGACAATAAAAAATTTGGCATCGAAAAAAAATTTCTGTTCGTGATTCGATTATCCGAAGTTTCGATTATCCGAAGTGAAATTTTTCCGAGGCCTTCGGATAATCGAGTCTGGACTGTACTAGATTTTTTTTTTGTTCAATTAACATTTGTATTAAACCGCATAGTTAGATGTTGTTTTTGAGAAATTTGTCTTCTTTCGAATTTTGTTCAAGAACCGAAAAATCGAACAAATAGGTACATAAGGCTGGTACAGCCGAGCGCGCGCGCTCCTGGTCACCGGGCATTTCCGCTTGACCGCGTTCGGGGAAATAGCATTTTATAAGAGAAAAAAAATGATGCCAATTTTTATCACATCAAACTACATATAATATTTCTTAAAAGGTTCGTATTGGCCTTGAATGATCAACTTTCTTTTTGGATTCACTCAGAACAGACGTAGCATTTTAGGGGGTAAAGGGTGTTGAAAGGTTTGGTACTATTCATTCAAATACAATGAATATTGTTACAGACTTTTTGTTATATATTCTCAAAACATATACTTTTTATTATAGACATGATAATAATAATGCAATAGAAAGTTTGTTATTTTTTATGATTCAGAAAACATACCGTGCGATTTTCGTAGTACAGAACCCCGTTCACACTGATCGTTTTATTCACATTGCTGGTTTGAGATTTGGCGAAAAGTATAATCAACCAAAACTTTAAATAAAATTTGTACCAGCCTTATGTACCTATTTGTTCGATTTTTCGGTTCTTGAACAAAATTCGAAAGAAGACAAATTTCTCAAAAACAACATCTAACTATGCGGTTTAATACAAATGTTAATTGAACAAAAAAAAAATCTAGTACAGTCCAGACTCGATTATCCGAAGGCCTCGGAAAAATTTCACTTCGGATAATCGAAACTTCGGATAATCGAATCACGAACAGAAATTTTTTTTTCGATGCCAAATTTTTTATTGTCGAGCTTAAGTATGACCCCTAAACTACGTTAAAGTGATTTAAAACTTTTAAATCCAAGATGGCGGCCAATATGGCGGTGCTGGAATGTTGAAAAAATGCATTTTATTATTCAACTGGCAATCAACTATTCAAATTTGACTAAAATGGGGTTGCAGAACTGAAATTAGATAAGAAAAAGAAAAAAAAATGTTCGTGATTTAATTATCCGAAGTCCCATACAAACCTTCGGATAATCGAACTTCGGATAGTCGAAACATCGGATAATCGAGGCTTCGGATAACCGAGTTTGGACTGTAATTGGGTCCTAAAATTAAGCCTAAATTTGTGATATTATTGTTCACAACGATAAAGCTTATTTTTCTAAGTACAATTACTCTTTCATTTTTTAAAAATTCACTTCACGGCCCTTCTTGGCAGAAAAGCTCCTACTTGACAGCTCGTTCCAAGGGGACCATAGTTGATCCATCGAAAAAATGTCAATAACTTTTTTTTTTGCATAAAAATGAAATAAAAAAACGTTATCAGAATTGGTTTTTGATCGTGTTTCTTACCGTTGTTCATAAAAATTGACAAAGGGCTTAACTACCCAATTTACAACATTTAATCAACAGCATACCCGAAAAAGCTGTTTGTTCGGTAAAATTGAGAAAGAAAATAACTGTTAGTTATGGAAAAAGGCTTTAGCGAAAATGAAGATTAGGGAATGTAAAAATTCGTGAAAATTAAAATTTAAATAAACGGCAATTGGCGTAAGTGTCACTTCGGGGAAATGGCATTCGGGGAAATGGCCGATTAGGGGAAATGGCATTCGGGGATATAGCCGATTAGGGGAAATGATATTCGGGGAAATGGCATTCGGGGATGTGGCTGATTAGGGGAAGTGGTACTCGGGGATGTGGCCAATTAGAGGAAATGATTTTCGGGGAAATGGCATTCGGGTAAATGTCATTCGGGGAAATGAGCTAGACCCCTTTTTTAGGGGTTTTTCCCCCTCACAATGAATTAGTCCACAAGCTGTAAATCAAGAACCACATTACCGACATGGATGAAAATTTGGGAGGATGTAGGGCTGGAAAAATGCAATTTTTTGGATAAATAAACGATATCAATACTTCAATTTTCGACCGAATTTTCATTTGAAAACCGCCTGATTTGGTGAAAACACACTCCGAGTCCCCATAAAAAATGGATAAATTCAAATTTGGTATGGAACTGGTTCAGGTTCAGCACATCCCCTTTCAAATGCGCCCAAGAGAGCTTAAATCCATAATGTGGGCTCTGAGAAACCCCCTACCACAAAATTGAGCACTTTTTTACCACACACGGACGTCACGCGTGCTCTACAGTAAATTAAGCGCCAAAATTCGGATTTTGGAGGTAGACCAATTCTGTCATTGTCAATCGATCGGGCGTCGAAAATCGATCGTCCATGATTTTTTGCAGATTTTTCGAATGAATATTTCTCGAGAAATGATTTGGGAACGAAGCTTGAATTGGCGTCGGAGCCAAAAGCAAACCCTATACCTTTCTTTAGTAAGAAAGGCAATTCTTTAGTAAGAAAGGCAAAAATGGAAATTTTCTAAAATCTGAACGGTAAATCCGAATGAGGTCAAATTTGTTTCAGAACATCGAGTATGGTCTAGATTATGATGTGGAGAAAAAAAATTAGACAAAATGCCAAAGGAATAGTTTTGGCATTTGGTGAAAATTGGCTTTTACCTTTTTTAGGGGTTTTCCCCCTCACAATGAATTAGTCCACAAGCTGTAAATCAAGAACCACATTACCGACATGGATAAAAATTTGGGAGGATGTAGGGCTGGAAAAATGCAATTTTTTGGAAAAATAAACGATTTCAATACTTCAATTTTCGACCGAATTTTCATTTGAAAACCGCCTGATTTGGTGAAAACACACTCCGAGTCCCCATAAAAAATGGATAAATTCAAATTTGGTATGGAACTGGTTCAGGTTCAGCACATCCCCTTTCAAATGCGCCCAAGAGAGCTTAAATCCATAATCTGGGCTCTGAGAAACCCCCTACCACAAAATTGAGCACTTTTTTACAACACACGGACGTCACGCGTGCTCTACAGTAAATTAAGCGCCAAAATTCGGATATTGGAGGTAGACCAATTCTGTTATTGTCAATCGATCGGGCGTCGAAAATCGATCGTCCAATCGATCGATCGGTAGACCAATTCTGTCATTGTCAATCGATCGGGCGTCAAAAATCGATCGTCCATGATTTTTTGCAGATTTTTCGAATGAATATTTCTCGAGAAATGATTTGGGAACTATGTTCTACTTCTTGGGCGACCTACTTGTCACCCAAATTCAGTAACACGATCATCAGCAGAATACTCGTTTCCTTGTTGATATTTAACACTGACCCTCTTTATGGGTACCAGATGTTGAACAAACAGGCACCGAGCATTCGGCTGTTTACAAGTTACCACCCGAAGTAAATAACTTGTATGACTGACTCTCGCCATCTCTTTCTGTACGTTATGTAGATGTAACGTGAGTACATTATGATTATGTAACTAGACTTAAGCAGGGTAGTTTAAGTCCATGACAAAAATAAAGAGGCATTCTAAAACTGGAAGTCGAACTGGTTAGATTTCTTTTATCACCGCCCGCTTATAACAATTCATGGCGATCCTGCCAGCTCTAACAAAAGTTTTTCTTTGTCGGGAATTCAAAGCTTAAAGTGAAGACTAAAAGTGAATGAAATATTCACAACAGTGATTTATGCCAGTGTAGTGAATTGTAAAGTAGCAAAAGCATTAAAATGAGTTGGTTTAGCAGTGAAGTGAATACTGTTAAAATTACAGATCATGTAAGCGCCATCGCGCTTGTGGTACTAGCTGCAGCAGCAATAATTTACATGCTGGGTAAATTTTTTGCCAAACACGTGCAAAGAACGGCAACGGCCGCCGCGAGTCGTGAGACTAGGTTGAATAATATCGCTACGCAGCGATAAGTGAACATTGATTTAAACAAAGATAAGAAAGTTTGTGAATAAACATTTAAAATCAAATTGAAGAAAAAAAAAATCTGTAAAAAAAAGCATGATGAACACAAAAAGTGAAAGTGAAAAATTGAAAATTAATATCTAAAAAAAAATTTTGTGATGATGTTGATGACAAAAAATATCACAACAGCAAGAGGAGCGTCGGTTGTGAGTACGGTCCGTACTACCACAATCCGGATGTAGACTCTATCCTGAAAACAAGAGAAATAAAACAAATCAGGGAAGCGCCGGTTGTGGGAACGGTCGGTTCCGTCACAACCCGGGTTGCAGGCCCTTGGCAATTCAACAAGCATCAAACATCAAATGAACAGGAGAGCAATGGTTGTGAGAACGGGCGGTTCTGACACAAGCCATATGCAAATCCTCAAGGCGAGCACCATCAATAACCAACCAACATCTCATCGCAGAAGGGAAGCGTCGGTTGTGGGAACGGTCGGTTCCGTCACAACCCGATAAGCAGGCCCTGGGAAAATGATTGGATCAACTGGAGATGTCCGAATCATCAAAGCGTGAGAATACTTTAAATGGAACTACATTTTGAAAAATTATCAAAAATATTAAATAATTTATCAAAAGCCCCAACTAGGAGGTATAGAAATAGTACATTAATTGCCAAATTACACGAGGCTAAACAAGTATATAATGCAGCAATAATCGAGATAGAACTCTATAAGGAGTCGGAACAATTACAATTATTGAAGAATTTAAGATATCTCTACGGAGAAGCATATACAAAACTTACGGCACGGCTCGATAATAATATTGAGCCGCTTTCTTTTAAAAATTTAGTGAACGTAATACTAACAATTAATAAGCTATACAGAAAGGTAAAAATGGCGAATACATTAGATTTGTCATTAGCTATCCGCGTCGTCGGTAAATACGACGGCGACGCAGCCGAGTTGGAAAACTGGCTCAACGACGTGACGGTTCTCCGAGCGGGGCAATCAACTGTCGATGAAGCGGTGTTTGTTCAATTTATGAACAACCGTTTAACTGGTGCTGCCCGCGGTGAGTTAACGGGAATAGCTACCATTATAGAAGCACGAAATACCTTAAGATCGCGATTTGGGATTAAATTAACCCCAGTTGCCGTGACAGCCGAGTTACGGGGTTGAAACAAAAGGCAAATCTTTAGTCGATTTCGGGAATGAAATCGAGAAAGTGGCAGCTAGGTTAGCCGCAGCGTGGGTATCGAAACAACAACAACTTTTCCCAACTGAGGCAGCCACGCGGCCCATAGTCGAACCAATTGCTGTAGAAGCTTTTATAAATGGTCTTAAGGATCAATCGAAAGTATTGCAAATGCGGTCAAGAAATCCGAAACCTTAACCAAAGCATTGTCGGATGCTCTGGAGATACATGCGCAGCCCATGCCCGAGGAAGTCATGTGGACCTATGCCAGTTATAGTAACCCAGGCTTCAGAGGCCGTGGTCGTGGAAAGAAAGGCAAATTTAAAGGGAACCGTGGTTTCCAAAATAATAGAAATTTTGAAAATCAAAACGATTATAACCAGCAAGGTTACAACCAGCAAGGTTATAACCAGCAGCAGCAGGGTTATAATTCGAATCGAGGCCACAGAGGAAATCGAGGTTACCAACATAACCGCGGAGGTGGAAATCGAGGAGTCGCGAATGTGGCGCAGGAGAACTTCGCCCACAGCAACAACAACAACAACCTCAGCAACCACGTGAAGAGGTTAATGTAGGCGAGTTTTTTCGTGCATAGTTCAAATGCCGAAAGAGCCCTACGCCTAAAATTTAAAATTAATAACTCGGAAATTTCGTTAATAGTAGACAGTGGAGCATCTTGTTGTCTACTAGACATAAATTATTTACCCCAAAAATTTCGTGAAAAATCAATGCTACGCAGTCCATAGAGGTTCGTGGTTTAAACGGAGTCACGCACACTCTTGGCACTGTATCATTGTTTATAGAATATAATGGTTATGAATACCCCATAACATTTCATATTGTTGAAAACCTATCACCTTCTATAGTAGGATTGGTTGGAATGAATTTTTTAAGAAAATTCGGAGCAGTAATAGATTTTGAAAATTCTACTATGATTTTACGGGAACCATTGTTCCATGAAAACTTCGTTATACCCGCAAGAACGGAAGTAGTAACATTTATTGAAACAAGTTTTAAGGAGGATTTAGTTATTTTAAATCAAGAAATAGAACCTTTAGTTTTTATAGCTAATGCGTTAGTTTCTCCAGTCAACGGAAAGATTCCGGTTAGACTGATGAATTTGAAAAATAAAGCCGTAAAGGTAAATGACTTGAAATTTTTGGCCAAACCTTTTAAAAAATATGATTTGATAAAAATAGGTAGTGCTTATCCTCATAATGTGGACAGAGCAAACAAACTTTTATCAGAATTAAATTTTGATGGAATTAATGAAAAAGATAAAGTTGAAATTACTAAACTTTGTTTGAAATTTAGTGATATATTTTGATTAAAAGATGACAAAATAACTGTTACAAAAATTTATCAGCCATCTTTGAAAGTTAAACCGGATACACAACCAGTGTATACCCGTCCATATAAGTTACCGCAATCTCAGCGTGATGAGGTACAGAGACAAGTTGATAAAATGCTAAACGACAATATAATCGAAGAGACTGTATCAGAATGGAATAGTCCTTTGTTATTAGTTCCTAAGAAATCAACTGACGATAGTAAAAAATGGCGGTTAGTCATAGATTATCGTAAGTTAAACAACGTTTTACAGGATGATAAATTTCCACTTCCAAATATTGAGGAAGTTATAGAATCTTTAGCAGGAGCAAAATATTTTTCGCATTTGGATCTAACTCAAGGTTATTATCAATGTGAGATAAGACCGGAAGACAGATCCTGTACTTCATTTTGTACTAATAGGGGACAGTAGAGCAGTTCTCTACGGAATCGGTCTTTTTTCTTTAATTTTAATTTTTGTATTTTTTAATCCGGCTGAAACTTTTTTGGTGCCTTTGGTATGCCCAAAGAAGCCATTTTGCATCATTAGTTTGTCCATATAATTTTCCATACAAATTTGGCAGCTGTCCATACAAAAGTGGGTCTCGTGGCGCAGGGGTAGCGGCTTCGGCTGCCGATCCCGATGATGCTATGAGACGCGGGTTCGATTCCCGCCTTATCCACTGAGCTTCTATCGGATGGTGAAGTAAAACGTCGGTCCCGGTTTCTCCTGTCTCGTCAGAGGCGCTGGAGCAGAAATCCCACGTTAGAGGAAGGCCATGCCCCGGGGGGCGTAGTGCCAATAGTTTCGTTTCCATACAAAAATGATATGTGAAAATTCAAAAATCTGTATCTTTTGAAGGAATTTTTTGATTGAGTTGGTGTCTTCGGCAAAGTTGTAGGTATGGATATGGACTACACTGAAAAAAAATGATACACGGTAAAAAAAAATTGGTGATTTTTATCACCACTAAAACTTGATTTGCAAAAAAACACTATTTTTAATTTTTTTTATTTTTTGATATGTTTTAGAGGACATAAAATGCCAACTTTTCAGAAATTTCCAGAATGGGCAAAAAATCTTTGACCGAGTTATGATTTTTTGAATCAATACAGATTTTTTCAAAAAATCGAAATATTAGTCGCAAAAAATTTTCAACTTAATTTTTCGATGTAAAATCGAATTTGCAATCAAAAAGTACTCTAGTGATTTTTTGATAAAGTGCACCGTTTACAAGTTATAACCAATTTTAGGTAACTATTTTGAAAATAGTCGCAGTTTTTCATTTTTTTAAATTAGTGCCCATGTTTGCCCATCTTTGAAAAAAATATTTTTGAATAGCTGAGAAAATTCTCTATATTTTGCTTTATTGAACTTTGTCGATACGACCCATAGTTGCTGAGATATTGCCATGCAAAGGTTAAAAAAGAGGAAAATTGATGTTTTCTAAGTCTCACCCAAATAACCCACCATTTTCTAATGTCGATATCTCAGCAACTATAGGTCCGATTTACAATGTTATAACATGAAACATTCGTGAAATTTTCCGATCTTTTCGAAAACAATATTTTCAAAAATTTAAAATCAAGACTAACATTTCAAATGGGCATAATATTGAATGTTTGGCCCGTTTGAAATATTAGTCTTGATTTTAAATTTTTAAAAATATTTTTTTCGAAAAGATCGGAAAATTTCACGAATGTTTCATGCTATAACATTGTGCATCGGACCTATAGTTGCTGAGATATCGACATTAGAAAATGGTGGGTTATTTGGGTGAGACTTAGAAAACATCAATTTTCCTCTTTTTTAACCTTTGCATGGCAATATCTCAGCAACTATGGGTCGTATCGACAAAGTTCAATAAAGCAAAATATAGAGAATTTTCTCAGCTATTCAAAAATATTTTTTTCAAAGATGGGCAAACATGGGCACTAATTTTAAAAAATGAAAAACTGCGACTATTTTCAAAATAGTTACCTAAAATTGGTTATAACTTGAAAACGGTGCACTTTATCAAAAATTAACTAAAGTACTTTTTGATTGAAAATTCGATTTTACATCGAAAAATGAAGTTGAAAAATTTTTGCGACCAATATTTCGATTTTTTGAAAAAATCTGTATTGATTCAAAAAACCATAACTCGGTCAAAGATTTTTTGCCCATTTTCAGTGTAGTCCATATCCATACCTACAACTTTGCCGAAGACACCAACTCGATCAAAAAATTCCTTCAAAAGATACAGATTTTTGAATTTTCACATATCATTTTTGTATGGACAGCTGCCAAATTTGTATGGAAAATTATATGGACAAACTAATGATGCAAAATGGCTTCTTTGGGCATACCGAAGGCACCAAAAAAGTTTCAGCCGGATTAAAAAATACAGAAAAAATCGAATGACCGAAATCTCAGAGAATTGCTCAGTACCAAATGACTCGTCTACCTATGGGTTTAAAAAATAGTCCTTCAATTTTCTCAAGATTGATGACCGTTGCAATGGCTGGTCTCAATATGGAAAGGTGTTTAGTTTATCTTGATGATATAATCGTCTTTGGCAAAACACTTGAAGATCACAATCGAAATCTTTTGATGTTTTCGAACGATTACGACAAACTAATTTGAAATTAAACCCGTTGAAATGTAACTTTTGAAGAAGGAGTTGATCTATTTGGGTCATACTGTTTCTGAAGAAGGTATCAAACCAGATCCTTCGAAAATTGAAATAATTAAAATGGAGCAGCCCTAAAACGGCTGATGAAGTAAAGAGATTTGTAGCTTTTTCTAATTACTATAGAAAGCACATCAAAAATTTTGCCAAACTTTGCAGTCCTTTAAATAGACTAACAAGAAAAGGTGTAGATTTTGAGTGGTCGGAAGAATGTGAAAACAATTTCCAACATTTGAAAAATTGTTTTATTACTCCACCAATATTAGATTATCCAGATTTCTCGGATAAAAACACATTTACTTTACACACAGATGCATCAGGAAAAGCTATTGGTGCTGTTTTAAGCAACCAAAATGGTAGACCTATTGCATTTGCGAGTAAAGCATTGAATAAAGCTGAGATAAGGTTGGCGTCGGAGCCAAAAGCAAACCCTATACCTTTCTTTAGTAAGAAAGGCAAAAATATAAAAATCTCTGAAATTCTATGTTTTAATATGTTTAAATATATTTGGAAATATAATGCAGTTTAAATATTTGATATACAACAAAGGCTTGGATACAAACTGCCTCAAAATTGGACAAAAAACTTACTGATTTCAATTTGTTTTTTTTTTCTATTGAACTTAGTTTGGCAAAAAAAGCTGGGAATATTTATGATAGCACTTGTGACATTGTATGTAACTGTAACATGTTATCAGTATTTTTAGTAGTAGAGAGAAGATAATGAACAAATTTATGCAATTTTTAGCATGCCTTTCATTTTTTTTAGGAGCAAGGTTAAAGCCTTAGAACGTCCGGACATATTGATGGCCTGTTTACAGATGGTCTAGTCTGGTACACCGTCAGGGTATACATCGTTGAGTTTAGTCGCGGCTGTTGGTTCCGCACAGGTTGCGCTTGATTAATCTCGGTCATCGTTTTCGTCAAGTGACTCTTGCTAGAGAACCTGGAGTTTATTATGCTTCGATTGGTTCTTTTGGTTTCTCTAATAAGCTCCAGGTTCTCTAACTCTGGCGTGTTAAGCGCAAAAAACCGCTTTCTGGGTTCCATTGCATGAAAACTGAGAGCAAAACTATACCGTTCGTTTGAACCAAAACTGACACTCGACGAGTGCGGCACTCAGTGCCGCATCGGCTCTTCAAACGAACGAACGATTCTGTGTATTCCCGGTGTTGGGCGATCTGTGTAAAATTTTACACAGATCTGTGTTATCTGGATTTTGCGTGTGTCTGTGTATTTTGGTTGGTGTGTAAATTGTAAACGGGCGCAGCTGTATTTACAATGGTAAGACATTATTTAAATGCATTTCTAATTTTCGCATGCCTAAATTGTTTTACAATTTACTAATTTATGATTGAATTTGCACAATTGCTATTCAATAGCGCCTAACATTGCCTGTTTTTACCTAAAGCTACCTCCCTATCTGAAAGTGATAACGGGATTATCGTCAAATCTCGGGATAAAAGCTACCGGACTGTCAAATCTGCAACATTGAGTTGAACTAGTTAAACTTTCTATGCAGTTGCTGTGAAGTTTACCATGGCACTTCAAGAAGTTTAACTCCATGTCGCACGTTCACACTTTCATTTTTAATTTGTCGATAGAGTTGCAGGGCGCAGCATAGAACCGAGAAATTAAAAGTGAGAGTGTGTGCGTGCAACATAGAGTTAAACCACTGACGTGCCACCCCATACATATTAGGTCTATCGAGAAATTAAAAGTGAGAGTGTGTGCAACATGGAGTTAAACTTTCTGTGAAGATTAACATGGCACTTTGAAAAGTTTAACTCCATGTTGCACGCACACACTCTCAATTTTAATTTCTCGATAGAGTTATCTAAGCCCGCTGTCACGCACACTAGCATGCCATTTGTTTTGCTGGGCGGTACAAAATTTAACCTCAATCTTTTTCGTGTACGTACACGCAATACATGCGCACGTAGAAAACTCTATAGAGCTTTATGACGTTTCGCTTACGCACACTAGCGCACCATTTTATTTTGCTGGCCGGACAAAATTTAACCTCACTTTCTTTCGTGTACGTATACGCAACACATGCGTACTTAGATAACTCTATTCCCGTACTGCGGAATTCTGCAATTCTGCACGAAATCGGCAGCAGAGCGTTCCCGTACTTTTCTGCAACAAAAGTAACTTTTCTCTCAGGCAGAATTTCCGCAATGAGAGTGACAGAAGTTGCAGCGAAACGAGCAAAACCGTTCCCGTACTTTTCTGCAAGCTCTCTCTTCTCTTTCGTGCTGAAAAGTATCTGCAAGTTGGTGTGATGGATGTTGAGTACAGGCTTACATAAAATTTGCAAATTTGGTGAAATCAAGCATTTCATTATGAGTTGTAGTAAATTTGATGTTTCATTATTACCAAATTGAATAGTCTTTTTGAAGGGGACATTTGTATATTTTGAATTGATGGATTTTGGGGTAGTTTTTTTTAATGCCTGGTTTTATTGAGAGCGATTATTATTTTTAGTGATAATATTTTAATCTGATGGAAAGTCGATAACTGAAGCCACAGACTGTCTGTGGTATTACAGCACGGCTAATACATAAACAAACAATTTGTATCATAAAAACAAATTGTTTATGAAAACTTTTGAAAGAAAAAAATCTTTTGAGTTTAATAAATTTTAAATAAATATTTGTTTAAGGTTTAATCTTTCATTGTTTTTGAACAGGCCGTCGAACAGATTTTAGAACAGACTACATGTCTAGAGTTTTTTTTTTTTTGAATAGGTCCTATAAACATATGAAAGACAATAGTTCATTGGACCTTTTTAAAAAAAAAACTCTGGATGTGTTTACATAATAGGTAAATTGATTTGGCAAATAATAAACTATACCTGAAACGGTGCTACCAATTTGATGTAATATTGTCGAACAAAGGGGTCAACAACGAGGTATTAGACTATACCAAACAAATAATAAATATAATTGATTATATAATTGATGAACATAACATTTTTGCTGAAACAAAACTTACGTTGTGTACACATCATATTTTATATTATTTAAAATTTAAATTCATTTTATTAAAAATCCAAACCCAGACGCGAACGAGAAGTGGTCGAGAACAGTCGCTTAAATAGTTAGCTCCTATTGATCTCTCCACAATTTAACAGGGGCCGAGGCCACCTGCATTGTTCGTTTTTTAAACAAAAGGAATTCAACAAAAAGGAAAGTAATGGATCGTGCGCAGAAGAAGAATACCGTGGGATTCGATTTCGGAAGAGACGGCGTAATGCCGACCTTGAAGGAAGCCATCACTTTCCTGGTACAGGTTCTCAAGATCAAGGACACTGAAGTACACTCGGTGTACCTGGACATTTCGGACAAAACGTTTTTCGTGAAGTTTACCGACGAGATGACGCTGAAGGAGACCACACAACGCTTAAGACAAACGGAAACCTTCAAGTATGCGGACGGGAGGGAAGTGCAAGTCCACGTGGTCGTGGCAGACGGGTTTTTTCCGTTACGTTCAGCTGTTTAACCTTCCACCGGAGGTGACGGACGCGGAGATCGCCAAAGCGCTGGCCAAATTTGGCACGGTGCGGCAACTGGTACGCGAAAAACTGCCGTTGGAACTCGGATTCAATTCATTCAGCGGGACTAGGGGAGCCTAGTGAATGAGCCAGATGACCGGATGATTGTCAGCCCCAAAGAGGGCGGAGATTCCGAAGGAACAGTCAAGCCAGAAAACCGGATGATTGTCAGCCCCAAAGAGGGCGGAGATTCCGAGGAAACGGTGGAGGTAAAGAAGCGGAGGACTGACAGCCCCAAAGAGGGCGGGAAATCCGATGGACGGGTCGAGCCAGATCGGGCGGGCGGAGAGTCTGACGGAGCAGGCCATTCAATGGAGATGTCGCCGAACGGAGTGGAACCTCCAAATCCACCACGAGGTCGACCGACGGACAATAGGGTGGTCCAAATGCGGACTTTTTTGGGGCTACCCCCTGAAATCAAAGATTGACCCATCACTAGGCTAAATTCAAAATTTGAGCTCATTCTGACCACGGGAACCCCTCCCTCCAATCGCTTAAAGTTTATATGGGAAAAATCGTCAAAATGTATGGAGAAAAGCAACTGTTTTACTTTTTTACCTGTGGAAGGCGCCATAGTTATCCGATTCTTACCATTTTTCAAATGTAGGACCTTCATTAAATTTAGAACAACTTTCCCGAAGACACCATATTTTAAGGATTTTTTCCCGCGAAGTTATTAGCGCCCAAAACTGACCATTTTTGCGCGGCTAGCTGTAAGGGGCTACCTAACAACGATGTTTATGTCCAATTCGAACACGCACGTGCTCTCTCTCAGGTTCAAACTCTCTCACGAGCTTGCTCGGCTGCCTGCCTGCCTGTTTACCTACAAGCGCGCGCTGTTTCTCTGCTTGGACTTTTGTCGTCGTCGTCGTTTTCGTTTGCTATCCGCTGCGCTGCGTTCCTGGCATGTTTATTATAATTTTCATCTAAAATAGCCGGTTTGTTTTGAGATATAATTAGCATATAAATTCTTTGATTATGTCAAAATAAAAAATATAATTGCTCTGGAAAAAAAATTGAATAAAAGACAGCTTAGGCTCATTTAAAAAATTGAAGCAAATGAACAGGGTTTGTTCATTTTTCCAAGCATTACAAGCAGTTGTTCGTATATGCTCATTAGAGAGAATGATCAATTTTTTTTTCAGGTAATACAAATTTTGTTTTTTTTTTTTTAACTCCAAAAATTATCCGACCAACTGCTTGTCAATTCGAAGGGAATATGATTTAATTCAGATATAAAACTAACTAGCTCAACAATCTCTATTTATGAGGCTTTTCTTTTAGACATCGTTGCACTTTTTGGATGTTTCGGAATCTGACATAAACTTCTAATAATCGTCAAAGGCAAAATATACCGCAATTTGTTGTAAGGAAGTTTGTTATATTTTCGGCAGATTAAAATATTTTGTATGGAATAAAAAATAATCGTGATCATAGGGCTAAAAAAAATTCAAATGATTTCTTTTTAAGCTTGTTTGATAATATACAAAAGTGGAAAAAGCTGTTCCCATAATCGATGAATTGTCTAAGTGTATTGTTCTTCCTTGACCGAGCCACGTAGCCTAGTGGTAACGCTTCCGCCTAGTAAGCGGTAGATCGGGGTTCAAATCCCGGCTCGGACCAACACAACTGGTGACCTTTTCCCTTCTGGATTCGATTGCTTAGTAAAGGGAAGGTAGTGTATCGTCACAAACTGGACCTTATCACGACACCTTAGGGAGGCGACCTATGGAATGTTAA
This sequence comes from Culex quinquefasciatus, assembly GCF_015732765.1. Taxonomy (NCBI): domain Eukaryota; kingdom Metazoa; phylum Arthropoda; class Insecta; order Diptera; family Culicidae; genus Culex; species Culex quinquefasciatus. Next base: position 109,283,973 of record NC_051862.1, read on the forward strand.
CATTAACCTTAACATGTTAACATTAGTTGAGTAAAAAAACTGCCACTGAATCCGCTTTGTAAATGCCGGCCCCGATACTCTTCACGGGTGTTCCCCTCAGGAACTGGGAAAGATTTACTTTTTACTTTTATTGTTCTTCCTGAAATCTATACTTGACTAAGTTAAAAAAACGATTTGAGAACTATGCTTGATTTGGAGTCGGAGCCAAAAGCAAACCCTATACCTTTCTTTAGTAAGAAAGGCAAAAAGTGTTATATTTTTTTTGAATAGTTAAAATCCCAGTCTTGAGTTTGGTATGATACCATTTAAAAAAAAAACTAGAAATAAATTTCAATTACAATATCCCTATTTAAAAATTTACTCAATAATAACAGATGGCAATTCATGGAGGAACTAATTTATCGAAATTTGTATTCTCTCACACACGCTCTGATGATATGATATCAATTGATAGCACAAATTACATTTAATTTTATATCTCGAAATAAATATCGAAATATATCTTGAAAATTATAATAAACATGCCAGGAACGCAGCGCAGCGGAAAGCAAACGAAAACGACGACGACGACAAAAGTCCAAGCAGAGAAACAGCGCGCGCTTGTAGGTAAAGGCAGGCAGCCGAGCAAGCTCGTGAGAGAGTTTGAACCTGAGAGAGAGCACGTGCGTGTACGAATTGGACATAAACATCGTTGTTAGGTAGCCCCTTACAGCTAGCCGCGCAAAAATGGTCAGTTTTGGGCGCTAATAACTTCGCGGGAAAAAAATCTAAAAATTTGGTGTCTTCGGGAAAGTTGTTCTAAATTTAATGAAGGTTCTACATTTAAGAAATGGTAAGAATCGGATAACTATGGCGCCTTCCACAGGTAAAAAAGTAAAACAGTTGCTTTTCTCCATACATTTTGACGATTTTTCCCATACAAACTTTAAGCGATTGGAGGGAGGGGTTCCCGTGGTCAGAACGAGCTCAAATTTTGAATTTAGCCTAGTGATGGGTAAATCTTTGATTTCAGGGGGTAGCCCCAAAAAAGTCCGGATTTGGACCACCCTAACGGACAAGACACCAAAAGGAGAAAGTGGTAAGCCGCAGCCACGTTTAACGATTCCTAACCTGCTCAAGGTTCTGGATGGTCGCAGTCGATCAAGGTCGGCGCAAAAGGAGAAACCTAACCCCAAAAACTAACAACAACTAACCCCAAAAAGAAAGAACAACTAACCCTTAACCCATCATGAACTACACGTGCATTATCGCCAGTATCAATCTAAACGCAATTCAGACCAGGCTTAAACTCTCACTTTTTCACGACTTTGTAAAGAACAGTAACGCAGATATTATTTTTGGTCAGGAAGTAGCTTTCAACAATTTTTCATTCATTTTCACTCACCATGCGATAGTTAACGTATGCAGAAATCAAGGCACGGCTATTTTGATTCGTAAAGGTTTTGATTACGATGATATCATCTGTGACCCAAACAGTAGAATTGTTTCCGTACTGGTTAATGGGATTAATTATATTAATGTTTATGGGCACGCTGGATTCATGCTAAAAAAAGAACGGGAAACTCTTTTCGCTGAAAATATTGCCATTCACCTTAATAAGGCAGCTGCTCGAGCGCACGTGCTGGGTGGGGATTTTAATTGCATATTGGATCTGACTGACACCAAAGGAAATACCAAAAAAAATTGTAATAGTTTGAAAGTACTGACGTCAAAAATGGCCCTCAAGGATGTAGACAAAGCTTTAAAAAACCAAGCAGTGCAGTACACCTTTTTGAGAGGTGATTCAGCATCTCGTATTGATAGATTTTATGCTTCACAAGATATTTTAAAATCTGTTTTGAATTTTGAGACCTGGCCTGTGGTCTTCTCAGATCATAGGGCGATTTTGATGAAAATTTCCATTCAAAAGTCAGACTTGGAGACATCATTTGGAAGATAAACACAGCTTTTATTAATGACGATGAATGTGAAAATGAGTTTTGTTTTACGTACGCTCTACAACAACGGCACTCGTATGAAAATAATTTTATGAACTGGTGGACGACCCATTTTAAATCCAAGGTTAAAAATTTCTTCAAGATGAAAAGTATTGAAATCAATCGGAACATAGCCATGCGCAAATCTGAATTATACAAAACGTTGATTGAATTATCCTCTAGACAAAATGATAATGAAGATGTTAGCAGGGAAATGGGCTTAACTAAATCATTAATTTTTAAAATAGAATCTGAAAAATTAAAATATTATGAATCAAAACTTTCCTCAAACAGTATCCTCACCAACGAAAGGACGAACATTTACCAGATTATTGCCAGGCATAAATTCAACCAAAGTAGTAGAATTGAGAAGCTTATAGATGGATGTAATGAAATTGTCGGCACAGAGAATATTAAAAAGTTTTTATTCAACCATTTTTCTGAAAATTTCAAAAAGCACGACTTTTTAGAACCCAGTTGCAGATCATTGAATTATATTTAAAAAATACTAAATCAGGACGACTCGAACTAGATAATTGAACCTATTTCCGAAGAAGAGTTAAAGAAGGTAGTAAGGAATTGTACAAAGAAGAAAACCCCGGGTCCTGACGGTATTTGCTATGAATTTTACGTTAAGCATTTTGACTTAATGAAAAATGATATGATTAAGTTATTTAACGACTTGCTGTGTGGTAATGTTGTAATTCCTTCTTCTTTTTGCGAAGGAGTAATAACCGAGGGGGACGTCACTTCCGCGCTAACCGAGCGATAAAGCTTCCTTTTCAAACCTTTGCAGCGTTCACTTTCACTTTTCCGCTTTAACTTGGTTTAACACGCGTTAACCGCGATAACTTGCTTTTTGGCTTACTTTTTCTTGCGTTCTCGCATCACACTGCTCGATTTTTTTGACAGCGAGAACTGTCAAGAGCAAATGACAGTTCTCGTTGTCAAATTAGTCGAGCAGTTTGTTTTGCTAAATTTTTCTCCGTCACCGGACGGATGGTGGTCAAAAAAACGGTGGCGCCCTAAAAGGAGGAAGCAAGATTCGGCTTAAAAGAATGCAACTTCCGGACGGAACATTAATGGAAACGAGCGTGTTCCGGGGCCGGTGTTGGGTGCGAAGAGCCTGCCAACGGAGCTGTACGACGATGAACCTGCGGAGAGCAAAACCGGTGGAGACAGGTCAGCCGTCGGAACCGTTTCCTGCGCTTGCGAAGGGTTCGAGACGGATCGGTCTTTCGTCTATTTCGTGGTGGGGACAGCCTTTTCAGTGCGGGAGTTTGCAAAAAGGATTGGCCAGGAACGGCCGCGAAGTGTACGCCGGGAATCGAAAGGCCGCGCTACTGGTGGCGAGCAGTCTGATGGAACAGAGGAGTACAGTGGTGGCAACCTGGAAGTGGCCATTGTTATCCTTGAGCTGGCTGGTGAAAATTAGGGCAAAGCGGTCAAACATCTGTTGTAGTGTTAATCGGAGCCGGCCGGAATCTCTCAGAGCTAAAGCCGCCGACCAAACCGAGCAGCGCGACCTGCTACATGGTGTTGGTTAGTCAAACACTATTCTTACTTTAGTTTTAACTCAAATTGTTTTTTCTTCACCCTACAGGACGGCATGATTGAAAGACTGACCGTGGACAACTATAACGATGCGTAGGGACGCGTTGCCCAGCTCGGAGGACAGCGTCGACTGCAGCCGGCACAGGCTCCAGTTGTTTCGGAGACAATCGCAGTTGCGTCCAACAGAGGTGGTGGATCCCACTTGAGCCTCTTGGTAAAGAACTCGGCCACACTGTTAAACATGCCGGAAGCGGCCGACAAGGAGTAAAACGAAGATCTACCTGTACAACCTGACATGCTGATGAAGACGTGTGGGTGCTCATATTTAGCCCAGATGCTAGTTATATATGTCCGAACAACCCCTGGAAATATCAGGTAGATTCTGCATAAATAAATCTTAAGCTCTAAAGTAAAATAAACAGTTTCAACAGAAAAAAACAGGATTTTATTCAATTAAGTGTACAAAATCATATCGAACTAAGGAGGCTGCGGAACAAATGTGCCGCGGGGTGGGACCAGTGCGCGCAAACAGTGCTTGGGAACGTCTAGCTTGGAGTTGCCGCCCTTACTGAACGCTGCACTTGAGCCGTTGATCTTTCTCTGAATGCTGCCCAGCTGGTTGAGTGCGTTCAGCGCTCGATCTTTTCTGTGATTGTGATGCAGCAATGTCGGTGCTTGAAGGAGTCACGCTTGTAGACCAGGTCGCGGATCGACTTGGTGGCCATGAGGATGGTGGTTGTTGATCTGGCGCAGATGGAACAGCAGCAGCACTTTGCAGACCTTAGGACTTGTGTCGGTGGGCATCATGCTGAACCAATCGTGACCGGTCAATTCACTGCGCGGAAGAGTCCCTTTGATGAGGCCGGGCTCGGGAATGTTCAGATTGGAGTTGCCCGTCCTTGAAGAACTCCGCCAGCATAGACACCGGTGCCGGCAAACCATTACTGTTGATGCTGTCCTCGCGATGGTCCAGATTTAACAGCGGACCTCCGTTGGACGCACCCGCGAAACTATTTGTATCCGCGAGGAACAGGAGAAACTCGAGAATCAGCGCACGTTGGTCTGCGAAAGAACCAGAATTAAACCACTAAAACCTCCAGGTGGAATCGGACCAACTTACGTAGGCACTAAGCTACTCGTACAGGCCGTGAAACAGATGTAGACTTTGCGTCGCCAGGTTTTAGTCGTCGAAGGTGATCGAGTTTACCGCGCCCAGATGTCGTTCGTACTCCTGGACGAAATCTCCACTGCGGGTGCCCCACTGAAAGAGAAGCAAATTTGAGGCTTCCCATTATCCCATTATTTTTTGTTGAATCTACTCACGCAAATGATCTTATCGGACGTCGGACGTTCCCGCCACTAGCAGGAAGCACTGTTCGGGGATACTCGTTCGGCTTATTCTCAGTCATGAGGTTCCGTTGCTGCTTTTTGACCATCATCTCCTCGATCACAACCTGCTCGGCCCCGTTCGGCCTGGACACAAGTTCCTCGTCCTCGCCTCACAGTCCAAAAAATCCATCAGCTTCTTCCAGATTGGCAATCTTCAACTTTTTTCTCTTATCCCCCGCCTGATTCGCTATTAAAGATTCAAACACCATCTTCCCGTCCGTGTCGTACGCGGCCTGCACCACCTCCACTCGGTCCTTCCTCCACCGACGAATCAAACGCCTCCCATAGTTGTGGACCGTCTTTCGCTGGTTCTCAAATTGAAAGTCACTAATATGTGCCGCCTCCACAAACCCTGAAGCATATTCTTCGGCTCCCGTATCTGCTCCGTCAAACCCGGATTCGCTGGACCCGCCATCGGTTCAAAAATCTCCTCGTACCTCGGACTCGGGATGATTCCACCTGCCCCGTGAGACCACCAGCGGGGCGGCAAATCTGCAGCGTTTTCGTCACCGAATGGGCAAAACAAATTAAACTCACAGATTGCTTTGTTTGTTTACGAAAATTGCAGGAAAATAATCAAAACAAAGAACGGGTTGCCAAACCCGAAAAAAAACTACTCGAAAATGACGGCAGGGTTGCAAGATCGATTTGGTTTGGTTCAAAAATCGAGCAGACGCTGACCGCTTTAACTCGCTTTAACGCGCGTTAACTTGCGATAACTTACTTTCTGGTGGCGTTATGTGAAAACTCGGTACGATGAGTAGCGTTGATGCTTTTCGAGCTCGTTTTCGTGCGTTTTAGTGTGTTATCGCGGAGTGACATTCCCCTCGGTAATAACATTGATACCAAAGTCTGGATGTGCGGAAAACATTTCTGGTTTTCGTCCCATAAGCCTGTTGAATTGTGATTACAAGATTTTTACAAAAACACTTGCAAATCGTATTCAGAATGTTTTGGGAAATATCCTTGAGGAAGGGCAAACTGCATGCGTTAATAACAAATCATGCGTAGACAGTCTTGACATGCTGAGAAAAATTATTGTCAAAGCTTCCGGTTCAAAAAGATTTGAAACTGCAATCGTTAGTTTCGATATGGAACGCGCATTCGACAATGTTAGTCATGATTTATTGTGGAGCATATTAGAAAAATTTAACTTTCCGGACCAGTTTATCGCATGTCTAAGAAATTTATACCGAAATGCTACCGCCAGTGTTCTATTTAACGGGCATTTGACAAATTGTTTTAAAATTTCCAGATCCATCCGACAAGGCTGCCCACTCTCGATGCTACTTTTCGTAATTTACTTGGAACCATTGATAAGAGAGCTCTATTCTTCTGTTACAGGCATATTACTAGATCATAGTTTTATTAAAGTGGTAGCGTATGCGGACGACGTAACAATGGTTGTTACAGGCCCGTAGCCAGGGGGGGGGGGGGCTACCGGGCTGCAGCCCCCCCCGAAATTTTTTCCATATTTTTTTATAATGCGCTATCAAAAAAAAATCTCAAATCGATGATTGTGAGTTCTCTTTCATTCTCCCAGAAGTAGATTGTTAGATAGAGAATCTAGAATGCATTGATCAAACTATGTAATTTTTGCGTCCATTGCCGGGCAAAAACTTTGTGGAATATAGACCCAATATTTAACAATTGAGCTGCACATTTGAACATCGTTTTATTCAGTGACATTTTATTCGCCTCGTTCACGTTTACAATTTACTTTTGTGCTAAATTTATCCTACACTGAGATGTTGGGCTATCTTTCAAAGAAGAAAGAAAGACAAGTGTCTAAAAGAGCGCCTAGGTCAAATAAAGTTCAGCCCAGCCTCAATTGCCCGCGGACCTTGCAAAAATTTGACTTCGAATAATCGAATCACGAAAAAAAATGTGTTATTTTTTTTTATTTTCGAGCTTGTACGGCATCATACAGAAAAAAATGGTATTTAAACTTTTCTAAAGTGATTTTAAGAAAGCGGTCATAACCCTTGTAACATTTTAGGTTTTAAGTAGGCCATAAAAGCCTTTTTAGGCCGTATGAGGGTTTTCAGAACCATGATAAAACCTGTAAGTTTAAAAATGTTAATAGGGAATGGCGGTGATGAAATATTGAATTTGACTGAAATGAGGTGGCAGAAGCCAAATTTGATTTTAACATCAAATAAATAAAAATACCATTTTTTATTTTTTCATGAATCGATTATCTAAAATCGATAATCGAAATGTTAGATTATCGAGACTTCTTTTGGGGACCTTCAGTATATTTCCAAATTTTTCCTTATTTCTCAAAAATATTCATTAAATCAAAACTAAAAATTCTCAAAATATTTTTTCTAGTATTTTTGAAATTTAATTGATTTTTTTTAAATTCTTGAATTTATTCTAAATCTAAATTATTCCTTCTACAGCATTGCCTTCGCGTTCTCGATTGCGAGATTCCTACTCGAAACTAGGTGTCCGAAGGCATGATTGTTGAGGCAATTGCAAACCTCTTTTTACACCTTAGCTTCCATCCACCCCGGGATTCGAACTGACGACCTTTAGATTGTGAATTCAACTTCCTACAAGCGACTCCACCGAAACAGGACCCAGGGAGACGACTCCTACACCTGGACTGAGCTAACGACCTAACCTTTTTTTTTGGTTAGTCCGGGGCCAACGTTTACTTCCCGTCCGACGGAAGGCGTGATCAGACAAATTTTGTCTCGAAATTTGCCACCGGGACCTTTTGGGATCGAACCCAGGCCGACTGGGTTAGAGGTAACCACGCTTGCTCCTACATCACGGGTCCGGGGAATTTATTATGGAGTTTATATTTGGAGCGTGTCTTAAGTGATTTTTGAAATTTGAAATTATTTAATTTCTGATTAATATTTTATTTTTATGCTTTTCTGTTTTCAAACATTTGATTTTTTGAATTTTTGAATTTCTGGCATTTTTAGATTTAGAATTTGAGAGTTTTAATTTTAAAATAATAATAAAAAATCCATATAAATATACATTTTTTTAAATTACATATTTCTAGCTCCCCTGCAACTCGTCTGAAAAATCGAAGGACAAATAAAATATTTGTTTCAAATAACTTCTCACCATTGAAGTGCATTGTCTTACGTCAATAATACAAAAAAAATCGATGTACATTACAGAAAAAAAGTTTTCGTCAATAGCCGGATATTTTGAAAACTTAGGATGCAAAACAACTGGTACAAAATGCATTTTAAAACACTTTTAAAATTATAAAATCATGTCTTATATTTTTTTGTACATATTTTTTATTTGCTTTTTTCCGGTCAGAATCGAGAGATAAAAATTTAAAAAAAATCGCAGCGGCCTAATTTTAACTTTAAAAATTTTACAATTTAAATAATTTTAGATTTAATTTTCTTTATTTCAAAGTGTTTTTACTTTGTATTTTGGAATATTTGAATTTAGAAATTCTTAAATTACTGAATTTAGAAATGCTCAATTTTTATTTTTTTAAATCCTCTAAATTAAAAAAAAAAATTGAAAATTTTGATTTTTTATTGTTTTTGGTTTTAGAATTACCTTATTTTTGAAATTGTGAAATCCTAAATATTTGAGATGGACTAATATTTTTATTATTAAATTCTACAATTTATAAATTGCTGAGTTTTCAAAAAAAAAAAAAAAATCCCGAAAATTAAATGTTTATTGTAATGGTCTTTCTGTAAGTTTTTTGAAAACTTTTTCTTACTCTTGCCTTCTATTTAATATTTATAAGTAATAACACATTCGATTGAATTACGATGTAACACACAGCTGAAAGGAACTCCAAAACTCTGTTATGAACCTAAATGAACTCATTGTAACTTGATTATTCACAAATAAACCGAATTGAATTGAATTGAATTATTGTAATGGTTTCCCTGATTTTTAACTTCACTCTCAGCAAAAAACTAAATCTATCCTTTAAATCAGGGGTGACCAAAGTATGGCCCGCGGGCCAAACGTGGCCCGCGATGTGATTTTTTTGGCCCGCGGACCCATTTGGAATGATCATGTAAAATGGCTCGTTGATCTCTTGTAAAATGATTCTACACTTTTTCATAATAAAGTTTTATTTTAAACTTTTTTATGCTAATATTCAATATTTTTTTATTAAAAACTAATGATTTATCAATATTTTGATCCACATTTTAGAACACAAATATTTTGTTCAAAAATCATAATAATAAAAACAATTTCACACGTTTCAATGTGAGTGAAACTAAAAACATTTCTGGAAATATTTATAAAACACTAAAATTTGACATATATAGAATTCTATAATAATATAAAAGTCATAATAACCCTATTATGAACTAACCCTCAAAATTACTTTGCACTTAGAAACCTTCCCTCGAGATTCAAACTCAAGACAGTTGGATAACGAATCTGACTACCAACAAAATCTTGATATCGGAGGAAGAAGGCTGTTGAAAATATGTTACAAAGCTTTTGTCGACCAACCCTCTCCTCCTCCACGATTAAAAATTGGCTCGAAAAATCAGAAACAAAACTTTTTTTTTCAAAAATCAAAAAAATATGAAAATTTATTTATTTTTCTGCGTTTAGAATCATTTGAGCATGTTCGGGTATATTCAAAGATAATTTGAATTTTTGTGAATCTACATTTTTTGAAAATAATGATTGCAATTTACTTTTGCGAGTGCTTAAAACATTTTCTTACACTTTTTTTCATTGAAATGATAAAATTCTGGCACTTAACGATTTTTCATTATTCACCTCTCAAATTAAAGATAAAATTACGTCGTTACATGCATTGTTCAGATTACATGTAACCATTTTCGAAATATCAAAATTGAAAACACAAGTACATTTAGCTACAAACTATTTTTCAAATAACTTAAACAATAATATTAACAATACCGATGTTTTCTATTATTTTTTATTAATGAAAATACACAGCTAAAAAAGTAGTAATCCAGCTGCGTGTAAAAGGCCTGGGTGTAAAATAAATATTGCATTATTTTATGCAATTTTATGTGATTTTACACCCTGAAATATGTAGCCCATCAGTATGGGAAACCTACTTAACCGAAATGTCAAGCTCATATATGTGTTTATCCTTACATCTTTTCATCGGTCTGATGGCCGAGTGGGCTAAGGCGCCAGTCCTTACTCTTGGTGCAGGGTTTGAATCACGTCGGTTGCAACTTTTTTTTGTGTTTGCAAAAATTGTACATGCAGTGTGTAATATTAAGGGTTTATTTTGACGAAGGTGATGTGCATGCTTTTGCATGCGATTTTACCATCGGATTTTTTGCTGTGTATTCAAAAAAATACAGAAATTAAAAACATAATAACGTATGTTTTTTTTTTTAAATATTTTAAATTAAAATAAAGTAATTTCTTTTTAATAATCTATTTTGTAAATTTGGCCCGCAAGCTCATTTGAGCTTCAAATTTTGCCCGGCCTCCAAAATCTTTGAGCACCCCTGCTTTAAATGTTCGACTCTGCTTTTTTAAACAATTATTGATTTTTAATATTTTTTTTAGCAAATACATTTTTTCAAACGTTTCTAATTTTCAGTCGCATTCAAATAAACAATCTCAAATTATTTGAATTTTTTCATCAATCACGTTATACGCCACTTTTTGATTCTGTTCCTATTCAGCTGCTTACCGCCTGACAAAAATATTTTCGTGACTCTTCCGTTGACCATTGATTGAGCGTTTTTTATATGGAATGTTACGTTCCTTCCGTGCTCCGTACTAGCATGATAGGGCAAAACTTTTATTTTTATTTTTCTTTTGAATGTTAAATATGGTTCTAGTAGCAAAATGCCAGACGTAGATCAGGTTTACAGAAAAAATCTCATTGTTTTAAATATTCTTATGGAAAGTTTTCTAGACTGTTCATTAAACCAGATTTCGTAAATATTTTTTTTCTTAATCCTAAAATTTGTAAAATTTTGTTTCCAGAGTTGTATTGCTTGAATATACAAACCAATATAATTTTTCATCTTTTTTATTAGTTAAATCACAGAATTGAAAAAAAAGTGATGTAATACAGTTTTTATTTATAAAACTATAGTAGAAATTATCTATCGGTTATAAATTAGATAGTAGAAATTTACCCATTTGTTCATGAGTTTTTCATCCAGAGTTGTTGAACTACGAAATTACATACATCAGTGAGATAAATTAACATTTTTTCTGGCAATTTTTGTTATTAAAAATTTTATTCAGGGAATATTTTAAATTTATAGACAATTTGCTAGCGGACAGTCTTTCATAAAATTCGATTACATTTCAACAATCAAGAAAACGTAAGAAAATTATTTTCTTTTCAAGTTCTTTTATAGAAACATGCCATATGAAAACAATGGATTTTTGATGAAGCAGTTTCTTCAATTTAATTTTAAAGAAACATGAGATGAAACTCTTTAAAATCTTTTTTGCATACAATATTCTACAGTTTTATAATTCTTCTCAATAAATATACCGTTAACCAGGTGAATTTAAACGAGTGGTATTTCTGATTTGCTGATTTCCATATCCTTTGAATTTTTGAACCCAAGCCCCCCCCGAACAAAAATCCTGGCTACGGCCCTGGGTTGTTAAAACAGATTATGAGTTTGATAACGTGCTGAAAATAATTAAAGAGTATGGGAAATGTTCTGGAATTCGATTGAATAGTAAAAAATCTTCTTACGTACGAATTAACAACTGTAAATTAGGACCACAGATTCTTAGAGAGGAAACACAAATAAAGGTACTTGGGATGTTAATTGTAAATAATTGGAAAGATATGATTGATAAAAATTACAGCAAAATTATATCAGCATGCAGAGGGAAATTGAATTCAATCTGCATTAAAAATTTAAATTTTGTTCAAAAATCTTGGATTATAAATACGTTTATTCTTTCGAAGTGCTGGTATCTTGGTCAAATTTTACCGCCAGACAAACGCCATATTGATGAATTGAAGAAAATGGTGTTAAGATATTTCTGGGGTTCGCAAATTTTTAAAGTTGAAGCAGGACAATTATATTTACCCTTCGAGAGAGGTGGACTAGCGTTAGTTGAGGCAGAGGTAAAATTCAAAGCATTATTCATTAGAAATATCTTATACAAAAATGACGTTGAAAACACTATCTTATAGACAATATTTCTACAAAGAATTTAACTCGGAATACATATGATTGGGTGAACATTGCTATAGAATACGAAGCCTACGATTTTTTGAACACATCGGCACTAATTTATAGCTCGTTGTTGTCTAAACAAAGCTGTGAACCGAAAATCCAGAGCAAGGCGCCAAGTCCTGACTGGTTGAGCACGTGGGAGAATTTTAGTGAAAATTATATGGACTCTGATGCGAAATCTATAATCTATGAAATTTTAAACGATATATATCCAAACAAGGAAAAATTATGCAGTTATAATGTGAGGGGATTAAATAACGCCGAATGCGAGATTTGCCATGAACTTGATACAAACTTACATAGAATAACAAATTGTACAAATTCAAAGGAAATTTGGGAATGGGTAGTTGAAAAAGTGAATGTCAATATGAAGGCAAATCTTCCGGATCCAATGGAAATTCTTTCTGCATACATAGCATGAGCATGAGCATGAGAGATCACCCATGGTTGCCCCTCCGTTGCTGAACAGAACCGTAATATCCTTTCAGCACTACTGATTATAGGCTTCGACGATCTAGTGGTGTTTCCCTTATCAACAGCATGTATGAATGCGCTGAAAAGATAAAACACCATGATTGCTAAAGCTAGATCAGTTGCGAATAGGTAACAGTCATTGGCCACCAACGGCGCCCGCCATGTCAGTTTGTAGATCTCGATTTTAAGGGACGGGAATGTTAGTTAGCGCAGGTTGCTACTAGGGCAGCTGATTTACTCTGTGCTTACACCCCACAAGCGCCAGGAACCTGAAAATTTGTTAGTAGGGTAGGGTATTTGGTCAGGATTCACCACAGAAGATGATGATGCGACCCAAAATCAAAATGTTTGTTGAAAGGTATTATGTATTATTCTCAAGGCAAGCAATCGGATGCTGCGGATGAGACATTTCCCGTTTATCTGTTGTTAAATTTTAAATGAAATGGTTTAGTCTTAGACAGCCGGCTGTGGAAAGATAGAACCAAAATCATTTGAAATTAATGAATGAAGGATTGAACAGTAGAATTTTTAACTTGAGATGATTGTACTAGTTTTAAATGATTGATTTTTAGTAAGGTACTGATTAACGTTGCGAACGACGAGTTACAATGTTTATCGAGCTGAAATGGTATGATAGGGGTTTGTTATTGTTGCACACCGACGACGGTCGCGAAAAATTTTGAGACCCGACGAAAAGGCATCGCAAATCGAACTGGCTAGCTGTCATCGGGACAGCCAAAGGCAGCCGCACCTTTACACTCACCCACGCACGCGAAAGAAAACACGAAAAACACACTGCGACGGACGTGATAAATTTTGCGACTCGTCGAAAAGGCATCGCAAATCGAACTGGCTACCCACATAGAAAAATGGGCGGAAAACGGCCAAAAAGCGGGGACGTTTTGCCTGAAAGCGGGCCCGATTTTCAGCACGCTTTTTCCCCTCGTTGTGGCCCATTGCGTGCCAGAATGCAACATTTAGGCGGGCGTTACGCATTTTGGCCGCTGTGTTACGCCCGTCTGTGGCACGCTTTTGGGCCCGTTTTGACCACGATAACGGGCAAAAAAGCGATGGCGGAACGGGGGCATTTTGGGGGTGCTTCTTCTTCTTTTTTAGTATTTCCGGATTCAGTTTAGAGCGGTTAGGGTGATCAATACAAATAGGGTGACAAAAAAAAAAACAGATTAAAATGTTTATTCAAAGAGTTTTTAAAATTACAATAAAAGCCACTTAACCTATTTAAAACTAGCCTATATGAATAAAAATTGAAATAATATGTTTAAATTAATTTAAACTTGTCCTATTGGTATAAATAACTGAGTTTGTTAAAATTATTTTACTAAACTAACCAAAATAGTTTAAATAACATTAAATTAGTAGTAATTATTAAAATTTAGTTGTAATTAGGTTAATTTTGTTAAATTAAGGTTAATTTAGAATAATTGAGTTAAATGTCAAGTTAAATTTAGTTAAATCAAGTTAATTTAAGTTAAATTAAGTTGAAAAAATTCAGATGAATTCATATATAAGTTAAAAATAAGTAAAATTTAGAAAAAATAGAAAAAAAAATTATTAAAATTTAGTTAAGTTTCGTTTAAAATTAGTTGAATAAAGTAAAATTTAGTAAAATTTTGTATAATTTAATGAATTTTAGTAAAATTTAGTGAAATTTAGTTAAATAAAGTTAATTTAAGTTCAATAGATGATTATTTTTTTAAATTGAGTAAAATTTAGTAAAATTTTGTAGAATTTAGTAAAATTTAGTAAAATTTAGTAAAATTTAGTAAAATTTAGTAAAATTCAGTAAAATTTAGTAAAATTTAGTAAAATTTAGTAAAATTTAGTAAAATTTAGTAAAATTTAGTAAAATTTAGTAAAATTTAGTAAAATTTAGTAAAATTTAGTAAAATTTAGTAAAATTTAGTAAAATTTAGTAAAATTTAGTAAAATTTAGTAAGATTTAGTAAAATTTAGTTAAATTTAGTTAAATTTAGTACAATTTAGTTAAATTTAGTTCAATTTAGTTTAGTTTAGTAAAATTTAGTAAAATTTCAAAAAAAATCGTAAAATTTAGTAAAATTTAGTAAAACATAGTCAAATTTAGTAAAATTTAGTAAAATTTAGTAAAATTTAGTAAAATTTAGTAAAATTTAGTAAAAATTAGTAAAATTTAGTAAAATTTAGTAAAGTTTAGTAAAATTTAGTAAAATTTAATAAAATTTAGTAAAATTTAGTAAAAAAAAGGAAAATTTAGTAAAACTTCGTAATGTTTAGTAAAATTTCGTAAAATTTTGTTGAAATTTGTAAAATTTTGTTAAATTTAGCTAAACTAAGTTAAATTAAGTTCAATAGTTCATTTTAGTTAAATTTTGGTTAATTAAATTAAAGTGATTTTAGTTAAGATCAGTTAAACTAAGATAAATTTAGTTAAATTTAGTAAAACTTGCCTAATTAAATTAAATGTTTTTAAATTTTGTTCAATTAGGTTGAATTCAGTAAAATTTAGTTAAATAAAATAAAATTAAGTTAAATTTAAGTACAATAAGTTAAATTCAGCAAAATTTAGTCAAATTAAGTTAAACCAAGTAAATTTAAGTTAAATTAAATTAAATCTAGTCAAATTTAGTTAAACTTAGTTAATATCAGTTACATTTATTAAAATTTAGTTAAGTTTCGTTTAAAATTAGTTAAATATAGTAAAATTTAGTGAAATTTAGTAAAATTTATTAAAATTTATGAAAATTTATTAAAATTTAGTTAATGTTAGTAAAATTCAAATATATTTAATGTTTATTAAATTCATTCAAGTTAACAGTAATGTCTGACTTCCCTAATGAATATAATTCTTTTAAAGGGATGTAAAGACGTAATTAAAAACTAAAAGCTACTTATAAACTGGTAACACTTTTTTTTTTTTTTGAAATGCTTACTAACGTAGTAAATAATTGTTTATGCAACTACGAATTAGAATGATCATTTTTCTTTTGAATTCAGCTAATGTCTCTGTTCTTTTTAAATCTTCTGGTAAATTGTTGAAAACAAACGGGCCATTAATTATAAATCTTCTTCTTCCAATTTCTGTTCTAAAACCTGATCGTCTAAGATGATGTGCTTGTCTTGTGAAATGCTGGTGAACCGCAGTAGCGAATTCCCAATTATGGTGCATTTTCCTATTGTTGAGACACTTGTACATTAGGATTGCAATCCTTTGCTCAAAAAGGCCATGAATCGGAAGGATGTTATGTTGGGACATTGTGTATAGATCACGTGTTGGTTGAAGGTATGGAAGCTTAAAAATTGCTTTGATGCAACGATTTTGCTGAACTTGAAGAAGGTCTTTCAAATGAGTTTTACTGCAAGTGCCCCAAGCTCCTATTGCGTATTGATACCTACTGTGGATAAATGCAAAGTACATTTTCAAAAGAACATGTTGTGGAACACTTTTTGCTAGCTTCCTAAGGACATCGCACAGAGGGGAACATTTTGAGGTTATCATACTTACATGCACATCCCAACACAGCCGATTATCAATGAGCACACCTAGATATTTAAAGCTACTGACTTCCGCTACCAGTTGATTCCTTACGATGAGTTCTGGGTAGGGCTGGATATTTCTACTGGATAGACGGAAGATCATCATCTTAGTTTTACCGATGTTGAGAGCCTGTAGATTGTTCTGCAGGTAGTCGAGCACCAGTTCCAGGTCCTCCTGCATGCTTGCTACTACCTGGGCAGGTGAAGAGCCAGCGTACGTAATCGCTGTATCATCAGCAAACAGTCGTGGTTTTCCTCTCAAAGGCAGCTTGGGTAAGTCGTTCACGTACAGCAAAAACAGCAACGGACCAAGAACACTGCCTTGTGGAACCCCACAGGTGACAGCGCTGTCGTAGCTACATGTTCCGGCTACAACCACCTGCTGAAAACGATCAGACAGGTAACTCTTCAAGAACTGGTTTGGGAGCCCTCGTATTCCGCAAGCGTCCAACTTCTTGAGCAGCATCGTGTGGTTAATTGTGTCAAATGCTTTAGACAAGTCGAGGAAAACGGTACCAACACATTTTTTTATCGTCCAACATCTTGGAAATTTCGTCGACCATCTCCAAAACAGCTACTTCCGTTGATGAACCTTCTCTGAAGCCAAATTGGTGTTGATAGAGTTGTTTTGTGCTGGTCAGAAAAGTGCTTAGCCGATTAAACAACAATTTCTCAAACACCTTATTGATCGCTGGGAGCACCGAGATCGGTCTGTAGTTGGTTGGGTCCTTGGGGTTTCCGTTTTTGAAAACTGGATGTACAATAGCCTTTTTTAAACATTTTGGGTACGATGATTGAACCACACTTTCGTTAAAACAGTCTCGAATAGGGGTTGCAAGCAGCATACAATGTTTTTTAAGTGCTTTGATCGGGAATTGATCATAACCAGTGGCTTTAGAGGGGTCCAATGAACTAATTAGGTCAAGAACTTCTTGTGTAGATGTAGGGCGAAGAAAGAATGATCGTTGGGCGCGCTTAATGGTTCCAAATCTGTCAATGTCCCCGTCAGATAGTAGTTGGCCTGCTACACTGTTTCCCACAGACACAAAGTGTTCATTCAACACATTTGCAACAGTTTTAGGGTCGTTTTCATCTCTCTGGTTCACTTCAAGGGTAAGGTTGGCGGTTGTTTTGGACTTACCACCAAGAAGCTCGTTGATCCTGCTCCACAAAAGCTTTGCGTTCCCAGTGTTGAACAGTTTAGAATGATACTGAATTTTTGCTTTGGTTTTGGCGGCTGCAAGTTTTTTGTTGGCGTGGGCGAGTAGTTCAGCAAGTCTAGCATCCTGTTGGTTCCTTTTCTTCCTTTTGAGGATATTGTCTCTTATTTTCCCGAGCTTCCAGATGTCGATGTTGGACCATGGGCAGCTATCTGTCTTCACCATAACTTCAACAGATGTGGATCTGGAATTCTTCTCAGTAAGTTCAGCATAATGGCGGGTTACGGACTCCAAACGTTCATTCACTGGAAGTATGCTGAGGTTTTGGCTTTCCAAAAACGTATGAAACTGGGCGTCAACTGCTTGATAGTTAACCCAAGTTTTAGTTAACGTTTTACGTTTCCGTGCAGTTTTAAGGTTGTACGCTGTCAGAACGTAGTTGTGATCGCTGAGTTCGCATTCCATTGTAAAGTTTGTGACTCGTGCTGCATCCGCAACGCTGCATATCACGTGGTCAAGGGTGTTTCCACTGCTTGGTCGGGTGGTGAGCGTGTTGGTTACAACCATGTTGTAGGAATTCAATAGTTGGAAGTATTTTTGCACATCACTGCCTTCGGGGTTGTTGATTGGTACATTTAAGTCGCCCAATATGAAGCAAGGGCTAGATGCTTCGACGCTCGCAAGAACTTCTTCCAGTGATGTAATCAAACGTGGAATGTCGTTGTCAGGTGGGCGGTACATACCATGGATGATGATTGATGATGTTCCATTTTTAATCTTGACCGAGATTTGATGGTGCCCTTGTTCTGCTTTGGTGACTATAACTTCAACCTGTAGACCAGTGCGGATGAAGATGGCCAATCCCCCCAGACGACTTTTCTCGACACGACCAGATACTTTCGTAACCAGGTATGTTGTAAAAGTGTGATCGGCCTTTTTTTTTATCCAAGTTTCTCCAATTATAATCACGTCGATGGTAGTTCTTAATTCTTGCAGGAAAACGCAGAAAGAATCTAGCTTTTCGAACTGATTCATGCCACGTATGTTAATTTGTAGGATCTTGAAAGTAGCAGTATCCAATGGGAAGATTTGAGCTGCAGGGTCATCGACGAAGGTATTAGTTGCTTGATGTTCTAGGTACATAGATGGCATACTTTAGTTACTTATTTAAATTTAGTGAAGTTTAGTAAAGTTTAGTTAAGTTTAGTAAAATTTTAAGTAACATTTAGTAAAAGTTAGTAAAATTTAGTAAAATTTAGCAAAATTTAGTTAAATTTAGTTAAATTTAGTTGAATTAAGTTAAATTTAGTTAAATTTGATTTAATTTAGTTAAATTTAGTAAAATTTAATTTAATTTAGTTAAATTTAGTTAAATTTAGTTTAGTTTAGTAAAATTTAGTAAAATTTCAAAAAAAATCGTGAAATGAAGTACAATTTAGTAATATTTAGTAAAATTTAGTAATATTTAGTAAAATTTAGTAAAATTTAATTAAATTTAATAAAATTTAGTAAAATTTGATACAAAAAAGGAAAATTTAGTAAAACTTTGTAATGTTTAGTAAAATTTCGTAAAATTTTGTTGAAATTTGTAAAATTTTGTTAAATTTTAGCTAAACTAAGTTAAATTTAGTTCAATAGTTCAGTTTAGTTAAATTTTGGTTAATTAAATTAAATTGATTTTAGTTAAGATCAGTTAAATTCAGTTAAACTAAGATAAGATAAATTTAGTTCAATTTGGCTAAATTAAGTAAAATGTTTTTAAATTTTGTTCAATTAAGTTGAATTCAGTAAAATTTAGTTAAATAAAATAAAATTAAGTAAAATGTAAGCACAATAAGTTAAATTCAGCAAAATTTAGTCAAATTAAGTTAAACCAAGTAAATTCAAGTTAAATTAGATTTAGATTTAACAGTCAAATTTAGTTATACTTAGTTAATATCAGTTACATTTATTAAAATTTAGTTAAGTTTCGTTTAAAATTAGTTAAATATTGTAAAATTTAGTAGACTTTATTAAATTTTTTTAAATTTATTAAAATTTATTAAAATTTATTAAAATTTAGTTAGTGTTAGTTAAATTCAAATAAATTTAGTTAAATTTAGTGAAGTTTAGTAAATTTTAGTTAAGTTTAGTAAAATTTAGTAAAATTTAGCAAAATTTAGCAAAATTTAGTTAAATTTAGTTAAATTTAGTAAAATTTAGTAAAATTTGGTAAAATTTAGTAAAATTTAGCAAATTTAGTAAAATTTAGCAACATTTAGTTCAATTTAGTTCAATTGAGTTCAATTTAGTTCAATTTAGTTCAATTTAGTTCAATTTAGTTAAGTTTAGTAAAATTTCAAAAATTTTAGTAAAATTTATTAAAATTTAGTTAAATTTTGTTAAATTTTGTAAAGTTAAGTATAATTTATTAAATTTAGTAAAATTTAGTTAAATTTAGTAAAATTTTGTTGAAATTTGTAAAATTTCAACAAAAAATTAAGTCAAATGTTTTTAAATTTTGTTCAATTAAGTTGATTTCAGTAAAATTTAGTTAAATAAAATAAAATTAAGTTAAATTTAGTTACAATAAGTTAAATTCAGCAAAATTTAGTTAAATTTAGTTAAACCAAGTAAATTTAAGTTGAATTAAGTCAAATCTAGTAAAATTTAGTTAAACTCAGTCAATATCAGTTACATTTAGTTTAATTAATTTCAATTTTGTTTAATATAGTTAACTGTAGTTAGAGTTAGTTAAATTTAGAAATTAATGATTAAAATTGTTTACAATTGATTTTATTTCAGTTAAATTTAGTTATATTTTGCAAAATTTGTCAAATATAGAAATATTTAGTAAATTTTAGTAAAATTTTACTAAATTTCAATAGATTTTTCTAAATTTAACTAAATTTTACAAAATATAACTGAATTAAACTACATTTAACAAATTGTAACTAAATTTTACTCATTGTAACCAAATTTATTAAGATAAATTAATTTTAGATCAATTAAACTGAATCTTATTAAGCATAAATCAATTAACTTCTACAAAGTTTCACATATATTTTACTAAAATTAACTACATTCAACTTAAATCAATTGTACAACATTTTAATCATTAATTTCTAAATTTAACTAACTCTAACTCAAGTTAACTAAATTTAAATAAATTTCACTTAATGTTAACTAAATCTTACAACTAAAATCAACTAAAATCAAAGTACTATTGTTAACTTTATTAAACAAAATTGAAATTAACTAAACTAAATAAAAATTTAACTAAATTAAAACAAATAACTAAATTTGAATCAATTGGCTACATTGACATCAAATTAACAAAACTTAACATAATTTTACCTAATTTTACTTTTATTTAGATAAATTTAGCCTAATTTGACTTTACTCAACTTAATTGAACTTAATTCATTTTAATTTTACCTAATTTAACTAATTTTATCCAAATTCAACTAAATTTTACTTAATTGAACTAAATTTCGCCAAATTTAAAACTAAATTCAATTTAATTTCACTAAATTTAACCTAATTTCACTAAATTTAACTTCATTTTACTTAATATAACTAAATTCAACTAAGTTTTACAGATTTTACTAAATTTAACAAAAATTTATTTAACTCAGCAACATTTTACTAAATTTAACCCTTTTTAATTAAATTGAACTAAATTTAGTAGAGTTCAGCTATTAGTTTTTTTTCGAAATTTAACTAAATTTTACATATTTAGCTGAATTTAGCTTTCGTTTACTAAATTTAACTACTTTTTACCTAGTTAAACTTACGTGAGCTAAATTGAACCTAGTTTAATTTTTTTAATTTTTACTAAATTTTACCTAATTAAAGTTAATATACTTGCTTCTACTTATCTTTTTCTTTGTTTATTTAAATTTAACTAAATTTAACAAATTTAAACTAAATTTAACTTAATTTACCTAAATTTAACTAAATTTTACTTAATTAAACTTATTTCAACTAAATTTAAGTTAATTAAACTTAATATAAGTTAATTTAACTTCATTTACCTAAATTTAACTTAATTTTACTAAATAAACTGAATTAAACTAAATTTAACTTAATTAAACTAAATTTACCTTAATTTTACTATTTTTTAAAATTTAAATTAACTAAACTTCATTTAACCTAGTTTAACTTTGAAAAAGTTAAACTAAAATGTTCGATTGAATATAATATCATTAAATTTATTAAAAATTATCATAATTTCGTTGAGCTGCTTTAAATTCACTTGAATTAGATTTAGATTTAGTCAAATTGATTTTTAATTTAGTTAAATTTATTCAGATTTAGTTAAATTGATTAAAATATTTTTAATTTGTTTGAATTTAGTTATTTCTAGTAAAATTTATTTAAACTTAATTTAATGTAATAATGTTAAATTTAGTTTAAAGTAAGTAAAATAATTTAAAATGATTACCTAAATTAGTTTCAGTTTGTTAATTTTCGTAAATTGTAGTAAGAATCACTCAAAATTGCAAAAGTTAAAGAAATTAACTTAATTTTTTAATTAAGATCATTCAGTTAAATTATCAAAAGTTTGGTATTTTTTTATGTTCAATTAAAATTTAGTTAACTTTAGTTGAAATTTCTTAACAAATGGTGTCCTGTTTTGATGTTGTAAAACAACATGATGTTGCTAATTTATATTTTTGTATTTCTTTATTTTTGTTGATTTTTTAATCTATGTTTTTTTTTATTGCAGTCGAGAATATTAATATTAAAGTTGTTTAGTGTTTTTGTTTAATTGTATATTCGTAGCTGTGATTTTTTGTATTTTGTATCTTTGAATCGATGTATTTATATAATTGGGAATTTCTACATCATTAAAAAATATGTATTAATGATGGAAACTTTATGTCGTAAAAGAAATACTGAGGGAACGAAACACAGTAAAGAATCGATTAAAAAATGTTTTGGGGGACATTCAAATAAAATTAAAAAAAAAATTACATTGAACTTTGAGTAGTAAAAAAATTAAAGCTACTTTCCTGCAGACGAAGCAGAACAAAAAGGGCGCGAGAAGTCAATTCTCTCTCGGAAGAAGAAATGGGACAAAATGCGGAACACTCTAGAAAATCAACGCTGGTCAGTTGAGGTTTCCGCTGACGGTACTCTTGCCGAAGCGACCTCGGCCGGACCCGGCGGCGTGACGTCCCTGAAGTTGTGAGTGGTTGCATCTGCTGCCTCGAGTTGGTCAGCTCGGTCACGGTTGATCCGACGGGGAACAATTAGTTGGCCACCGACGGCTCCGGTGGCGGCGCAGAGAACTGTTTCCCTCCGGTGGCCGTTTGGCTCAGCGCCGACAAACTGCGCTGGATGTTGGGGCAGGCGGACGGGATAAACTGCTGCACGGCCGGGTTGGTGGCGGCCGGTTCGACGGCCTACTCGTACAACATCTTGCGATTTCGGGTCACCATGATGACCAGCACCAGTTGGCACGGCGGAACCAATCACTGGAGCACGGTCCGGATTGGACGGTTCTCCAAGTTGACTCCGTTCCGCTGGCCCAACCTCCGGCGGCCATCCACTTCCGCGGCCATCCACTCCGGCTCCTCCTCGATGACCGTGTCCTGGAGGCGGTAGTAGTGATGGTGATGGTGGAATGAAAATGAAAGATAAAAACTTACCTTTAATCTGCCGACCAAAACACACCAGAACAACATTTTTTTTTCTAGCCAACTGAAAAGTTCAAACGAAAAAGTTTGACAGTTCGCGCGTTATGAAATAAGAGAGAGTGTGCGTTTTGGCATGCACGAAGTTTATTGGTGTGCGTGTGCAAATATAAAATCAACATTTTCGCGGATTGAGTC
This sequence comes from Culex quinquefasciatus, assembly GCF_015732765.1. Lineage (NCBI taxonomy): Eukaryota > Metazoa > Arthropoda > Insecta > Diptera > Culicidae > Culex > Culex quinquefasciatus. The sequence continues at coordinate 109,307,048 of NC_051862.1, forward strand.
TTGGATAGAGGGTCTGAACTGGCACTGGGGATGCCCGATTTTCGCCCGCAGCCCCCCTAAAGTTAGAGTGGGTAGCTGTCATCGGGACAGCCAAAGCCAGCCGCAACTTTACACACACACGAACGCGAAAGAAAAAACGAAAAACATTGCGACGGACGCGAAAAATTTTGCGATCCGACAAAAATGCATCGCAAATCGAACTGGCTAACTGTCGTCGGGACAGCCAAAGCCCAAATCCTTTCTGCATACATAGGAACAAAAAATAGATTTTTCAGGCCGTTTATTGGATTGTGTCAGAAGCTATAGTTTATAATATGAGGCATTACAAGAATCCATCGTTATTTGTATTTAAAAGCATTCTCAGGAATAAAAGGTGGGATCAACGACTGTTTTTTGTAAGGAGGTTTGGAAAATATGCATTTGTTTTCTAACAGCGTTGTGTATTTAAAGATTTAGTTGTACGTATATATGTAACATAAAACAAAAGTGAAATAAAATTGTACCATAAAAAAAAGGCCGAGGGACAAAAAAAAAAGTTATGGCCATATTTTCATTGACATTCACTTTTGAAAAAAAAAACTATTTTTACATTGTAGGGGAGTGTGTGGTAATTTGGACACCAGATTTGATGGAAAAATGTCATTCATTTCGATAAATTTTGATGAAAAATCCAATTTTATCGCAAAAATTAAAAGATGACCAAATTACCCCAACATTTATAATATATAATATGAACACCCCTATAAGGCTTTCTAGGCCCAGTGTGAAAAATATAATTTAACCCAAATATGACGAACTCCTCGTCACAGTGTCCTGATGCAAACAATAGAGTTATCTACGTGCGCATGTATTGCGTGTACGTACACGAAAAAAAGTGAGGTTAAATTTTGTACCGTCCAGCAAAACAAATGGCGTGCTAGTGTGCGTGAGAGCGGGCTTAGATGACTCTATGATCGAGCTCGAGCTGTCACAGCCCTGCGAAGTATGTTAGCTGACATATCGGGCGGTCAGTCAAAAAAAACCAGCTAGAAGTCGCCTGACAAAAAACTTTTGCTAGAAAGAGATAGGAAATCTGATGCAAACAAACGTTCAGCTGCCATGTAAACATACTTTGAATGTGTTGGTAAATTTCCGACTAGAAAGCCTTTTAGAGTTATCTACGTGCGCATGTATTGCGTGTACGTACACGAAAAAGATTGAGGTTAAATTTTGTACCCGCCAGCAAAACAAATGGTGCGCTAGTGTGCGTGAGATCGGGCTTAGATAGCTCTATGGGGTAATTTGGACATGCCTTGTGGGGTAATTTGGACATGCCTTGTGGGGTAATATGGACATACCTTGTGGGGTAATATGAACACCTTTTGTGGGGTAATTTGGACACATGTTGAAGAATAAGTTTAACATTTGATTTTTTGAGCATGTTTTATCCTTCAAACTGGTTTTGTAATTGCTTTATATTTTGAAGTGTTGTTTTGCTCACAATATTTCATCAAAGGTTTAAATAATGATTCTATGATAGAACTATAATTCAATAGGCAGATACCAAATAGTTCAGTGAAGTATACATAATTTAATCATTAATACTGAAATGATTTAAACATTGATTCTGGATTAAGCACAAGTATAGTTTTTAGTGATTAAGGTATCGTTTATGTTTATATAAATCAATCTTTATATAGAATTTATTAGCCTGCACATATCATTTTTTTTAATTTTACATTCTGTAGCCCTTCAAATTTAAATATTATTGTAAACCAGCATAGAAATCAGAAATGTCAAAGAAATTAATTAAAAGCAATCAACATTAGAGTCTTGTTGAACGCCAAATGTACAATAATCAGATTTTCATCAATTCGAATATTGGAAAAAAATATCTAAATTAAAAAATAGGGGTTTTGTGAAAGTTCTCATTGCTCACATTCTTTTTCGATTGTTTTGAAATATTAAATCCCTCTAAATTTATCTAAATCCCTTTAAAAACTCATCCAACCATGAAAGTTACTTTTTTGTTGCATGACAGGTAGACTTTCAGGTATGTCCAAATTACCCCACAAGCCATGTCCAAATTACCCCCATAGCATATTCTATCATAAATTGCAATTTTTGATGATAAAAATGGATAAAATGCACAATTTTTATACGTACATATCTCAGGCATCGTCCAAGCAACCCCCTTAAACAAAAAATGTCCACTTTTTTAACATATAACCCTTGCAAAACCTTATTTCCTAACCTTCAAATATTAGAATTTAAGGCAGTGCCAACCGGCCTTTGGAAACTTTTACATATTATACCAAAACTACTTAACCTATTCCAACTTTTTTGGTTTGTCCATATAATACTCCTAGGCCATTACTAGTACTTGTAACCTCTTGGTCATACAGCGCCGGTTAGATCAAAGTGAGGAAGGAAATAACTAAAACGAATTTGCCCGCCTCTCCTCACAAACTGTAGATCGGGCGTAGGACCGGCTCTGCCTTTCTTGAAAAGGTCAAAAGAAAATTGGAAAACTATTGTTTCAAACAATTTGATGACGTGGACCAATCATTAGTGGCCACGATTGATTTTTCGCGTTTCCTCCATCCATCGCCTTCCGCGATCACGCGAGCCGTTTGGGGCTCGTTGCAAGACCGTGAGCGAGATCGATCTCATTAGTTCTCGAACCGTTTAGAGAATCGAACGTGCCTTCCAAACCCCGTACACTCGAAGATCGTCCAACACTTGTGATATTTGAGTGATAATTAGAGGCAGTGCGAATTAGTATCAAGGTATCAAGTGAGTACGTTAGGCGAGAATAATCGATAAAAAATGTAACGGTGATAATTTGTCCCGCTAGCTCCCCGCAAACACCGCGAATCGATCGCATTTGATCTTGATTACCTAAGCCTCAGCAATCAGTGCAGGGAAACTAGAAAAAAGGTAAAGTGCGTTTAAAGTACCTAAGGGTAAAGTGCTCATGGTTGTCGTGTCTCGCCCGAAGAACCTTCTCGCGAAGGTTTTTTTTGCTTGGTTCATCTCGTCCACAGCTTTGGAGGACGCCTCGGTATCGGCGCCCACTCGCACGTGTGGGACTGCGGGCCTCACGCTACACCTGCGCCCTGCCAACCGAACCGCGCTCGTTCGACGCCGTGTCGCACGCCTCCTGGCCGCTGTAGGGCGGAAACTGTGCACGTGTCGAGAGAGCGATCCACCTGCTGACTGGGAACCAACCGCGTGCGTGATCAACGCTGGGCAAATAAAACATCGCGGTCCTGCAGACCGAACGACACACGTGTTACGGTTCCTGTGAATCCAGCCGGCGACTCCGCAAGCCACGCCGATCGTCGATCGGCGACGCCGCCCGTTCGGAACCTGGACAGAACGCATCGAAGCCCTCGTGGTAAGCCACCCATCCAACACTGTCGAGCCGCTGAAAGCATACCGTGCGGCACAGCCAAGAACCTCTCGCCTCTCCACGTGCCCCGGGAGCACGACTTGAACCACCACACGTGGTGGCACTACGTACTCGCATCGAACCTCGCCTCACCGAACTCGCACCGCTCTGAACACGTGGATCAGTCCGTAGGAGACGACCCGCCAAAAGTCTCCGAGTCATTTGGACGCAGCCGCAGGGGAAACCCGGTCCCCGTTGACCGGTCGCCTGGCCTACAACATCGGAAGTGGTCGCTACCGTAGGGGCGCACTAACCGTGGTATGCCAGTGAGTCCTCCGTAGGGGCCAGCAACAACCCTGAGCAAGTGGAGCCCACCGGCGGCTGTTTGAACGACCACGTTGTCTGACCGTTGTGAACATCTCACACTGGCCCGGGATCGATCCATCGATCTGCCGCAACACCGTGGGATTTGAACACTTGGGGAAATTCATCAGTCGGCGGCCATCGAACTCGCTGAAACGTCGACCTCTCGCCTTCATCCAACGGTAGCAGCACACCCACGCATCGCCTGAGGGGCGGTGTCCGAAGATCTACAAGCAGCTCACCAGCGGCGACCAGACCGCTGCAGCCGAGATCGTCGATTCCAGCCTGCAGAAGGACGACCGACAACCACCGAGCAAAAATAAGGTCAGATAGCTAAGCATGCATGCACATTAGATCTCCCCCACACCCACAATTGTAACATTGGCCACAATAAACCCCACCGAGATCATGCTTATCCCCAAAGCGCGCGTTTGATTTCTTTTTGCGCTAGAAAATTGATTGGGTTTCGATTCTTTCTTTTTGGTCTTGTTTGCTTGGGCCTTTTGCCATTTTAGTTTTGGGTTGTTAACCAAATTACCTGCCCTGAGAGTTGATCTAGTCGGGAATTAACAGACCTCCCGCAGTACGGCCCCGAGACCGTACTGGCGCGAAAGCGGGAGCGTTTTCAAGGAAGGTTGAGTCTGGCCTGGGTTTTGGATTTTGCAGACGTTGAGTTTGAGAATAGGGTTTTCCAAATTCGTTTTAGTTGGTTCTTCCTTGCCTTGACTTAACTGAAGCGCACCCAAACCCCCCTTAACTGTTACATACTAGCCTTGTCACTTAAATTGCCGTTTTCACTTTATATCCGAAGAAAACGTGATTTTTAAATGGGTGTCCAAATTACCCCCACTGTCCATATTACCCCAAACTCCCCTATAACGTTTATTTTTGCAATTATGATTGAATTAGGTTTTTTGTAACTTTTTTTCATATCGGAAAAAAACGTCAAACTTTAGGAAAAAAAACTTTCGATTATTCTTAAATTCTTAATTTTTTCAATTCTATTTTTTTTTCGTTCCTAAATTCTTAAATGCCGCCATCTTGAATCATAAAAAATACACATTGGAGTCATATTTAAGGTTAGAAACTCAAATTTAGAGGATTTGAAGATTCAAAATTTTGGATTTACAACATTTTGCAAATTTTACTTTTTTTTAATTAAAATTTCTTAGATTTTTGTTAACTATTAAAGGTTTATGCTTGTCATTTTTTAAATTATATTTGTTAAACGTACCTGCAACTCTTATTTCTAATTTTTTTTACCTAATGTCAATGTTTTGAATTGTTTCTAATGTATAATTTCTACCTAAGCATAATTAATTTCTTGTTACTTAAGAAATGGTACAAGCTTAATTTGCTAAGTAAAGTGTTGAGTTGCATAGAACAATATTGCCCGTATTCCCGAGAAAGACACGCGGCAAACCAGCCACGGAACGACGCGCCGCACTTTCGGCAAATGCGCGCTGTCAAATCCCATACTGCACGTTTTGTTTTTGTTGATCTTCTTCTTCGAATCGCCTGGCATTGTTGGCAGATATGTTTTTAATTGCACCAAAAGTGCAGAAAATCGCTGGCAACAATGTCTACGGCACGTTCTGAAATGCCGCGCGGCGTGTACCTTTGAAAGAAACGTACAATAAGTTCTAGAAATAAACTTTTTAATTTAAAAAAAACTTTAATACCCAATTTGAGTAAATCCACTCAACTGTGTAAAATATTGTCCGTTTCTCTCGAAGGCCCAGTCAAATCAATCCGAATTCTGAAACGGAATCTAATTAGAATCGTATACAAATTCCGTTTCAAACGAATTCTTTGAGAAATCTAGCTCAAATGCAATAACCGGTTCTAGCAGAAGCCGGCGAAATTAACGGTTCTGTGAGAATCCTGCTAGAATGCTGTTAGAACTATTCTGACAGACCATTCTGTTAGAATCCTGTGAGAATTTTGCTAGAATTAAATGGCAAGAATTTCTGCTAGAATCTTGCCAGAATTTTGCTAGAATAGAACGGATAAAAAATTTGTGGGTGAAAAAATTAGCTTGGGTTTGTTGGTCGATGTTTCTAGCAAATAAAACCAATTTAAACATTCCTTTATTAAAATTAATCACACCTTACAACACGTTATCGTGCACACACTTTTTCACTAAAGCACTTTTAATTTTACGTATTTTTGAGGGATGTGTGAGATTGAAGCGAACGCTGTCGGTAGGTTTTGCTTCTATCTTGCACGTGTTTTGATGTGCCAGATCCGGATGGACACATTCGAGAGTTCCTTTTATGGGAGCTCCACGAGTTGGCGTCGACGAAATCGTGGACAAAATCCGTTGCTGTACTCCCCGGCTTCGCTTCTGGAACAATCCGAGCTCTCATCGGAAAAAGCCGTCTCGATTTGATTCCTGTGGATATGAAAGCAAGATGTTATTTAATTTTGATTGATTCAAGCAACCCCAGTTTAATTTACTAACCTAAATTTGGCGGTGCAAAAAAAAATAAAGCATCTCCATCTTGATCTCCATCAACTTTAGAAAAAGTGAACTTGTTTGAACAAGTTCAATGACAAGATGGTAATGGCGGCAACCACATTCGCCACAAAGCGGTTTGGCGAAAATGTCATCATTTTCGACATATTCTGCTCTGTCAGAATTTTCTCACAAAATTCTAACACAATTCTTACAGGTTTCGCTCTGTGAGAATATTCTAGCAAAAATCTAACAGAAATCTAGCAGGCCTGCTAGAATCATTCTAGCAAGATTCTAACAGAACTACTTCTGCTAGAAATTTCCGTGACCGGGCGGGCAGACACGGAATTTTCTGGCAGAAATGTTCTCTAAGAATCCTGCTAGAATGATTCTAGCAGGGCTGTCCGAACTCTGTAAGAATTCTGTTAGAACAATCTGACAAAGCGAAATCTGCTAGAATTTTGTAAGAATTTTGTTAGAACAATCTGGCAGCGCAAAGTCTGTCGAAAATGACGTCATTTCCGCCAAACTACATTGTGATCGCCATCTTGTCAGAAAACTTGGGATAAAAAGATGCCATCGCAAGAAAATGTAGCGGTGGCGCCAAGGATGGCGCCGTTCCGTTGGTCGCCTGGCCAATCCGAATATGGTAAGAAAAATATGTATAGATTGTTTACTTTTATGTTACTTTAATGTCGTCGCTTTAATACTTCAATTTCAATTCCACAGGCACGGTTCTCATTGCCTTAACCTGGAAGGCTCGATCAACTTTTTGGAAAACTGTCAGCAAGAACCACTTGGCCCATGGGGGAATTTCACCGCCAACACCGAGACCAGCACTCTTAATTCCGGCGGCCGTTAATTAAAAATCATGTCAAGTTGGACGGCTTATTTCCCGGCACCAACGCACCCTCGTTTTCTCACCAAAAAGCAAATCAGAAAATGTGTTTAATAGGATAAAGTTGTAATAGAAGTGTAATTAAAAAGTGAGTGTGTAATAAATTGAAAAAGTTGCTTGTGTTATGTGTTTTAAATTGAATATTTTTAATTGTTTGGTTATTACCAACATTTTCTGCCATTTGGTTCTAATAAAATTCTAGCAGGATTCTGGCAGGATTTTTAGCCATCTCATTCTAGCAAAATTCTTACAGAATTCTAGCAGGAGCCTATAAAGTTCTAGCAAAATTCTAGCAGGATTCTAACAGAACCGGTTGATTTCGCCGGCTCCTGTTAGAACCCAGCATGTGCAGAGTCTTCAATCGGTGCTTCTCGTCCTTCGATTTTAATTTGTCTCGTCCTGTTCATAAACTTAAATTCTTGACGTTTCTCCGAGAAGAAAATCCCCCCCACTTGTAGCTTATTTATTTATTTATTTATTTATTTATTTATATTGTATGTAATTTTCGTTAGCCCAATAAGTTAGTTTAAGTAATTATGTAAAAAGCCTTTTTGTCATTTGGACTGTAAATCTGTTGACAATTAAAAAAAGAGGTTTTGTGCCTATTTGAGAAGGACCCATCGGTAGGCGATCCACTCAAACGGGCTTTTCCCTCCAAACAAAACAAAACAGACCGGTTATTGCATTTGAGCTAGAATTCTTAAAGAATTCTTGAGAAAATCTAGCAGGATGATGGCAGCGTTCTACTAAGAATATTTTCGCTCTGTGAGATTTCTCTAGGAATCCTGCGAGAACGCCGTGACTGGGTAACTCCATCTACCTTCAGGTTTGCTCAACCCTCTGGCACCACTGTAAATGGCTAAAAAGTTTTACAGTCACCAAAACCTCGAAGAGCCCACATAGTAGTATTAGTGAAGAGCCCACGTTGTTTATCGTGGGCTCTTCACTAATACTACTGCGTGGGCTCTGTGAGTGTAGCAGTATTGGTGTTGTCTGTTTGTTTACACCAAATCATCAAGAACATTACTTTTTGTGTGTGCAAATCTGTTACGAAAACCCGATTTAATCCCACCTGGGGTGAGACAGAGCCTTTCTTACTAAAGAATATAACAGAAAGTCTTATGATGAAAGCAAAGTATTATAAATGATATGATTTCCAAAAGAAATAAAAACCGCAATTTTCACCAAAAGAAAATATTCAATCGTACAATATGCTTGTACGTTTGTAATCAAACAAGCGATTATGCCAAACGCGATCATAGCAAGCTTCCCATGCGCCAGTGACAATGCACACCGCGGTTTTGGTTTTTTAGCTTCGGTGAAACGCGTGTGCCGCACGGTGCAGGGAAGCTAGCCTAAGAAGCTTCTAAGAAAGTGACAGAGTCAGAGATAGCTATTTTCAACAACCGCACCACTACACACTCAATCGCGAGAACCTTAGGTAGAAAGCCATTGGCGTCGCCAGCATTGAAAACTTTGAAAACGATATAAACGATGAAAGCTTGGAAAGCTCCTATTGGAATCAATGAACCCTGTTAGATAAACTTACGACAAATGAAGTCTACATTTAGGCGTTTTTAGGAGCGCACGGGAAACAAATTGATTGTAGCCGGATGAATGTCCTATGTCACAAAAGTTTTTGAATAAACATTGGACAGAAATGCAAAAACGGACAGGGCAAAAGAAACCGAAAAGCAACGATATCTTACATGTTGTAGAAAACATCGGTAGACAAGCTACTACAAACGAGTATAAGTCGAGCCAGCAAATATATGCGCCAGCATTCTCGCGCCAGTATTCGAAGCTCAACTTGACAACTTGTCGACTTGGCGACGAAGCGTCGAAAATCGATGCAGTGTGATTTTTTTGACGATTTTTCCGATTAAAATTCACGCTGAATCGACATATTTACGAAGATGGAAATGACGTCCTGGCTTAAAGTAAAACCTATACCTTTCTTTAGTAAGAAAGGCAAAAAGTAAATCGTTCTAAAAATTGATCGGGATTGCCGATCGATGTCGAATTTGTTTCAGATGCTCACTCATGGTCTGTACTATGAATGTAGCAAGAAATTTTGAATAAAATCAGAAATGAAAAATGTTGGCGAAGGTCACCAGGTGGGCTTTTACCTTTTTTTAGGGATTTTTTTTCTTTTGGTAGGTTAATCAAACGGCTCTAACTCCAGAACCAGATTATGGATCTGGATGAAAATTTGGGAGCTTGTAGAACTCGAAAAATGCAATTTTGAGATAAATAAAAATATGAAAATGAAAAAAATTACCATATTTTCATTTGAAAACTGTGTATTTTGTTGAAAAGTCTGGCCGCATCCGAAAACAGATGGATATTTCGAAATTTGCGTGGCAACTCGCCCAGGTTCAGCACACTAGCTTTCATCTGCACTCAGAAGAATCGAAATCGGATTTATGGGAGCTGAGAACGGCGCGACACAAAATTTGGCAAAATTTTACCACATACGAACATCACTCGACCTCCACGGAATTTATTTTCTCAAAATTCGAGGATTCGAGATAGACGAGTTCTGTCAAGGTGAATCGATAGAGCGTCGAAAATCGATGCAGTGTGATTTTTTGACGATTTTTCCGATTAAAATTCACGCTGAATCGACATATTTACGAAGATGGAAATGACGTCCTGGCTTAAAGTAAAACCTATACCTTTCTTTAGTAAGAAAGGCAAAAAGTAAATCGTTCTAAAAATTGATCGGGATTGCTGATCGATGTCGAATTTGTTTCAGATGCTCACTCATGGTCTGTACTATGAATGTAGCAAGAAATTTTGAATAAAATCAGAAATGAAAAATGTTGGCGAAGGTCACCAGGTGGGCTTTTACCTTTTTTTAGGGATTTTTTTTCTTTTGGTAGGTTAATCAAACGGCTCTAACTCCAGAACCAGATTATGGATCTGGATGAAAATTTGGGAGCTTGTAGAACTCGAAAAATGCAATTTTTGAGATAAATAAAAAATATGAAAATGAAAAAAAATTACCATATTTTCATTTGAAAACTGTGTATTTTGTTGAAAAGTCTGGCCGCATCCGAAAACAGATGGATATTTCGAAATTTGCGTGGCAACTCGCCCAGGTTCAGCACACTAGCTTTCATCTGCACTCAGAAGAATCGAAATCGGATTTATGGGAGCTGAGAACGGCGCGACACAAAATTTGGCAAAATTTTACCACATACGAACATCACTCGACCTCCACGGAATTTATTTTCTCAAAATTCGAGGATTCGAGATAGACGAGTTCTGTCAAGGTGAATCGATAGAGCGTCGAAAATCGATGCAGTGTGATTTTTTGACGATTTTTCCGATTAAAATTCACGCTGAATCGACATATTTACGAAGATGGAAATGACGTCCTGGCTTAAAGTAAAACCTATACCTTTCTTTAGTAAGAAAGGCAAAAAGTAAATCGTTCTAAAAATTGATCGGGATTGCCGATCGATGTCGAATTTGTTTCAGATGCTCACTCATGGTCTGTACTATGAATGTAGCAAGAAATTTTGAATAAAATCAGAAATGAAAAATGTTGGCGAAGGTCACCAGGTGGGCTTTTTTTTTAGGGATTTTTTTCTTTTGGTAGGTTAATCAAACGGCTCTAACTCCAGAACCAGATTATGGATCTGGATGAAAATTTGGGAGCTTGTAGAACTCGAAAAATGCAATTTTTGAGATAAATAAAAATATGAAAATGAAAAAAATTACCATATTTTCATTTGAAAACTGTGTATTTTGTTGAAAAGTCTGGCCGCATCCGAAAACAGATGGATATTTCGAAATTTGCGTGGCAACTCGCCCAGGTTCAGCACACTAGCTTTCATCTGCACTCAGAAGAATCGAAATCGGATTTATGGGAGCTGAGAACGGCGCGACACAAAATTTGGCAAAATTTTACCACATACGAACATCACTCGACCTCCACGGAATTTATTTTCTCAAAATTCGAGGATTCGAGATAGACGAGTTCTGTCAAGGTGAATCGATAGAGCGTCGAAAATCGATGCAGTGTGATTTTTTGACGATTTTTCCGATTAAAATTCACGCTGAATCGACATATTTACGAAGATGGAAATGACGTCCTGGCTTAAAGTAAAACCTATACCTTTCTTTAGTAAGAAAGGCAAAAAGTAAATCGTTCTAAAAATTGATCGGGATTGCCGATCGATGTCGAATTTGTTTCAGATGCTCACTCATGGTCTGTACTATGAATGTAGCAAGAAATTTTGAATAAAATCAGAAATGAAAAATGTTGGCGAAGGTCACCAGGTGGGCTTTTACCTTTTTTTAGGGATTTTTTTTCTTTTGGTAGGTTAATCAAACGGCTCTAACTCCAGAACCAGATTATGGATCTGGATGAAAATTTGGGAGCTTGTAGAACTCGAAAAATGCAATTTTGAGATAAATAAAAATATGAAAATGAAAAAAATTACCATATTTTCATTTGAAAACTGTGTATTTTGTTGAAAAGTCTGGCCGCATCCGAAAACAGATGGATATTTCGAAATTTGCGTGGCAACTCGCCCAGGTTCAGCACACTAGCTTTCATCTGCACTCAGAAGAATCGAAATCGGATTTATGGGAGCTGAGAACGGCGCGACACAAAATTTGGCAAAATTTTACCACATACGAACATCACTCGACCTCCACGGAATTTATTTTCTCAAAATTCGAGGATTCGAGATAGACGAGTTCTGTCAAGGTGAATCGATAGAGCGTCGAAAATCGATGCAGTGTGATTTTTTGACGATTTTTCCGATTAAAATTCACGCTGAATCGACATATTTACGAAGATGGAAATGACGTCCTGGCTTAAAGTAAAACCTATACCTTTCTTTAGTAAGAAAGGCAAAAAGTAAATCGTTCTAAAAATTGATCGGGATTGCCGATCGATGTCGAATTTGTTTCAGATGCTCACTCATGGTCTGTACTATGAATGTAGCAAGAAATTTTGAATAAAATCAGAAATGAAAAATGTTGGCGAAGGTCACCAGGTGGGCTTTTACCTTTTTTTAGGGATTTTTTTTCTTTTGGTAGGTTAATCAAACGGCTCTAACTCCAGAACCAGATTATGGATCTGGATGAAAATTTGGGAGGTTGTAGAACTCGAAAAATGCAATTTTTGAGATAAATAAAAAATATGAAAATGAAAAAAAATTACCATATTTTCATTTGAAAACTGTGTATTTTGTTGAAAAGTCTGGCCGCATCCGAAAACAGATGGATATTTCGAAATTTGCGTGGCAACTCGCCCAGGTTCAGCACACTAGCTTTCATCTGCACTCAGAAGAATCGAAATCGGATTTATGGGAGCTGAGAACGGCGCGACACAAAATTTGGCAAAATTTTACCACATACGAACATCACTCGACCTCCACGGAATTTATTTTCTCAAAATTCGAGGATTCGAGATAGACGAGTTCTGTCAAGGTGAATCGATAGAGCGTCGAAAATCGATGCAGTGTGATTTTTTGACGATTTTTCCGATTAAAATTCACGCTGAATCGACATATTTACGAAGATGGAAATGACGTCCTGGCTTAAAGTAAAACCTATACCTTTCTTTAGTAAGAAAGGCAAAAAGTAAATCGTTCTAAAAATTGATCGGGATTGCTGATCGATGTCGAATTTGTTTCAGATGCTCACTCATGGTCTGTACTATGAATGTAGCAAGAAATTTTGAATAAAATCAGAAATGAAAAATGTTGGCGAAGGTCACCAGGTGGGCTTTTACCTTTTTTTAGGGATTTTTTTTCTTTTGGTAGGTTAATCAAACGGCTCTAACTCCAGAACCAGATTATGGATCTGGATGAAAATTTGGGAGCTTGTAGAACTCGAAAAATGCAATTTTTGAGATAAATAAAAATATGAAAATGAAAAAAATTACCATATTTTCATTTGAAAACTGTGTATTTTGTTGAAAAGTCTGGCCGCATCCGAAAACAGATGGATATTTCGAAATTTGCGTGGCAACTCGCCCAGGTTCAGCACACTAGCTTTCATCTGCACTCAGAAGAATCGAAATCGGATTTATGGGAGCTGAGAACGGCGCGACACAAAATTTGGCAAAATTTTACCACATACGAACATCACTCGACCTCCACGGAATTTATTTTCTCAAAATTCGAGGATTCGAGATAGACGAGTTCTGTCAAGGTGAATCGATAGAGCGTCGAAAATCGATGCAGTGTGATTTTTTGACGATTTTTCCGATTAAAATTCACGCTGAATCGACATATTTACGAAGATGGAAATGACGTCCTGGCTTAAAGTAAAACCTATACCTTTCTTTAGTAAGAAAGGCAAAAAGTAAATCGTTCTAAAAATTGATCGGGATTGCTGATCGATGTCGAATTTGTTTCAGATGCTCACTCATGGTCTGTACTATGAATGTAGCAAGAAATTTTGAATAAAATCAGAAATGAAAAATGTTGGCGAAGGTCACCAGGTGGGCTTTTACCTTTTTTAGGATTTTTTTCTTTTGGTAGGTTAATCAAACGGCTCTAACTCCAGAACCAGATTATGGATCTGGATGAAAATTTGGGAGGTTGTAGAACTCGAAAATGCAATTTTTGAGATAAATAAAAAATATGAAAATGAAAAAAAATTACCATATTTTCATTTGAAAACTGTGTATTTTGTTGAAAAGTCTGGCCGCATCCGAAAACAGATGGATATTTCGAAATTTGCGTGGCAACTCGCCCAGGTTCAGCACACTAGCTTTCATCTGCACTCAGAAGAATCGAAATCGGATTTATGGGAGCTGAGAACGGCGCGACACAAAATTTGGCAAAATTTTACCACATACGAACATCACTCGACCTCCACGGAATTTATTTTCTCAAAATTCGAGGATTCGAGATAGACGAGTTCTGTCAAGGTGAATCGATAGAGCGTCGAAAATCGATGCAGTGTGATTTTTGACGATTTTTCCGATTAAAATTCACGCTGAATCGACATATTTACGAAGATGGAAATGACGTCCTGGCTTAAAGTAAAACCTATACCTTTCTTTAGTAAGAAAGGCAAAAGTAAATCGTTCTAAAAATTGATCGGGATTGCTGATCGATGTCGAATTTGTTTCAGATGCTCACTCATGGTCTGTACTATGAATGTAGCAAGAAATTTTGAATAAAATCAGAAATGAAAAATGTTGGCGAAGGTCACCAGGTGGGCTTTTACCTTTTTAGGGATTTTTTTCTTTTGGTAGGTTAATCAAACGGCTCTAACTCCAGAACCAGATTATGGATCTGGATGAAAATTTGGGAGCTTGTAGAACTCGAAAAATGCAATTTTTGAGATAAATAAAAATATGAAAATGAAAAAAAATTACCATATTTTCATTTGAAAACTGTGTATTTTGTTGAAAAGTCTGGCCGCATCCGAAAACAGATGGATATTTCGAAATTTGCGTGGCAACTCGCCCAGGTTCAGCACACTAGCTTTCATCTGCACTCAGAAGAATCGAAATCGGATTTATGGGAGCTGAGAACGGCGCGACACAAAATTTGGCAAAATTTTACCACATACGAACATCACTCGACCTCCACGGAATTTATTTTCTCAAAATTCGAGGATTCGAGATAGACGAGTTCTGTCAAGGTGAATCGATAGAGCGTCGAAAATCGATGCAGTGTGATTTTTTGACGATTTTTCCGATTAAAATTCACGCTGAATCGACATATTTACGAAGATGGAAATGACGTCCTGGCTTAAAGTAAAACCTATACCTTTCTTTAGTAAGAAAGGCAAAAAGTAAATCGTTCTAAAAATTGATCGGGATTGCTGATCGATGTCGAATTTGTTTCAGATGCTCACTCATGGTCTGTACTATGAATGTAGCAAGAAATTTTGAATAAAATCAGAAATGAAAAATGTTGGCGAAGGTCACCAGGTGGGCTTTTACCTTTTTTTAGGGATTTTTTTTCTTTTGGTAGGTTAATCAAACGGCTCTAACTCCAGAACCAGATTATGGATCTGGATGAAAATTTGGGAGCTTGTAGAACTCGAAAAATGCAATTTTTGAGATAAATAAAAAATATGAAAATGAAAAAAAATTACCATATTTTCATTTGAAAACTGTGTATTTTGTTGAAAAGTCTGGCCGCATCCGAAAACAGATGGATATTTCGAAATTTGCGTGGCAACTCGCCCAGGTTCAGCACACTAGCTTTCATCTGCACTCAGAAGAATCGAAATCGGATTTATGGGAGCTGAGAACGGCGCGACACAAAATTTGGCAAAATTTTACCACATACGAACATCACTCGACCTCCACGGAATTTATTTTCTCAAAATTCGAGGATTCGAGATAGACGAGTTCTGTCAAGGTGAATCGATAGAGCGTCGAAAATCGATGCAGTGTGATTTTTTGACGATTTTTCCGATTAAAATTCACGCTGAATCGACATATTTACGAAGATGGAAATGACGTCCTGGCTTAAAGTAAAACCTATACCTTTCTTTAGTAAGAAAGGCAAAAAGTAAATCGTTCTAAAAATTGATCGGGATTGCTGATCGATGTCGAATTTGTTTCAGATGCTCACTCATGGTCTGTACTATGAATGTAGCAAGAAATTTTGAATAAAATCAGAAATGAAAAATGTTGGCGAAGGTCACCAGGTGGGCTTTTACCTTTTTTTAGGGATTTTTTCTTTTGGTAGGTTAATCAAACGGCTCTAACTCCAGAACCAGATTATGGATCTGGATGAAAATTTGGGAGGTTGTAGAACTCGAAAATGCAATTTTTGAGATAAATAAAAATATGAAAATGAAAAAAATTACCATATTTTCATTTGAAAACTGTGTATTTTGTTGAAAAGTCTGGCCGCATCCGAAAACAGATGGATATTTCGAAATTTGCGTGGCAACTCGCCCAGGTTCAGCACACTAGCTTTCATCTGCACTCAGAAGAATCGAAATCGGATTTATGGGAGCTGAGAACGGCGCGACACAAAATTTGGCAAAATTTTACCACATACGAACATCACTCGACCTCCACGGAATTTATTTTCTCAAAATTCGAGGATTCGAGATAGACGAGTTCTGTCAAGGTGAATCGATAGAGCGTCGAAAATCGATGCAGTGTGATTTTTTGACGATTTTTCCGATTAAAATTCACGCTGAATCGACATATTTACGAAGATGGAAATGACGTCCTGGCTTAAAGTAAAACCTATACCTTTCTTTAGTAAGAAAGGCAAAAAGTAAATCGTTCTAAAAATTGATCGGGATTGCTGATCGATGTCGAATTTGTTTCAGATGCTCACTCATGGTCTGTACTATGAATGTAGCAAGAAATTTTGAATAAAATCAGAAATGAAAAATGTTGGCGAAGGTCACCAGGTGGGCTTTTACCTTTTTTAGGGATTTTTTTTCTTTTGGTAGGTTAATCAAACGGCTCTAACTCCAGAACCAGATTATGGATCTGGATGAAAATTTGGGAGCTTGTAGAACTCGAAAAATGCAATTTTTGAGATAAATAAAAAATATGAAAATGAAAAAAAATTACCATATTTTCATTTGAAAACTGTGTATTTTGTTGAAAAGTCTGGCCGCATCCGAAAACAGATGGATATTTCGAAATTTGCGTGGCAACTCGCCCAGGTTCAGCACACTAGCTTTCATCTGCACTCAGAAGAATCGAAATCGGATTTATGGGAGCTGAGAACGGCGCGACACAAAATTTGGCAAAATTTTACCACATACGAACATCACTCGACCTCCACGGAATTTATTTTCTCAAAATTCGAGGATTCGAGATAGACGAGTTCTGTCAAGGTGAATCGATAGAGCGTCGAAAATCGATGCAGTGTGATTTTTTGACGATTTTTCCGATTAAAATTCACGCTGAATCGACATATTTACGAAGATGGAAATGACGTCCTGGCTTAAAGTAAAACCTATACCTTTCTTTAGTAAGAAAGGCAAAAAAGGTGAGAACTGTTGCTTCCGATTGACCGGGAAGATTTGCCGGGTAGTACTGGGCCGGGGACTGGCAATGTCCCGCTGTTTATCCTTCCGAACAACTCGCTGCAATCTCCGGCAGGGAGTAACCGACCAAGTGCAGAAACATCTGTGATTCCGGTGATTGTGGCGGAGCTGGTCTATCCGAGCATCCTTCGATAACCTTCTCCGAGGAATGGCCCACTCCCGCTGTCGACTCACACAGGGAATCGAGGGAATCGCGTGCTTGTGTAGAATCCGACCTTTGTGGACTCACAAGAAGTTCATCGCGAAGTGGTCCGAACAAATCTGAACTTTGAACTTGTCTCTGGGCGGATAGGGTCCTTCGGGAACTTGTGTTTGGAAATCCGTCCCGTGTCGTTATTTTATCATTGAAATCATTTCAATTATGCCTTTTTTACCACGCGGTTTGTTTATTTTCAAATTTTGACAGCAAATGCGTTCTTCATCTTCTTTGTTGTCTTCATGTTCGCGTCGAACATTTAGGTTTCATAAACATGGCCGTCGTGACAGAGGGCTGGGTTTGCTGAACTAATTCTCTCTCCAACCCAGTCAAATCAATCCGAATTCTGAAACGGAAAAATTTTGAAATTAAATATGTCTTTATTGAACTTTCTTATAATAATTACATTTCATTTACATTAGGCCGTCCCAAAAAAATGAAAAGTTGTCAAATCTTCGGTACTCACCCCTAGAATGATAGATTAGGATGTCAGGAACAATGTTTTCATACAACAAAAAAATCCCAAAAATGGTTTACAACTCGCGCGCGGAGCTTGAATGAAAAATGTGCATTTTTCGAGTATTTTTCAGAAATGCGCGTAACAATAGTACTAAAGTCCTTCAAATTTGGTCGCCTTGGGCTTCAAGTTATAGTTTAAATGTCTCCTGAACAAATTCCTGTGCAGACATCTATATATATAAAAAATTTCGACGGTTTTGTTCGAACGCGCATCAGTTGATAACGGAAAGTCGGATCGAGGTGCTCTTTGTTGCGTTGGGTTCGTTTAAGTCCAAGGAAGGTTCTTACGCCAAAAAGTTACAACTTTGGCCACTCTGGAACCGATTCCGGAAAATCTGCAGATTGTATGGGAAAAGTTACGTAAAATCAAATTTTGATCACAGGAGGCTTAAGAAGCAATCAAGCAAGAAACGTCAGGAAACCAAACAAGGCAGGACGAAGTTTGCCGGGTAAGGCTTGTAGTCCATAAAAGCTTGTGTTTGGGCATGGCAGGGCGTTTTAGGGAGAAAAAATTGTATTCTTTTGCAAAAAAAAATTCAAAATTCACTCCCCAAAACGAGCCAAAAAAATTTGCAGCCAAATCTAATGCATTCAGCTTATAGGAAATTTTACGGAGATCATTTTGCTATTTTTAACATTCAATTTATGTCCTCGCAAAGCCAAGATATTTGCATTATACTGAACAAAAAGTGACGATTTTTCAAAATTCTTGGTATATAAGCGTTTTTAGCACAAAACATTGGCTACCATGAATACGAACGGGAAGGCATATATTTTGTATATTTTTATTTTGCTCACTCAAAATCGATATTTGTTAATAACAATTCATGAAAAAACATAAGATTTTCTCACAATGTGACGTGAACGACAAATAATCATAAATCAAAATTAATTTAATTAAACTTCATATCTCCAAGCTGTGAACGTGATTTTTTTATGTATGTACATTCGAATGAATCAAATTAATTTTAAAAACTTAGTTTTTCAAAAAAAGTTACCCATTAGAGCTTTATTTGTTCATATCGAGAAGAGCACAGAGCAGTACTTATAAATATGTCGATTACGTCACATTATGAGAAAATCTCATGTTTTTTCATGAAATGTTATTAACAAATATCGTTTTTGAGCTAGCAAAATAAAAATATCCAAAATATATGCCTTCCCGTTCGTAATCATAGTAGCCAATGTTTTATGCTAAAAACGCTTATATACCAAGAATTTTGAAAATTCGTCCCTTTTTATTCACTAAAATGCAAATATCTTGGCTTTGCGTGGACATAAATTGAATGTTAAAAATAGCAAAATGATCTCCGTAAAATTTCCTATAAGCTGAATGCATTAGATTTGTCTGCAAATTTTTTTTGGCTCGTTTTGGGGAGTGATTTTTGATTTTTTTTTTGCAAAAGAATACAATTTTTTCTCCTTAAAACGCCCTGCCATGCCCAAACACAAGCTTTTATGGACTATGTCTGCACAGGAATTTGTTCAGGAGACATTAAACTATAACTTGAAGCCCAAGGCGACCAAATTTGAAGGACTTTAGTACTATCGTTACGCGCATTTCTGAAAAATACTCGAAAAATGCACATTTTTCATTCAAGCTCCGCGCGCGAGTTGTAAACCATTTTTGGGAATTTTTCATTGTATGAAAACATTGTTCCTGACATCCTACTCTATCATTCTAGGGGTGAGCACCGAAGATTTGACAACTTTTCATTTTTTTTGGGACGGCCTAATTTACATGCTAAGTGGTATGGCTAAATGCTCTTCATCTTTATTGTATTTTTCGTTTTATTTTTAACTGTTCATATTCATTTATTTACTTCAAATTGTTTTACCTTTTTGCATTGAATCGAATACATTTGAGTATAAAAGAAAAAAAAATACTTTCACAACTAATCCTAACTTAAAACTAAAAAAAAGTGAATTCATTGAAATAATCAAAATCATTAGAACGAGTAAACTACGAACTGTATTTTAAGATAAATCCTCCAAGGGTTCTCACTTGTTCCTGGCGAGTTTTGCAATCACGCAGTGTTGTTGTCATCTCGATTAAAATGTTCAAAAGTTCTTGAGGTGAAAACAGGTCACTACTGCCTTCATCCGTGGATGCTGGTTGGTTCTCTCTCGGTTGCTGACTGAAGCCTGGAGGTGTTGTATTCTCTGCAACTTTTTGCCGCTGATTCAACGGCAAGTGGCAGTGGCAGTGCGTGGCCGAATGGTTACGCTGTCCGCTTTGAAAGCGGATGATTCTGGGTTCGATTCCCATCTACTCCAACCTTCCATCGGATGAAGAAGTAAAATGTTGTTAGGCCGTTAAGTCATTCTAGGTGTAGGAGTCGTCTCCATGCCATAAGTACAAACAACACACCAAACTAAGCCTACTCCGGTGGATTCGCTGGCGGCGGTTGGACTCGCAATCCAATGGTCGTCAGTTCAAACACTGGGGTAGAAGGTTCCTTGGAGTAGAAAGAGGTTTGGGTGCTCTCCCCATTCTAGCCTTCGGACTCCCAGGTTCGAGCAGAAACTTGCAATAGAGACCACAAAAGACCCGGGGGTCGTTAATGTGGATGGTTTGATTTTGATTTTTTTTTTTTTGGCTGCAGATTTGGAACCACTCGAACAGATCCCGCTCTTGGTGACGCCAAAGCAGGAAAATCCACGTTCGTGTATGCTGGTGGAGTTTTGCGACAATTTGGTTGGTGCCTCGTCCTCGCTTGCTGCCGAATTTTTACAAACTCGGCACGTTTTGTGCAGCTCCGATTCTTGGTAGAATGGTCGCCTCCGCCATTGAAGCATTTCGCTTCGATGTTCTCGTTGATTGTTTCGTAAGCTTGAGTTTTGTGCTCACCTCCGCAGATTGCACAACGACTCTTGATGAAACAGTTCCTTCCACCATGGCCAAACTGCAAGCAGTTTGAACATTGCGTCGTCACGGTGCACTGGACGATAACGTTCCTCAAGTCACGATGATGTTGAAAATTGCCCGAACTGCTTTCAGCTCAGACGGCGTTGTCGATCCTTTCTCGAGATGAACCAGGTACAGTTGATCACGATACTTGATGTCCTTGTTGTGTCTCGTCATCTTGAAGACTTCGATCACGTTCAACTTAAGAGTTTTGAGCTCTTCTTTCAGCACACTCACATCCATGTCGTACAGGCCTCGGAGGACCTGTTTCATGGGGCGTTTACCTGGATCGTCATGGCTGTAGTATTCAATCTATGTGTTGTTCATGAAATCCCGAACGTAGTTGTAATCCTTTCTGGTAGATAGCAGAATTTTGAGTCCATCACACGAGGTGGTCACTCCAAATATATTGCATTTATTTCATAAGGTGATCCGTATGTGCATCCATATTCACGTGTATACACGATTCCTCTATGAATTTTATTTCAGTGTTTTTACAGTTGTCATCGCAAACGCGCGCACTGCTGATTGTTTACAAACAAAAAAAAAATCCCTTCACTTTGGCAGTTTTTTTTGGATTGCAAGCAATCGGGACGGGATACCAAGATCAGTAGAAACCGATCGAGCTGATGGACGTGGGCCCGCAGGAGACGGAAGACGACTCTGTGGTGCGGTGGTGGTGTTGGACTACCAGCGGAAGGGCAAGCGCCCCGTCATCAAGACTACGACACGACAGACGTACTTCTTGCTCGTGATTGGCCTGTTTGTTCCGGAGAAGCTCAAGCTGGGCGATGAGAGTGAACAAGGACTCGTACGTCGTACCTCATCCTGGACACACTTCCGGCCGAGTATGACGTTTGCGTCAAGGTGATGGAATTGGACGAACGGTTCATCGAGCACTACTCGGACTTTGGCGGGTTGGACATGCAAATTCAGGAACTAATTGAGGCCGTCGTGTTGCCGATTTCACACAAGGACATGTTCAAGAACCTGGGAATTCATCCGCCGAAGGGAGTGCTGCACGCTTTCAGCTGGTACCTGTGTGGCGCAAACAAAGTCGACCTTCCTGAAGCTGGCCGGCCCGCAGCTGGTGCAGATGTTCATCGGAGATAGTGCCAAGCTCGTCCGGGACGCTTTTGCACTAGCCAAAAAAAAGTCGCCGGCGATTACTTCCTGCACACGATTACGCTGCAGACGCATCTAACTGTTTTATATGCATGTGATCGCGCGAGAGATCAATTTCCAATTTCTACCAGCCTAAAT
Source organism: Culex quinquefasciatus (assembly GCF_015732765.1). Taxonomy (NCBI): domain Eukaryota; kingdom Metazoa; phylum Arthropoda; class Insecta; order Diptera; family Culicidae; genus Culex; species Culex quinquefasciatus. The sequence goes on from NC_051862.1 coordinate 109,329,040, forward strand.
GTGATCCACAAATAAATGTTATTCTGTCCCTGTCTGTCCCTGAAGTGAGCAGAGTGAGCAGAGGTGATCCTCGCTCTTTTTGATCTCTCCCCGGCTCACTTCTCATGTACTGTCCCCTTTAGATTATAGTCTTAAATAAACCGTTGACTACACCCGACCGTTTTTAAACGTTGTTTTCTGTTCGCGCAATAAAATTGTTTTAGTTCGCGTAGTTTAAAAACGGTGTTTTACTGCGTCCGAAATCTCCCGAACCGACCACACGCGCGAACATTTGGTCCTTCGAACCGGATCCTTTGGATCCGGTCTGGCCAGGTTCGGGACACTTCGCGAAACGGACAGTTCAGTGCGCGAAGTGTTGGCCTGCTCGTGAAGAGCAGCGCAAAGTGTACGGTGCAGAAGCGCGCCTGGACAGTTTTGGTGCGTGATTACGGACAAAAAGTGCACGGAAAATCCGTGAAAAAAGTGCTAAAAAGTGCAAAAAAAAAATCGGCAAAAATCCCAAAAAGCGGAGCTGAACAGTGGCACAATAGTGCATTGAAAAGCAGCTGAACATCAGTGCAGTGCAGTGAAGAAGATTTCGCCATCGCGGAACTCACGGCGACTCACGGTGTGCGCGCGCTTTGGCGAGCGTCGCGACGTCACCATCTCAACCGGTTGGCTGACGTCATCGTTCGAGTCGGTGATTGATTGGCGCCTGGAGCTTTCGGGACGGATTTTTGGGAAGTATTGTGCTCGTAGAGTGGTTTTGGCTTTTGCGGACGAAAATAAAGTTGGCTTACAAAATAAAATTGCACGAGAGTTTTTATTAGTCTGGTCAGGTTGCATGAGTGTTGTGTTGTTCTGTCTGGTCCTCTGGAATTTCCTGGTCGATTCCCCTGTCGCTGCTGTCAATACTGGGTCGTACAGTTCGCAATCTGTCTTGCGCGGTCGCGTCGTGGAACGTCGAGTCGATCTGTCTGTTTCCGGTGAATCTGAAAGTGAAAGTGGATGTTATTCAGTTGGCGATCAGTGGTCACGATGGGCGATCTGCAGACTTTACGGAAGAAGCAGGAGATCCTACTGAACAAACTGGAGGTGCTGAATCAGTTCGTCGAGCACTACAAGGCGGAAGAACACGAGTGCCAGCTGGAAGTTCGACTCGGAATGCTGAACGACGTGTACCAGGAGTTCACGGACCTACGGACGAAGCTGGAATTTCTGCTGGAAGAAAAGGATGCGGCCAAGTACGCGGATGCGGAGCCGAAGGTCAAGCAGGAGGTCGTGTCACATCGTGAAGAGGCCAATCTACAGGTGGTGCAGGAGTTCGACAACAAATTCTGCAAGATCAAGGCGATGCTGATTGCGAAGCGGCCGGTCAAGGATGTCGCGCAGACAGTTCCAAGTGTTGGTGATGCGGATACCTCGTTTCCGTTGCGCGTCAAGCTGCCTGACATTCATCTGCCGAACTTCAGCGGAAATCTGCGCGAGTGGGTGACCTTCCGTGACACCTTCAAAAGTCTCATCCACCGGAACTCGAAGCTGACATCGATGGACAAGTTCACCTATCTCCAATCGTCTCTTTCTGGTCCTGCGTTGCTGGAGATCAGTGGCATCGATCTGTCGGAAGAAAACTACTCCGTCGCGTGGTCCGCGCTGGAGGAGGAGTACGGAAACAAGAAGCTGATCGTGAAAGCCCACCTCGATGTCATTCTGGATCTGGAACCGCTGACCAAGGAGTCGTACGATGGTCTCAGCCACCTGCTCGGTGAGTTTGAGAAAAATCTGCAGATGTTGGACAAGATGGGCGAAAAGACTGCCGACTGGAGTACGGTTATGGCGCACGTCCTGTGCTCAAAGCTGGACTCGGCCACGCTTAGGAATTGGGAGACTCACCACAACAGCAAGGAAGTCCCAACCTACAAGGCTCTACTGGAGTACCTGCGCGGCCACTGTTCGGTTCTTCAGTCGATCAAACGAGCGAAAGCGAAACCGTCGGAACAGCGCCCTCCGAAGGCAGCGGTCTGCCACACTGCTGTGCGGAGCAGCAACCAGTGTCAGTTTTGCAGCGGCCCGTGGCACACCCCGTTCCGGTGCTTCAAGTTCCAGAAGATGACGATCTCGGAGCGCAACGACGCTGTTTCGAGGAACAAGCTGTGCAGAAACTGCCTGAAGCCTGGACATTACCCGCGGACGTGCGAAGGAGGAACTTGCCACCACTGTCACCAAAAACATCACTCGATGCTGCACAACGATCAGATGAGATCCTCCGTTCCACAACAGCAGTCGAGACCGACCGCGACGACCTCAGTACAGCGACAACAACCCAGACCACAGAACACGAATCAGACAACACACACTCCAGACAACAATGCACCTGCTAATCCGACTAACCTACAGACTACAGACTCTCAAGCCACACAGCCACAAACCACTAGCCAAAACTACGTTGCACTACCCGTCACGCCCACACACAACATCATCCTGTCAACCGCGCTCATCCGCATTAAAGACCGCTTCGGAAACACGCTGCTAGCGCGTGCGCTTCTTGACTCATGCTCACAGCACTGTCTGATGACCAGAGAGACCAAATTCGAGCGACAATCGTCGTATTTGCCGATCCAAGGGATCGGAACGTCGCGTTGCGTGTCGACGCAGCTCGTGCGTGCAGATGTCGGTCCGCGTTCCGATCAGATTTCAGCGTACGAGTCGGAGATGCAGTTCCACGTCCTGCCCAAGCTCAACATCTCGTTGCCGACGTCGTACATCGACCCGTCTACAATTCAGCTGCCCGACTGGATGTTCCTGGCTGATCCCGAGTTCCACAAAACCGGTCCAGTGGACGTCATTATCGGTGCCGAGTTTTACATGGACTTGCTGACGGACGAACGGGTAAAACCAGCTGCAGACGGTCCCACGCTGCACAACACGGTGTTCGGTTGGATCATTTCCGGTCGGCTTCCTGGCAGCGTTCCAGAATCGACGTCTCTCGTATCCGTCGCGGCAATCGACGAGCTGCTGACCAGATTTTGGGAACTGGAAACGTGCCGCACCAAAAGCACGCACTCGATCGAAGAATCCACGTGCGAGCAGCTGTTCGAGGAGACGACGGTTCGTGACGAAACTGGCAGATTTGTTGTGACGCTGCCCAAGAAGAAGTATGCTGTCCAGCGTCTCGGTGAGTCCAGATCAACAGCCATCAAACGTTTTCTGGGACTGGAGAAGCGGCTGTCAGCGAATCCAGACCTGAAACAACAGTACAGTGATTTTATTCACGAGTACGAAGCCATGGGACACATGAAACAGGTTGCCGGCGACACGGCCGGGGGAGAGTTAGCGTATTACCTGCCACACCACTGCGTCTTGAGGCCGGACAGCACCACTACGAAGCTCCGCGTGGTGTTTGATGCTTCGTGTCGCACGTCTACCGGAGTTGCTCTGAACGATGCGCTCATGGTGGGACCAGTTGTGCAGGACGATTTACTGGACATTGCGCTACGCTTTCGACTCCACGCTGTTGCCATCGTCGCTGACATCGCCAAGATGTACCGTATGATTCGCGTCCAGCCTGACGACCAGAGACTGCAGAGGATTGTTTGGAGAGACAATGTGGACGAACCCATCCGAATCTACGAGTTGACCACTGTTACGTACGGAACGGCGTCTGCGCCGTATTTAGCAACCAAGTGCTTGCAAAAACTCGGTGAGATCGGAGAAAACACGCACCCATCCGCTGCCAAGGTCCTCAAACGTGACTTCTACGTTGACGACATGTTGGCAGGTGCGCACACGGTCGCAGAAGGAAAAGAGCTAATCGCCGAAATGGTCGATCTGATGGAATCTGGCGGATTCTCGTTGCGAAAGTGGCACTCAAACTCCCGAGACATCCTGCTCGACGTCCCGGAACATCTTCGCGACGAGCGGACCCTGCTAGAACTGGACACGTCTGACGCAACCGTCAAGACGCTCGGGCTCGTCTGGGAGCCCAGTACGGACTGTTTCCGTTTCAGATCGCCAAAGTGGAACGACGTTGCCGTGATCACGAAGCGTGTCGTGGCCTCAGACATGGCCATGATCTTCGACCCGTACGGGTTGATCGGTCCTGTCGTCGTCCAAGCGAAAATCTTCGTGCAGAAGCTGTGGCGCATGGAACTGGACTGGGACGCCGCTCTGCCAGAAGATCTGCAGGAGTACTGGCGAGAATACCGCAGAAATCTAGCCGGTCTAGACAGCCTGTCGATACCCCGCTGGATTGGCACAGGTGCAGATGACCAGAATGTGCAGCTTCACGGGTTCTGCGACGCTTCAGTCAATGCTTACGGTGCGTGCATCTACATCCGAACCGTTTCGGCCAACGGCGACGTCACCGTCCGCTTGCTGGCCTCCAAATCCCGCATCGCACCGCTCGAGAACCTGAAGAAGAAGAAGCGTAAGCAGTCGATTCCCCGCCTGGAGCTGGCGTCCGCTCTGCTGCTGGCGCATCTGTACGAGAAGGTGGCCAACGCCATCACCTTCCGAGGCAAAGCGTTCTTCTGGACGGATTCCATGATCGTACGCTGCTGGCTTGCGTCACTGCCGTCCAGATGGAACCAGTTCGTGGCCAACCGTGTGTCCGAGATTCAACACCTGACAGAGAGCGGATCTTGGGACCATGTGCCCGGAATAGAGAACCCAGCTGACATCATTTCTCGCGGCATGACACCGATGCAGCTACAGTACTCAAAGCTCTGGTTCAACGGTCCTGATTGGCTGAGTCTCGACCACCAGCACTGGCCGCACGCTCAAGTGCCGAACGCAGCAGACTTCGATCACGAAGAACTGGAGGAACACAACGCTGTCGCTGCAATTGCACGTGACACCGAGCCCTGCAAACTGTTCACAGCGAATTCGTCGTACACCGTGACAATACGGACGATCGCTGTAATCTGCCGCGTCTGTTTCAACAGCCGTGCGGCGAACAAGCACTGTCGCAGAGTTGGTCCGTTGACGGCTGAAGAGCTCGAGGTCGCTTTGAAGAAGCTGGTGCGCCTCGCTCAACGAGAATGCTTCCCGGAAGAGTACGATGCTTTGTCCAAAGATCGCGCGATTCCAAGCAACTCCCGCATTGCTGCGCTGAACCCAAGAATCGTCGATGGAATCCTGTGCGTCGGCGGCCGGTTGCAGCACGCCGCAGTCTCGGACAACCGGAAGCATCCGTACATCCTCGACCATCGTCATCCGTTCACGAAGCTTATCGTCACACACTATCACGAGACCATGTTTCACGCTGGACAACAATTGTTGATCTCTGCTGTGCGTGAACGGTTCTGGCCGATCAACATCCGCAACCTCGTTCGCGAGATGATCCACAAGTGTGTCGATTGCTTCCGTGTCAAGCCGAAGGTTCTGGATCAGCTCATGGCGGATCTGCCGCCCGAACGAGTCACTCCGTGCACACCGTTCGCACGAGTCGGAGTTGACTACTGCGGACCTTTTCATGTCGCGTACCCGCAGCGTCGAGCTCGCCCAGTGAAGTGCTTCGTTGCCATCTTCGTCTGCCTGGTCACCAAGGCCGTTCACCTAGAACTAGCAGCAGACCTAACGACGCAGGCATTTCTGGCGGCCCTCAAACGGTTCACTGCCCGGCGTGGCAAACCGAAGCTGGTCATGTGCGACAACGCCAAGAACTTCGTCGGCGCAAGACGTGAGCTGAGCGAACTCGCTAAGCTGTTCCTAAATCAGCAGTTCGAAGAGGAGATCATCCGCGAAACAGCGAACGACAGCATCGAATTTAAGTTCATTCCCGCTCGCTCGCCGAACTTCGGCGGCCTCTGGGAGTCCGCAGTGAAGAGCTTCAAGTTGCTGTTCAAACGTACGATCGGGCTGCACACCCTGCTGTACGACGAGTTCCAGACTGTGCTGGTCCAGATCGAAGCGATCCTCAACTCGCGACCGCTCACGCCGCTCAGCAATGACCCCGCAGACTTCGAAGCGCTGACCCCAGGACACTTCCTGATCCAGCGTCCACTCACTGCGATTCCAGAATCAAACCTCGACCACATTCCCGAGAACAGGCTGTCGGCCTGGCAAACCGTCCAGCGGTACACGCAGCAGCTCTGGAAGAAGTGGTCCAACCTCTACCTGTCGGACCTGCACAATCGCACGAAGTGGACAAAGCAGAAAGACAACGTCGCAGTCGGAACCATGGTGCTGCTAAAGGACGAGAACCTCCCGCCGTTGAAGTGGCAGCTCGGACGAGTTTCCGATATCCACCGGGAGCTGACGGCAACATCCGTGTCGTCACGGTGCGCACAAAGGACGGTAGCTATCAGCGTGCGATCTCTAAGATCTGCATTCTGCCGATCCGTGACAACCTTTCTACCGCGCAAGGGGAGAACTAGGACTCCTCCAACGGCGGAGGTCGAAAGGCCTCCGCACACCAGTTAAGTTATGTGTTGTTTTGAATTTCAAAAAGTTCACCGAATCTTTTTCCTCCAGAGTCGCCACCCTGTCTGCGCCCAGACCTGCGGGTCGTTCTGCGCTCGGAGGCCGTCAAAAAGATCGGAACTTTCCGAAATGCTCTGAGGTAACCAGTTTTGTTTCGGTGGTGGTTTGCATAAAGATGTTTGCTTGCGATCTGGCTGGCAAAGGCCCAGCACAGTTTACGGTTACGGATAACAGCGGCGCACAGCGCCTTTTCGGTCGAAAAGACTGCCCCCACTGTTTGAACTCAGCTAACTTCTGTTCCACGTTTGGAACTCTTCGAGGTACACACACGCACACGATGACAACAGCGGAGGAGACGTCCTCCCGGTCCCATCTGCGACGACCAGCAGCGAGCTTGGCCAGCTCGTTCCCAATCGCAGCCCGATGGAGCCAACCCCCGTCATCGCAGCATCGTACACCCGGAGAACCATCGTGTCGGTAACCGCTGAGGGTCAACAGCGACGCCAGGAGGCGTCGGGGGAGGCCACGGAGGTCTCCCCCAGTTCAGGCAAGTCGTTTTTGAATATAATTTTTCCGATTAAAAAGCACCCTCTCATCTGATCAGGGAGTCTCGCATCGCATCGACGCCGACGCCGGCGTCACCGATCGCATCAGGTAGCAGAGCAGCAGATTACGCACGGCGCCACCCACGCACGGTGGCTTTGCGTTCAGCAAATCATCGCAGATCAACAGCAGCAAGCAAGCAGACGAACCGACAACCGAAGTCGGCGGCACGCCGTCGAACAACAACCGCAGCCCTTCAGAGCATCCACCCCCGCAACGAGCAGAAAATCAACCGATCGAGCACAGCAGAGCAGCATTTCAAATGTACACCAGCAGACGGTAGCAGATCAAGCACACCCCAATTTCAACTCAAGTTCAGGGTCAACCTGCTGTCGATCGACGCCATGATGAAACAGCACCTGAAAGAACGACAAAATCAGCGTCCGAAATCTCCCGAACCGACCACACGCGCGAACAGCATGCATTATTTGACCACATTTGGTCACCTGGAGTTCAATAAGAGATGAACATTGAAGTTCCTTGGATTTTCTTTTTATTTGTGGTTTCAGCTGTATTTTTTTGTATTGTTAAATATGATGAAAAAAAAACAATAATCATGGCGTACGGTTGTTATTTGCCGAATTTTTCATTTGTCTGACCATGTGCAGAAGCACCTTAAAGATGCGCGCGGGATCCTTCTGCTGGAGGATTTTGTAAATATCCACATTATTGGCCTTCACCTTCGCTTGAACTCCATCCTCCGCTCCGTTCAAACATTTAGACTTGTAACCTTCGTAACCTCGTGGTCACTTCCAATCCACGGCAGCGACCGTGCCGTGACCTTCCGCTTTTCCCCACGCTTCTCCCCGTTATCCGCCGTCGAACTGTCCGACTCAAAACCCTCACCCCCTTCCCCATTCTCGCTGCCAATGCTGTACGAATCCGACGAATCCGTCACGTCCTCCAGCTTCACCGGCACGGCTGTCGGCGAAAATTCCGCCCGAAATTCAGTCAACTCTTTAACACCGCCCACACAATCCCCGGAAATCTTCGTCACGATGTCCCAGCTATTGATCTCAACCCCTAAACAATCCGAACCGTTTGCACCTCATCCGCCACGCTCCCGCCGAAGCCCGGAAACAACTCGACCAACGCCGCCCCGCCATCCGCCTTCGTCTTCCTTGTCCTCCAGCCCGTTCTCGACGTAACTGTTGCAGTGCAAGTCTCGCGTCCGGAAGGCGTGTTGCGCGTCGACGCGTTCGGCACAGCCGGCGTAAATCTGCACCGTCGAATCGACCTCCGGTGAAATCTGCGAAGGCGGAACGATAAGAAATGAAGCAAAAGGTCGGAGGATTACTCACCCCAAGTCCGAGGCAGTCGATGGTCTTGTCAGCAATTTCTGGGTCGGAGCGCAGATCCGCACTGGGCTTCTTGCACAGATTGCTGGTGGATTGCGGGGAAGGCTGTTGCGAGGATCGGTTCCGCAAGTGAAAAAAAATACCTCATGCTCGAAAAATATTGGAGCGGTGACACACAGCAAAAAATCCGATGGTAAAATCGCATGCAAAAGCATGCACATCACCTTCGTCAAAATAAACACTTAATATTACACACTGCATGTACAATTTTTGCAAACACAAAAAAAAGTTGCAACCGACGGGATTCAAACCCAGTACCAACATTAAGGACTGCCGCCTTAGCCCACTCGGCCATCAGACCAATGAACAGCTGCAGGGATAAACGCATATATGAGCTTGACATTTCGGGTAATTAGGTTTCCCATACTGATGGGCTACATATTTCAGGATGTAAAATTACTTAAAATTACATAAAATAATGCAATATTTATTTTACACCCAGGCCTTTTACACGCAGCTGGATTACTACTTTTTTAGCTGTGCAGTTTGTAAACGAAGGAAACAAACAAGTGACAGTTCTTAACTGTCATTATCCACACTGAACAAAATGTTGTGCTGAATATAGTGCGGGTGAATAATATTAACCTATATTTACGATATTTACGGAAGTAAATCCAATGCGCTACGGATCAACCTTGTGCCCAACCCCGTGGTCCACAGCAAAAAAAGTAGTAATCCAGCTGCGTGTAAAAGGCCTGGGTGTAAAATAAATGTTGCATTATTTTATGGAATTCTATGTAATATTACACCCTTGAATATGTGGCCCATCAGTATGGGAAACCTACTTGACCGAAATGTCAAGCTCATATATGCGTTTATCCTTTCCATTCTTCATCGGTCTGATGGCCGAGCGGGCTAAGGCGCCAGTCTTACTGTTGGTGCTGGGTTTGAATCCCGTTGGTTGCAACTTTTTTTTGTGTTTACAAAAATTATACATGCAACGTGTAATATTAAGTGTCTTTTTTTACGAAGGTGATGTGCATGCTTTTGCATGCGATTTTACCATCGGATTTTTTGCTGTGTCCATCAGCACACAAGCGAATGGAAGCTCGTAAAGCACCAGATTTGATAAACCCGGTCAGCCACTTTCGCACCGAATCCGATGACGATTTTTTCACAAAAATGGGTGGCAACTTTTCCCGTCGTTCAAATTCTTCCTTCTCGCTCACGTCCACAGGAAGAGTAGCAAACTGGTTTCCAGACGAATGTTGAGCGTCCTTGCTCAAAGCTTCTGAAAAATAACAAGATTGAAACTGGATTGAAATTCACCAAAATTCAATAATCTGTCGATTGACTCGTTTTTCAAAGTATTTGGTTATCCCGACTTAGAGATATTTCAGCGATTAAAAAAAAACTTTGTGGGTAAATAAAAAAAAAAAATAAAATCAGCTTTAACATTTTTCAGTTTCAAGTAATTTTAGCGCAAAATTATTACCTCGTCAAAGTTTATAAAAAAATTTTGATGAAACACTTCAGAGTTGCTTTGGAGAATTTGAACGGTTCGCGTCGCGGTCAACAAGCCGGATTTTCGTTGCCGTTTCCGTCTTTGTTTCCCCCCCGATTGTGTGTGTATTTCGACCCGGGTGATTTCGGGATGTTTGACAGTTGCTTTGGAGAATTTGAACGGTTCGCGTCGCGGTCAACAAGCCGGATTTTCGTTGCCGTTTCCGTCTTTGTTTCCCCCCCGATTGTGTGTGTATTTCGACCCGGGTGATTTCGGGATGTTTGACAGTTGCTTTGGAGAATTTGAACGGTTCGAGTCGCGGTCAGCAAGCCGGATTTTCGTTGCCGTTTCCGTCTTTGTTTCCCCCCCGATTGTGTGTGTATTTCGACCCGGGTGATTTCGGGATGTTTGACAGTTGCTTTGGAGAATTTGAACGGTTCGCGTCGCGGTCAATAAGCCGGATTTTCGTTGCCGTTTCCGTCTTTGTTTCCCCCCCGATTGTGTGTGTATTTCGACCCGGGTGATTTCGGGATGTTTGACAGTTGCTTTGGAGAATTTGAACGGTTCGCGTCGCGGTAAACAAGCCGGATTTTCGTTGCCGTTTCCGTCTTTGTTTCCCCCCCGATTGTGTGTGTATTTCGACCCGGGTGATTTCGGGATGTTTGACAGTTGCTTTGGAGAATTTGAACGGTTCGCGTCGCGGTCAATAAGCCGGATTTTCGTTGCCGTTTCCGTCTTTGTTTCCCCCCCGATTGTGTGTGTATTTCGACCCGGGTGATTTCGGGATGTTTGACAGTTGCTTTGGAGAATTTGAACGGTTCGCGTCGCGGTCAACAAGCCGGATTTTCGTTGCCGTTTCCGTCTTTGTTTCTCCCCTGATTGTGTGTGTATTTCGGTCCGAGCGGTTTCGCGTTTTCGCATTTTATTTGGTTTTATCTTTCCACAGCCGGCTGTCTAAGATTGAATCATTTATGCTAAACTCAACACCAAATAACCGGGAATAATCTCATCCGCATCCTCCGACTGTTTGCCTTGAGAATGCATAATACATCACATCATTAAACAAAATTTATTGATTATTGGGTCGCATCATCATCCTTTATGATGAATCCTGGCCATTACCCTTTCCGACTAACAAAATCCCAAGTAGAAGTAGTTTTCCGGCACACGTGGGGGTGTGGATATCGTATAGAACCCACCCTTTGTAGCAACCTGTGCTAACTAACATTCCCGTCCCAATCCCCCCGAGATCTACAAACTGACATGGCGGGCGCCATTGGTGGCCAACGACTGTTACCTATTTGCTTCAGATCTAGTTTTAATGATCTTGATGTTTTATCTTTTCAACGCATTCATACATGCTGTTGATAAGGGAAACACCATTAGATCGTTTAAGCGTATGGTCAGTTGTATTGATAGGATATTACGGTCCTGTTCAGCAACGGAGAAGGACAACCATGGGTGGTCTCTCATGCTCATGCTCATGCTCATGAATGTTGAGCGTCCTTGCTCAAACTGCCTGGCTTTGCAGGTAGCGCTTCGGCATTCTTTAGCTTCTTCAAATCTGCCGATCCTGCTGGTGAGGACCGCCTCTTTTTCTTGTCGTGAGGCTTTTTTGCACTTTTTATCACTTAATTGGTGTATGAGGGACGCACGTCTGACTCGCTGGTCTGCTGATCGCAGACTCTTCTGAAACGGAATCTAATTAGAATCGTATACAAATTCCGTTTCAAACGCAACAACCGGTTCGGACACGGAACCGCGAGAACAGGACATGATAGTGCCAGCTACTCCATGACAACCTAGTGTTTCGCATGCGCATGCCATACCTCCACGTTTGTCATTGTGACTACTAGCGCCATCTCTTGGGGAGCACTCTAACCATGGATTTGAAATTGGCAGAGTTGCCAAAACACATTGCAACGATGCAGCAATAATCGATGAGCTGTTGTAAGGAATTGATAGCAAGCCAGCAATTTCTTTCCGGGAAATTTGATGATATGATCAACGCAATGATGATACTGAAAGACGAAGTAAAGCAGCTGCGCACGGAAAACGATCGCCTAAAAATGTCGATCAAAAGCCTGTCGCAAAACAACCAATCCATCACAGAAGCTGTTTGTCGCGCTGAGGTAGCCTTCGATAGCCATCTCCGAGCTCAACTAGCGACTAATTCAATAGTACTTGGAATACCAAGAAGCCCCCAAGAAGATACTTCAGTCATCGTTCATAAGCTATGCGATTCTTTAGACTGTCCTGAAGTAAAGAACGAAATCGTAGCCAGTAAGCGGATTGTGGGCCGTCAGTCTGAGAACTCGCCGATAAAGGTCTCGTTTAGAAGCATTTGGGCTAAGGAACGTTTTATGCAGCGCAAGAAAGGCTTTGGTACGATGGACACCTCGATGATCAAAGGTTTTAGTGGTCCCAAAGGGAAACCCGCGAATGTGATGATTCGGGATGAATTGTCACCTCTCTCAATGAGACTGCTACGTTTGATTACATCACTGGAAGAAGTTCTTGCGAGCGTCGAAGCATCTAGCCCTTGCTTCATATTGGGCGACTTAAATGTACCAATCAACAACCCCGAAGGCAGTGATGTGCAAAAATATTTCCAACTATTGAATTCCTACAACATGGTTGTAACCAACACGCTCACCACCCGACCAAGCAGTGGAAACACCCTTGACCACGTGATATGCAGCGTTGCGGATGCAGCACGAGTCACAAACTTTACAATGGAATGCGAACTCAGCGATCACAACTACGTTCTGACAGCGTACAACCTTAAAACTGCACGGAAACGTAAAACGTTAACTAAAACTTGGGTTAACTATCAAGCAGTTGACGCCCAGTTTCATACGTTTTTGGAAAGCCAAAACCTCAGCATACTTCCAGTGAATGAACGTTTGGAGTCCGTAACCCGCCATTATGCTAAACTTACTGAGAAGAATTCCAGATCCACATCTGTTGAAGTTATGGTGAAGACAGATAGCTGCCCATGGTACAACTTCGACATCTGGAAGCTCGGGAAAATAAGAGACAATATCCTCAAAAGGAAGAAAAGGACCAACAGGATGCTAGACTTGCTGAACTACTCGCCCACGCCAACAAAAAACTTGCAGCCGTCAAAACCAAAAGAAAAATTCAGTATCATTCTAAACTGTTCAACACTGGGAACGCAAAGCTTTTGTGGAGCAGGATCAACAAGCTTCTTGGTGGTAAGTCCAAAACAACCGCCAACCTTACCCTTGAAGTGAACCAGAGAGATGAAAACGACCCTAAAACTGTTGCAAATGTGTTGAATGAACACTTTGTGTCTGTGGGAAACAGTGTAGCAGGCCAACTACTATCTGACGGGGACATTGACAGATTTGGAACCATTAAGCGCGCCCAACGATCATTCTTTCTTCGCCCTACATCTGCACAAGAAGTTCTTGACCTAATTAGTTCATTGGACCCCTCTAAAGCCACTGGTTATGATCAATTCCCGATCAAAGCACTTAAAAAACATTGTATGCTGCTTGCAACCCTTATTCGAGACTGTTTTAACGAAAGTGTGGTTCAATCATCGTACCCAAAATGTTTAAAAAAGGCTATTGTACATCCAGTTTTCAAAAACGGAAACCCAAGGACCCAACCAACTACAGACCGATCTCGGTGCTCCCAGCGATCAATAAGGTGTTTGAGAAATTGTTGTTTAATCGGCTAAGCACTTTTCTGACCAGCACAAAACAACTCTATCAACACCAATTTGGCTTCAGAGAAGGTTCATCAACGGAAGTAGCTGTTTTGGAGATGGTCGACGAAATTTCCAAGATGTTGGACGATAAAAAAAAGTGTTGGTACCTCGGTTGGTACCGTTTTCCTCGACTTGTCTAAAGCATTTGACACAATTAACCACACGATGCTGCTCAAGAAGTTGGACGCTTGCGGAATACGAGGGCTCCCAAACCAGTTCTTGAAGAGTTACCTGTCTGATCGTTTTCAGCAGGTGGTTGTAGCCGGAACATGTAGCTACACAGAAAAAAAAATTCGGTAAATTTACATCATTTATGATGTACCAAAAGTGCACGTCATTAATGATGCGAATTTACAATACATTCATTGTAAATATACATTTCATCCGATGTAAATGTGCCTTGAGAAAATTTATCGAAATCGTGTAAATTTCCGATGAAAATAACGTAAATTTACCCAAAGCAAAAATTTTTTTGGCTCCACTGAATCCAAAATCCAATGCAAATTTCAAACGCTTTTGTGAATTATTGTTTAGAAAACAATACATTTGGTCGTATGAAGAACAAGCATTTAAATATTGTATCGGAATCTAGATTCGGTGGAGCTTGGTTTATTTTTTGTATTATCGGAGATTTTAAGCTTTAGAATATTAATTTTCATCTAAGTGTGTGTTCTTAATATCTTATCAACAATTTTATCACAATGCAATCCGCAAATCACGATCAAAATAAGGAATTCAATTCAGTTTTTCAGAAATAAACAGTTTTGGTATTATTTTGTTGGTTTCTAAACCACTAAACGGGAATATAAGCTTATCACAGAGATTTGGATTAGGAAAAATGAAAACTAGAAAACTAGATACTCACACGTAAAAACAGGCATACAGAAACGTCATCACATGACTGGAGACGTACTTCATCACTCTACCGAGGTCCTTCAATATTTCGGCAACCCTTCGTCCCTCCAAGTGGTCTGGCTTGGCCGGAACCGGCGGTGGTCCCACACCGTTGTAGCTGCTCGAAGCTGACGATGACGACAGCGCTAAAGATGATGGAGGTTGAAGAAGATGCTTCTGCTGCTGCTGCCTCGGTCGACGCGTACACGACCTAGTCGTTGGCGTCCGCTCGCTTGTCATCCCCGCAGTAGACGGTCGAGTCGCGGAAGTCCTTGCACTCGAGACATCTTCGTTCATATTAGCGTCCCCTGGCAGACGGAACCGCTCGACGAGGTCAGAAGAAAAAGGATTCGCGTTGCTCCGGTTCGGCCGACTTAAACGAGCCCCGAATGAAGATGCTTGCCGGCTGGGGGAACAGCGTCCGCGGGTCGGCGTCGTACTGGTTGGCGATTCGCGAGCTCAAATCGTGGCAACCCTGCAAATAGATCGTGGGGCTGCTGGTGATGTGGATGGTCGATTCCTCCGGCCAGGAGATCTTGTGCTGGTGCAGGACAGCCTCGATTCGAATTAGCGTTCAGGTTAATCTGACCTTAAATCCTCTTTAAAAAACGCAGTTCATGCACTTTTTGCTGACCGTGGCGAACAGGGAGTGGTTACGGTTTCAGAGTTAGGTTTACCGTTTCACCTAGAAATGAAAACAACATAAATAAAACTGTAATATTCAGGAAGTTTCAACTTCTCATACCGGCTACGTACCTGATAACATTGGAAAAGTTTGATTTCTAGTCAAAAAACCGACACACTAAGCTACTTATTTACTGCATGTTAAGATTTTTTTCCTGGCTGTACAATTTGACGTTTGTTTTTAATATCAGTTTTGACATTTATAAACCAATGACCTGTTCAAATAGTAGACTGGCTTTCTGGATTCTGTCGGAGTTGGTGTTTTTTCGCATCTACTCAATTTTGGGTAAATATCACGTTTTTCCTTTGCTTCAACTGACAGGACTTTAAAACCGCCGGACTACCGCGGTATAAAAATCAGCAAGATGAACTGAATTTCAGTGTTGATTTTGCTGTCAATTTGGCGTGTTTTGAATATTTTCCAAAATTTCAGCTGAAAACTCAAGGCAACCTTTGACAACAGTCAACAATTTGTTCTGCGGCTGCCATGCGGCCGCAGTATTGACTCTGTATTACTCTGTGGTTCTCCTACGGTCATATCAACGCGCGTGAACTCTAATTGGGTCCTAAAATGAAGCATAGATTGCTGATATTATTGTTTACAGCGATAAAGCTTATTTTTCTGAGTACAATGACCCTTTGTACGACCACAAAGAGTTTAAAATGGATTTTTAAATGAATTTTGAAAAATTTACCTCGCGGTCCTTCTTGACAGAAAAGCTCCTACTTGACAACTCGTTCCAAGGAGACCATAGTTGATCCATCG
This sequence comes from Culex quinquefasciatus, assembly GCF_015732765.1. Lineage (NCBI taxonomy): Eukaryota > Metazoa > Arthropoda > Insecta > Diptera > Culicidae > Culex > Culex quinquefasciatus. Next base: position 109,344,930 of record NC_051862.1, read on the forward strand.
AAAAAATGTTGTCTTGTCAAAAAAAAAATTTGCATTAAAATGAAAAATAGTGATCAGAAATGGTTTTTAATCGTGTTTTTTTACCGTTGTACATAAAAATTGACATAGGGCTTTAGTACCCAATTATTGACCCCGCGATTGATTGATTGCCCGTGATAATAGCAACTTCCATTTTCAGCTTTATACAACGATTAAGCTAATTTTCCTGGATACAGTGACCGGATGTAAGACCGCAAGGGGTTTAAAATAATTTTTAATTCTATTTTTAAAAATTAACTTCGCAGCACTTCTTGAAAGAAAGCATTCTACTTGACAGTTCTTTTGCAAGAGGACCATAGTTAATCCATCGTAAAATGTTGTCTTGTCATTGTTTTGCATTAAAATAAAAAAAAATGATCAGAAATGGTTTTCAAAAAAGTTTAAAAAATATATAAAAATTGAAATTACAAGCCTAGGTTTGGATCAAAAAAGTGTTTTAATAGTAGTTTATGCAACAAGTTGCAAAAAAAGGGTTTTTTAAAACGAGTTGTACATTTATCCAACGAGGTTCACAAAGAGTGCTGAAAAAATCATCTTTTTGCAACGAGTTCCATACAACATTTTTTGCAAATCCGAAAAACACCCATGGAGTGGAATTTTAAGACAGATTTTCATGTATTTTGTCAATAAATTGTTAAAATAAAAAAAAAATGAAAAGTGTTTCTTTTTTAAACAAGTGCTGAAAAGTTTAACTCTTCAGCACTCATTTCAGTGCTGAAAAGTAGAACTTTTCAGCATTTATTTTGAAAGGTGTTGCTATTCAATTCTGTTATTTTTGGTAAAGAAAAGTAGGCTATTTCGTCATCCAAGAATGACAGGAAAAGTAAGTAGTTTCACGACGGAATTGCAAAAAAATACATTTTACTCGCGGTCAGTTGCTTTACAATCATTAGTTTTCAAAATATCGAGGCATCGACGAATGTTTTTACGTGAAAGAATCTTTTTGTTTTAAAAGTAGTTCAAACATGCTAAATATGATTATAAACGCAAGAAAATGCATTTGAACTGGTTTTCAGTTGATTAAACTTAAATTTTCATTAAAATTTTGAAGTTTTTTTTTATTTCTTTTGCCCCCTGATTATTTAGGCCAATTTTGAAGGGGGGCGACATAAACTATGGACTATGGTCTCCTTGGAATGAGCTGTCAAGTAGGAACTTTTCTGTCAAGAAGGGCCGCGTAGTTATTTTTTTTTAAATTGGGTTAAAATCAATTTTAAATCCTTTGCGGTCGTACAAAGGGACATTATACTTAGAAAAATAAGTTTTATCGCTGTGAACAATAGTATCTCAAATTTAAGCATATTTTTAGGACCAATTTAAAGTACCTAACTCTCATCAATGCTACGATAGTCTGACCAAAAATACTTCTCAAAAAACAGGGTGAAAAAATTTACTGCTTAGTGTAGAAATTTGCATTAGCATTGTACAATTCTGCAACACTCTGCTTGATGTTGTGCAACTTTTCAATAGTTTCCTTAAAAAATAATACTCATTATAGAATATCATCGTTGACTTACCAAATTGGGTTATTTAACTTGTCGGAGTTGCGTGGATTAAATTTTCAGCATTTAAAAATTACCGTGCATTGTACTCCGACATTTTGAACGTTCTGTTTTTGTGTTCTGTCCGTTGTGTACGTTTTGTGTTCTGTCATATTCAAGTCAGTGACAAGCAACTGAGAGTGATTCCTGTAAATTTGGAAATAAATATGAAAATTCTAATTCGTGAGTATTTATCACCAAATTTGACCACTAGTGCCAGGATGACCATAATACCGCAAAATATTCTTACCGGTAGGAATGAGACCAGAACCTGATACGGATGTGAACCGAGGCAAAATTACCCGAAGCAACTCCATCCGTCACGATCGTGCAAAAATATCAGCCACCCGGTCCGGATGTTTCGATGGCTAAAGCTGAGGGTGGCGCCGTTGCCTCGGACAAACTTGCCCGTACCGTTCGTGCCTCCGCCGACGAAGAAATCCGGAAAAGGATGCTGACGGAGTTCGCGACCACCGCACCAAGAAGCAGCTGGTAGTCAAGGAAACTGAGACGGCACCTGCTCTCAGGGACAGTGTCAGCAGCCTGCAGAAACTTAAATTATTTTGTAAGTGTTAATCAGATCTAAAATTTACTTACTCGTTCATCCCGCTGCGATTCAGCCGGAAGCATTGATGTTTCATTCCATTCCATTGGAATTCCGCCCATAAACATTAGATTGCTTCAGAAGAATCCGTTTCCAGCAAGAATGTTTTGATTTTTATGAGCTCGGACCGGCACGATAAAAACAACTCTTGCATTTGCATTGATACCGTTGTTGACAACCTCCGGAAGGCCATTCAAGTTTTGTTTACAGCAAAACATCTAAATGAATGTCCAACTTCGACAAAAAAAAGTGCTTTGGTTGCAATTCTTGGCATCTTATTCATTTATTCAAAACAAATCCATTAACAATCATAATTGAGTGTTCTTTTTTACTTATTCGTATACAAAATTATCACTAACAACCCTTATTTTTCTAGCCAAAATGGCCATTTCTCTTCAAAACACTCCAGCACCGTTCCCCACCAACCGTAAATAATAATGAACTGTCAATAACAACAGCTAAGGTTTCAATTGAAATTTGTGTTTCTTTCACTTTTACATGGGGCAACATTTACGACGAATTATAATTTACATGCTTTTCATAATTCAAATTTTGGCAAAAGGCAACAAATTCAAAATCGTTTACATGAGAAACACGCTTTACGTTTAATTTCAGTTTACATGAACCCTCTTTAGGTGTGATTTAACACTTTACGATGAATGTCAATTTTAAACTAAGGTTATTTAAATGAGAAACATCAATTCAGTGTCGTGTAATTTTACACTTTTTTTTCTGTGTACGACAGCGCTGTCATCTGTGGGGTTCCACAAGGCAGTGTTCTTGGTCCGTTGCTGTTTTTGCTGTACGTGAACGACTTACCCAAGCTGCCTTTGAGAGGAAAACCACGACTGTTTGCTGATGATACAGCGATTACGTACGCTGGCTCTTCACCTGCCCAGGTAGTAGCAAGCATGCAGGAGGACCTGGAACTGGTGCTCGACTACCTGCAGAACAATCTACTGGCTCTCAACATCGGTAAAACTAAGATGATGATCTTCCGTCTATCCAGTAGAAATATCCAGCCCTACCCAGAACTCATCGTAAGGAATCAACTGGTAGCGGAAGTCAGTAGCTTTAAATATCTAGGTGTGCTCATTGATAATCGGCTGTGTTGGGATGTGCATGTAAGTATGATAACCTCAAAATGTTCCCCTCTGTGCGGTGTCCTTAGGAAGCTAGCAAAAAGGATTGCAATCCTAATGTACAAGTGTCTCAACAATAGGAATATGCACCATAATAAGGGATTCGCTACTGCGGTTCACCAGCATTTCACAAGACAAGCACATCATCTTAGACGATCAGGTTTTAGAACAGAAATTGATAGAAGAAGATTTATAATTAATGGCCCGTTTGTTTTCAACAATTTACCAGAAGATTTAAAAAGAACAGAGACATTAGCTGAATTCAAAAGAAAAATGATCATTCTAATTCGTAGTTGCATAAACAATTATTTGCTACGTTAGTAAGCATTTCAAAAAAAAGTGTTACCAGTTTATAAGTAGCTTTTAGTTTTTAATTACGTCTTTACATCCCTTTAAAAGAATTATATTCATTAGGGAAGTCAGACATTACTGTTAACTTGAATGAATTTAATAAACATTATTATTATTATTATTATTATTATTTGGTGATCACGTCTAGAACGTCCTCGTTTGACTCGCGCGGAATTCCTAGCACGACAGCTTTGGAGGACAGTTCCGCTCGTTTCTGGTCTTCGAAGGTTGCTTCCTGTCGATTCACCGCTTGAGCCACATTTTGCGTACCTTGATTGAGTGCCTTGAGGGACTGCTTCAAATGCTCGTTTTCTTCCCGAATATCACGTAGCTCGGTTGAAAGAATCAGCACGCAACGCTGCATCTCATCAAATTTATCCGCAAGAAATTGTTGGCTGGTTTTTAACTCGGATGTAAGTTCTACGATCTTTGGCAACTCTGCTCGATAAGCGCCTAAGCCGTCCTGCAGGCTACGCACAGCTTCATCCATTTTAAATGCTCGTCAAGAGATGGCGCTGTTATTCGAATACGCCAAACCGGGGGTAGGTGTAGTGGTATGGTCAAAATCGGACACTACTAACCACACTTAACTACACTTTACTCACACATGCGGCGGCGGCGGCAATGACGGCAAATATTCAGCGGGCTGCTTCAATTGGGGTTTGTGGCGATGAAGACGATTCTCTAGGTGGAACGGGCGAGGTGGACGAGCTACATGAGGCAGGGCGGGGCGGGGCGGTGCAAATAAAAACAACCAAAACAGCAGCTTCTTTATTGCCAAAATTGTAGCATTACAGATACTTTTTACAATCTGTCGTCGGTGCTGTGTACTTTGAGCAGTGGTTTTATGTGGCTATGCGAACGTTTTCTTAAAACAGTGATTATGCTTGAAACGGAATTTGTATACGATTCTAAATAGATTCCGTTTCAGAATTCGGATTGATTTGACTGGGAACACGTGTTTTCGATATTGCGACTACACTGAGCAAAACTTACACAGCTCAACGAAGTGTTATACACATGATCTGGCCCTGCTGTACAGAGCACTCAAATATCAATCGCAAAACACTTGAAATTTCGGTGATTGGCCATGAAATAATGTCAATAGCCAAACACTTGAATTTTAAATGGCGTTAAAAAATAAAAGTACGTACAAGCGATTTACAGGTTCTCGCTTGCTAGTCGTGCACGCTACCGCGCCGGTCGGCCAGTTGAAGACGGGAGAGTTTTTGTGCTATTCGTTCTTGCTTCGCTTCTAGCCGTCGATGAAAGTCGCGCAAAAATCAATCAGTAAAACACATTAAATTCATGTGGATAATCACGTTGACTTTGAATAGTGCCTGTTTTGAGTAGATCTTAAGATCATTTTCAAGTGTTTTGCTCATCACTTTGAATAGTTAAAGGTAGTGGGACAAATTCATGAGCAAAACACTTGAAAAGCTTGAGCCACCCGAATGACAATAACATGTCAAAAAATACCAAAAATTCAATCGCCAAAACACTTGCATTTGATAATGGTTTGGAATGATGTTGAAACACAAACCAATTAAATCTATGATGTGGCTTTATTCAATCATTCAAGTGTTTGGGCACTTGAATAAAACGTGTGGCGTATTTTCAGTGTAGTGAAGAGAGGGAATCCCGCATAGAAAAAAACCGTTTGAAAATCATTTGTTAAAAATTCAATCAACATTTTACCAAATAGTGTAGCCACTATTTGGTAAATCGTTTTTTTAATTCCTCACCGTCTCTCAAATAGTGAACTATTCCCCTGTAATAACTCAAATGTTCGGCACTACGAGGCGTAAGAACCGCGGGGAAACCTGCAGGGACTTTCTTTGCATTAAGAGCTATCCAAGGTGTGGTAGACTGCGAGGAGCAGTAACCAGCTCGGAGCTCGAAATAAAGTAGACAAGTCGCCTTGATGTTCCAGCCGAAAAGACTGGTTTTTGTTTATTTGAACTCGGGTATTTATACTAGTCAAATTTGTTGCATCACATGTAATTTGAGTGGTGACACTTACGTGCTACAGTATAGACTTCTGGAGTTGGCTTGTACTGGGTTGAACCTTTGCGCTGGCTCAGCAGGAGTCAGCGTCCCGGCCAATTGTCGATGAACCGAATTATGGTTCGAAAAAGGCTATACGCAAGCATCAGCAATTATGCTTGCGCCAAGTGGTTCTAACTGTGTGTGGGCTCTACAGCCAGGCAGGGTTTGTGTTTTGAAAGACAAAACCTGGTCTTGTTGTGCGAGGTCCGGGCATGGTAATAAAAATGGAAATTAAGTGTGAATGGGTATGTTGGGAATGCAGTGGTGTTCAGACTATTACACGTTCCCCCTTTAAAAGAATAGTTTTATGAAGTAAAATTATTCTTTGCCATTCTCCAGTAGCCATTTACAATTTTTTTGATATATTTATGAATTTTTGTTGTTGTGTGTTTGCTTTGTTACATTGTGTTTTGTTACATTGTGTTTTGTTACATTGTGTTTTGTTACATTGTGTATGTGTATGTGTATGTGTATGTTGTTTTGTATCCGAATTTTTCACTTCCGCAGTCTATTGCTGGGAAAAATTTACCTGCATTGTTGATGCTAGGCTCGGTGGTTTATTTGATTATTCTATTTTTGTGCACTATTGTTTTCTTTTTTGTTATAGGTTCTTCTAATTCGCAATTCGGATCTCTGATTTGTGTGATTCTAAATGGACCTTGATAGAATGAATCTAGTTTTCTCCTATTTTCATTTTTTAGATAAACCAGATCGCCTATTTGTATGTGGATAGGATTAATTATTTTGTTACAAATTTGAGTTTTTCTTGTTTTTGCTGTTCTAATATTGACTTTGTTAAATTTTGGCTCTTTTGTAATCTAAATTTCAACTCATTGTGGTATGCTTCTAAATTGTAGACTGGATCTAGATTTCTTTGATTATTGCTATGTGGTAAGTTTGCTTTAACACCGAACACTAATTCATAAGGTGTGTACCCATGAATAGTATGTGGAGTTGTGTTGTAATTAAATTGATAATATTTCAACCAATCATCCCAATCCGATTGATGCTCGTTAACGAAACATCGTAGGTATTCGTTTAAACACCTATGATTTCTTTCAAGAGCACCAATGGTTTGTGGGTGATAGGCAGTTGCAAAAGTTTGTTTTATTTTCAATTGTTTGCAAATCTGACTAAGAACTTCGTTATTATATTCGGTACCTTGGTCGGTTTTGATTTCCAAAAAATTTCCATAAATTAAGATGAAGTTATCTACTATGGCTCTAGCTATAGTATTAGCTTCTTTGTTTTGTATTGGTGCAAGAACTATATATTTAGTTAGTTCGCACTGAATTGTTATTGCATATCTGTTGCCGTTGTTGGTTTTGGTAGGGGTCCTACTGTATCTATTGTAATGATTTCAAAAGGTTTACTCGGAGTTGTTGTTATTATTTGTGGTTCTTTAGTATGTTGTACAATTTTATTTCTTTTACACAGTTCGCAGGCCTGAACGAAAAGTGTAATAGAACGTTTCATTGCTTTCCACCGGTACAGGTCTCGGATCTGTAGGTACATTTTAGTTTGTCCTACGTGTCCTCCTGTCGGCGTATTGTGGAAATTTCGTAAGATTTCTTGAATTTTATTTTTGTTATCTACATACATTGGTGGTTTGTATATTAAAATTTGTAGACTTTGCAAAGTTTTATTAGCTACAATTTTAAATGTAGAAGTTGTTACTTTTTTGAAAATTTCATCTTTCGTTGAAAGAGATATTCGATCGATTCTCATTTTTTTTAATTCTTTTTCAAGCCTTGAAAGAGTCATCTCTAAAGTTGGTCTTTCATTTTCTGGCTGAAATGGGATTTTCATCATTATTTTTTTGTTTTTATAGATCTGTAAAGTGTTATTGACAACACGTAAAGCGCATAATTTTCTCGTTTCATTAATGTTTTCAACTGTATAAGCCGCTTGATAGGTGAACCTGCGTGCTTTGCATGCTTTTCGTTTTCTGCATTGATCTCGTGTTTACTACGAGCATTTGCATATTTTGTAGTTGTTCACTTGTTATAACTATTCGTGAGAGCGCGTCCGCACCCACGTTTTCCTTACCAGCTATATATATTACATCGAAATTGAATTCTCCTAAATCCAAACGCATTTGTGTCAATTTGGATGTTGGGTCTTTCATTCCGTATAAATGTACAAGTGGTCTGTGATCAGTTCTGATTACAAACCTATTTCCGTAAAGATATGGTTTGAAGTAGTTAATTGCCCAGTGGATTGCTGTTAGTTCTTTGAGGATAACAGACTTATTTTTCTCACCAGGTGTAAAAGTTCTGCTAGCGTAGGCTATCGGTCGATCGCCTTCACTAGTGATTTGGGATAAAATTGCTCCACAACCGACGTTAGAAGCATCCGTTGTGAGAATAAAAGTTTTGGCAAAATCTGGGTATTGTAAAATTTTTGGTGAGAGTAGTTTGTGTTTCAGTGTGTCAAAGGCGAGTTGACACTGAACAGACCAGTCAAATTTGCAATTATAATTCGAATTATAATTCGATACAGATGGTTCAATAATTTTGTCATTTATCATTTTTTTAACTTGTTCCTCAATTACGGGTTTTTGTGAATGTATAGTTTTATAATTAGGGATATATACTGGACATAGTTAATTGAACATTTGTATTTAATAAAGAAATCGCGTCCTAAGAGTCCATCTGTTATTATGGGAAAATCGCTAGGGACGACTTGGAACATATGACTGACGATCAATCCATTATCAAATTTCAGTTGAGTTTCAGTTTCGGCCAATGTACGTATTGATCCATCTGTAACTCCTGTTAAATTGTACTGCTTTGCAGTATTTACTTTCTGCTCGGGTTTCAATTTACCGGCTTTAAGTATTGAAATATCAGCACCTGTGTCAATTATAAAACTGCATTTTGAGTTGGCCATGCCTGCAGTGATAAATACAAAATTCGCTGAGGCATTGTTTACGGAAAAAATGGATTTTGCGTCTAGTCTAAAAAATGTTGGTTTTCTCTGTTTGACCCGGTTTGGTTGTTATTAACGTTCTGAGTTTGAACGTTTTGTTGATTGTTGGGATCAGTATTTAGTTGAAAAATTTGGTGAGGGTTTCTGTTATTCCCATGACTATTACCTCTATTTGATTGATTATTGCTATTTCTATAATTATAATTATTGTTATAGTTATTGTTATTATTTCGATTGTTGTTTCTGTTATTGTTACGATTGCGATTATTATTGTTATGGTTACGATTATTATTGTTATAATTATTATTATAATTATTGTTATAATTGCCATGATAACGGTTGTTGTTATTACGATTACGGTAATTATTACCGTTTGTGTTATTATTGTTACCATTATTGTTGCGGTAATTTTTATTTGATTTAGATTGTTGGAATAATAGTATTTCGGCAGGAGTATCAATAGATTCTTCCAATGCAATGTTAATTGCGTCAGAAAGCTTCAATATTTTTCCAGCTCCGACACTGGCTTTTATAATGGTTTTCGCTTCTTTATTTTTTAAACCATTCGCCAGTGCCTTTATGCCAGCTTTACTGGCATATTTATTTGCCGTATCACCGGGCATATCGTCATCACGATACGCTTGCTCGAGAGCAAACGTGTGTTTCTCGATTTCCCGAGCGAAGGTTTTTATATCGCCAGTTTGTTTAGTGGCGTTTAACGTTACCAGGGCAGCTTCTGGGCTGGTTTTTATTTTGCACCCACCCAGTGCTGCCATAATTGTATCTATAGTTGTTGCATTGTCAATTTCTGGCACGAACTGACGCGCTCTACCAGAAAATCTGGACACAATAGATTGCAGGGTAGCTGCTTTATTTGCCTCCGTTACCAGAGGTTTAATGGTCTTGAGTGCATCTAAAGTGCACTCAAGTTTGCTCGACTCCCCGTCGTAAGGAGCGACAAGGGAGGAGACCAATTTTATCATATCCAAAGCAGAAGTCATTTCTTTGCTTCTTATTGCAATGATTGACCGATAAAAAATAATTATGATTTTTGCGACTGTCTTAAAGGACAATCGCTTTGTTTGTTTTTGTTCTAATCGAAGTTTAATAAAGTCTTCGATTTTTTGAAAAGTGTTTCTAGAAGCTTTTATATAAAAATTAAGTTTACTTGATTCGATCTTCTCTTCGTTAATAAGAAGATATTTTTCTATGTTCGAGTAACTTTTTTGTGCTACTTCCCTTTTGAGTAGTAGTGTGTGTGCTAGAAAATTCCTATAAGGATTTTTTTTCAAGGGTTTCTAAGATCTTATGCAAGGTTTTTATGTTTAAATCTAGTTCTTCCATGGCATTCGTCGGCCATTTTTCATTTAAAAAAAATTACTTACTATTTGCTTCAAAAATGTTCATCAATTGTTACTTCTTGTTACTTGTTGTCTCGCTCCCCGTCCAGATGATTACCGATGTTGAGTCCGTGTAGAAACACCGCGTAAGGATATGCGTCCGCTAAAAGCGCGCTCCCCTTTACGGTTGTTTGTTTGTTTTTTTTTTTTTATCTGGCTGCATCTGGGTGCTGCTACTGCTGCTGTTGTTGGTGACCTCATTCGATTCCAACTCGTTGCTCGTTGCGATCGCGTCTTAGTAGATGATCGCCAAGATGATTCCACCGGTTTGGTCCTGGATGGCCTGATGGTGGGTCATCAGTCCTCTCGTTGTTGACAAGAGTACATGCCCGGTAATGGTTGGGAGAATTCTGCTACTTTTCAGGAAATCCACAATTTTTTTTTTTATAGGCGTTGGCTTCACCATCACTATTTTTTGTACTTCACTATTTATTATTATTTCACCGTTGGCAGCATTTTTTTGCTAGTTTTTCCGTAAATCGTTTGTTAGATTGTTTTTCGTCATTTTCTGCGCGCACTTTCTATAACACTTTTCACTGAACTTTTTGCATTTTTCGCTTTCGGTGTCTCGGTTGGTTGTTGGTCTTCAATTGGCTGTTAACCGAAAGGTTGGTGGTCTTCAATTTTTGTACCACAGTTCGTCTCACTAGTTCGAGTTTCCACAACAGGTCATAATCTGCCACTTTCACGTTCGATACATATTCCTTTTTCATTTTAACTGTGTACTAACTACGCGGACAACATCGCAGCTCATTACGCGGCGTGAAAACTTCCAAACGCGCATCGGGTCGGCGTGGCGCGAAAATTCTGACGCGACGTCCTGTCACGGTCGCCATGTAATAACTCAAATGTTCGGCACTACGAGGCGTAAGAACCGCGGGGAAACCTGCAGGGACTTTCTTTGCATTAAGAGCTATCCAAGGTGTGGTAGACTGCGAGGAGCAGTAACCAGCTCGGAGCTCGAAATAAAGTAGACAAGTCGCCTTGATGTTCCAGCCGAAAAGACTGGTTTTTGTTTATTTGAACTCGGGTATTTATACTAGTCAAATTTGTTGCATCACATGTAATTTGAGTGGTGACACTTACGTGCTACAGTATAGACTTCTGGAGTTGGCTTGTACTGGGTTGAACCTTTGCGCTTGCTCAGCAGGAGTCAGCGTCCCGGCCAATTGTCGATGAACCGAATTATGGTTCGAAAAAGGCTATACGCAAGCATCAGCAATTATGCTTGCGCCAAGTGGTTCTAACTGTGTGTGGGCTCTACAGCCAGGCAGGGTTTGTGTTTTGAAAGACAAAACCTGGTCTTGTTGTGCGAGGTCCGGGCATGGTAATAAAAATGGAAATTAAGTGTGAATGGGTATGTTGGGAATGCAGTGGTGTTCAGACTATTACACCCCATATATGTTGTTAGCAATATTCACTATTTGATTTTTTCTTCTAGCGAAGCTTCATCAAATGCTTTTTGAAAGTTCATTTTTGCGTATATATTTTAGGGATTTCACCATTTCTCAAATGGTATTTTAATGGTTTTAAATAGTTATTTTAGCAGTTTTTCATGGTAAATTACGATTTCTGAAAAAGTTGATACAATTTGAAATGCATTCAAGTCAAATAATTCTTATTGGGATTTCAAGGGAATTTCGAATTTTAATATTGCATGACCAAATAACTTCATTTTCATAAAAGCTTTTTATTATTTTGCAATATATACATTTTTAATTTTCTATGGCAAATCTCTGGCTACGTTAGATCATTTCTAGTAGAATCTGAAAAGAAAAACAAAAACACTAAGTATCTATCCTTGAAACAAGGAATTTAGGTTAACTTGTTTATGCTTTCAATGCTGTCATCAGCTGATGCAAAGTCACTTGCGGTTGGCGCCTTCGATAAACAAATGCTGTTCGTAACTTTGGGTTCGATGCTACTATCCGCTGAGAAATTTAACGCCCCGATCGGAACTTGTAAGCCTGATTTTATTCAACCATCAGACTGATCGGAGCGTTACATTTCTCAGAGGGTACTCGCCGCCTTCACCAACTTAACCCACCCCGTTATTAGGAGACGTTTGTCAGCTGTTCTTGTCGGTGAGCAACCTGCAGCACATTTCGAACTGACTGATCCTCACCACAGATCATCTGGATCGTTCTACCTCCGGCTTGCACGCCCACCTCCTGTAGCAGCTACTGGGTGTGTTCGATGTCCATGCTCCCTACTGGAATCTGTTTACACTTGGTGTCCTGGAGCTGTCAAATCTGCTATCTGTTCGCGTCATGCTTGCCCTCCAACTTTAGCGGCACTGCCTCGGCGTTTACTGGTTCGAATTCTCACTTTCGTCTGGGTGATCTGAGTTGGCAAACTATCCGGAGTTTGCTGATGCCTCAGCTCGACCTTCACCTTGGGCCAGCGTTGGGCGCTGGCTCGGGAAGACCTGAGAAAAAGGAGGAGAGCAATCAAACAAAAGCAATTCGAGAATGACATAATTTCGCATATAAAACATACCATATTACTGCAATCACCATCCTGCTGCTGCAGGCGTCAGAATGGCCCTTCCTCCGTCCTGGTCCTGCTCCATCGTGATGACGTACACAAACCGCCGCCGCATTCACTTCCCTCTAGTCCGGGAGGATTTTCTAGAAGAGGCTAACAAGGTCCCCGTCTTCGTGTTGAATCCGCTGAAACCGCAGCAGAACGCAAATGTTACCGATGCAATCGAGATCTTACTGCGCGTCCAGAAATTGCATCATTTTTTTTAATATAATTTTCACTGCAGTGCACTAGCGAAGCACCAAAAAAATATTCACGGACGCGATGAAAGGATGCAGCGTAAAAAACGTCAAAACAAAAATAAATCAAACCAAATGGTACACGGTTAAGAGAATTCGGTGAAATTGTGCACGGTTAAAAAATTAAATCTTTGTGTGATTAAGTTTTGAACTAATCCAAATCTAGCAAAACAATGTAAATGGGCCAATGCCGAATCGTAAACAAAGAGTCTATCCTTCTCGTGAGCAGGGTCGGCCTTTTATATTGACATTTGCCCATTAAAGTTGTTTTGCGCACGGAGATAGAGGTGAAAATCGTGACGTCAGAAATGAACTCAAATCACTCAAAGTTCATTTTGTGAGTGACTTCAACATTTTGGCCTAGTTTGACAGCTACATTGTCCCCATTTTTTTGTGGAAGAGAAAAAGAGGCGAATACTTTATGAAACTCATACCTGTCAAAATTCCTAGCCTCAAAATTTTGTCGCGAGTTGCTTTTCTCCTCTACACAGAAAAAAATATTTCTGTAAATTTACATTATTTATCATGTACCAAAAGGTATCATGATAAATGATGTATATTTACATCCAATCCATTGGAAATTTACATGACTTTCATTGTAAATGTTCGAATTGAAAATCTTTTGAAATCGTGTAAATTTCCAATGTATCTAATGTAAATTTACACCAACCAAAATTTTTTTTTGCTCCGTTGAATCTAGAATTCAGTATAATTTTTGAATTCTAAATTCAACGGAGCAATTGCTGTATTGATCAATTTACAATCGTTAATTTCACCCAATGAACCCCTTTGGTGATGTTAACACTTTTTAATACATTTTTTATTCAACAATTACTCACTTGCGTTAAATCGTACACCCTCTAATGCTTGGCAGTTTTTGATTGAACCTATTCGGCCAACTTCTGGTGGAGACCGTGGTCATATTCAACGTGACGTCGATTTTCGTCGCTGTGCGTGAGCTGGTGTTCGTTGAGAGCGCCCTTGGTGCCGAATATCTCGTCGCACTCTTTGCAAAAGGCCTGCACGTTGCCCAGCTTGCTGAATCTGAGGAGGAAAATGGAGATTTTTAGTAAAATTTTACAATTATTTAAACTTTATCATCCCGGTACGAGAATCAAACTCACGACCTCTGGATTGGAAATCCAGTACGCCGCTAGTCGAAACTCATCCCCTACCGGTCAGTATTTCCAGTGAGTAGATTTGCTCTTTGAAGGGATCTGACTTCGCCGAGCCAGACAGGAATCGAACCCATCACCTTCCCGCTTACTAGGCGAAACCCGTAACCTCGCGGCTACGATAGCTCGGAATTTTACTATTTACTTACATTTTCACAATAGCACGGATGCACCATCCCCTGGTTGCTCGGTAGACGCGTCGCCTCGTGTTGTTTGGCTTCTTCTCGGAGGGGAACCACTTCGGTCACATCCCTCGGGCGAGTCCGGAGTGTCTTCCACCTCAAACACGCCAAACACGTCCAGCGTCAACTTCGTCAGCACGCTCTCATTCTCCTTGGCCGAATCATCCCGATTTGGATCGCGCCGATCCGAAGATTTCCCTGAATGTAGATTCTTTGTCACATAAAATCAAATCTGCACTTACGCTAAACTTACATTTCCTCCCTTTGGGAATCTTCGCGGCCTTCAGCTGGGCCAGCTCTTGCTCGGTAAGTTCACCGGTGCGCACACCCCTCTTCTGATCGGAAGTATCTGCCAGACGACTCGCTTGCATCCTGTCCACCCCCGTCGAGTCCGCCTCCTCGACGGCCGCCAGTATGGCCAGCTTTGAAACCGGAACCGTAAGTCCTGGATGTCACTGTCGCTTGCGGAAATAGCACAAAATTTCAACAGCACCTTGCTGGCTTGCACCCAGCGCACCTTGATCTGCTCCAGCATGTTGTTAAAGTTGTTGCACTCTCTCTCCTGTCCACAAATCTCCACCAAAGAAAGTCACTCCGAGACAGAAGATTCCGGGGCAGACGTCGTCGATTGTAGACGGGCATTTGAGGAACGGTGACGGAAACAACGCTAGATTCTGCTAGCAATAGAAGAAATAAAAAACTGAACAACATATAACATTGAATGTTCTAATAAACAACAAACTTACCTTTAAAGATGCAAAAAAACCACGAACGATTTTTTTTCGCGATCCACAACAGAGCGCAGTTTTGCTTTGTTTTGTTTTGGTTGCTTTGACGTTTCTCCGGCCGCCACGGCCACCGCCAAGGCGGCGGCGCCGACGCTCGGCGGCAAAAGCTGACGACGAGGGGTTTTGAAGCTTGATTCATAAGAAAAGCATGTTGCCTAATTAAAGGCCGATTATTTTGAAATCAGCGATAACTCATATCAGCTCATCTCTATGAAATATTCTAATCTGACTAATTAAGAAAAACAATATAAATTGACCAACGACAAAGTGTAAACAAACATTATATCCTGCTCATGTCAGTTGATGTTTACATTACGAATGAGCAGGATAGACTACTTGTTTACACTTCGCCTTTGGCTTATAATTATGTTCTGCTCTCTAACTCTGATCGTTTCACCTGCAACCACTAAAATAATGTGTTTTGCTTTTGACCGCTGTCAGCCTTCACAACATTGTGGTAATCGGAAAATACATTGATTCTTTTTTACATTAGACAATTTTTACATTGAATTCATAATTTACATGATTTTGAAGCTTCCAAATGTGTCGACCAGGTACACATTTACATGTTATTGAGCCTTTACATTGAATTTAAATTTACATTAACGGGTTTTACATGAGATATATCAATTTACATTGAATTTAAATGTTACATAGAGCCAATTTACATGTGAAACATTGTTTCCATGCAGTGTACAATTACATATTTTTTTCTGTGTATATCGCTTTCCCGGCTCCAATGGTTTGGCGAAAATAAGTAAATAAAAAGTGAAAAGGGGGAAAAAGGGGTATCAACTGCAAGACTCTTTTATTTTATCATGAACGACCATGTTCGACGTCCGAAGGCGCCACTCGCAGACCCGCGGCGGACCCTTGTTCTTGTTTCAGAGACCGAGCATTCCCGCTTGACCACTAGCAGCAGCGAGATCGTAACTACGGTGATCGGAACTTGGACAACCGATAGAACTGCGGTTGGCACCGGATTCTTTCGTCGTCGAGGGGAGTTCGCAGGACCGTGTGCAGAAATGTCAAGAGAACGCGAGCAGGACGATAAAATGTAGAGCAAAGTGTTCAAGCCGGAGTTTGATCCGGAATGTCAGGCGTTGGTTGCTTCGGAGGGCGGTGTTCATTACAAAGGAGCGAGACAGAAGATTTTGCTGTTTTCGATTACGAGCGATCGCTTCGGTACGTGGCCAAGACCTATACCCAGGAGCTGCTACATGAAAATATCATTCAGGACTTGTGCGGCCAGCGGAACGAGTGAATGTGCAAGTTCCCTAGCAGCATTCCTGGTCAAACTGGTGGTGAGAAAGAAAAATTAAGTAGGAAATGGCGTTCACTAACATCTCGTTATAGATTTCCCTGCGGCAAGGACCACCTGATCAAGGTCGGTAGTGCATTTCTGGTGCTGCTGCAGCTTAGGCCTTTGCCTGTGGTAATCCGGGAAGAATTGTGGTAGCTGCAAAGGCGGAATATATGGGCTCGTTAAAGTTGCGGCACGGTAACGACCTGCTCGCAATAGATTACCTGTGGGACTGCGATGTCCACAAGAGAAGCATGGTCGACTGCTACAACAGAACAAATGCATCGTCTGAGAGGAAAGGCCGGCAAGAAACCACTGCGGCAGGCGATCATCTTCGAGAAGTTGGCTCTGTGCAGCAAGGCTGAACGATTTGCGGATCGAGAGGTAAAGCTATTTGATCTCCTGATGGTAGACCATAGCTTTAACCAACTTTCATCCCACTTTAATTTACATGAACAGCATAATAACAATCGAGCGAGAACATCAAGTACATCTGGACGTACGAGATTTACCAGCTGCTGTGGAAGCAGGCCAGGCGGAACCACCAAATCCGAAAGCCGAGACGTAGGTACTCGATGGACACCTTCAGCAAATCCTGTCCAGCCAGAATCAGATCAGTGATCAATAAGCAGTACTGGGACCAACAGCTCTTCCGGTAGTGCCGTGGCAAGCTCGCCCAACGGAACGATGACGATGGAATGGGCAGGAGTTCTTCCAAGTCGTATGTATCACGAGCAGCACTAGCAGCATTAGCGCAACTGTAAGCATAACCCCCTGATAGCGGCTAACGCTTATGCAAAGGTTATCAGAATGTGTAACTGCATTAAACTGGGCAGTTTGCAGTTAGATTCGGCAGACACATAGCACCTCTGGTGAGGAGGTCGTGCAGATCTATATGTTTTGGATAACTGCGCATTTGACACATTCTGTTGCTCCAGACTTCCAGTTTCGGAAATACATCATCAAACAAGTGGACGCAGGCAAAAATATATATAAATGATAATAAAAGTTCTTAAACATATGTAATTCCTAGTTTTTTTTTTTTTCAAATTCCCTTAAAAACACATCAACTTATTCTTTTCGAAAAAAAAGAATTAAGAGAATCTGACAAATAATAAATTTATGTTCAAGAATATGATCAAATTCTAGCACCATTCAAAATTTAAATTAACAATTTTGCAAATACTAACTATTTGTGAAAACATCACCACCATATTTTCAAACCAACAATTTGACAAATCGTTATTATTTCCCATAAAGTAATTTGATGTTTCTTTATGTTCACTAAATCATCCTCGTTCATCCGGGAAGAGTAATAAATCGGTTGACAGATTGTTCGCTAGAAGCAAAAACGCCAAACAAGAAAAAGACAACTGCGGTCAAAAAAGGTTTGCTCGTGGCACGTCAGTGGCTAAACATTCCTAAGTGCCATGGTAAACTTCACAGCAACTGCACAGAAAGTTTAACTCCATCCCGGTCGGTAAATGTGATCGTCTGGCGTAGGCAGACGTTTGTCGTGCAGTTCAGACACACTTGGCACACTTATTCTTGCCAAGTTTTGCGTACCGCCAGACGAATCGTGCGAAATTTCTGCCAGCTGTCTGGCAAAATAATCAATTGGTTCAATCGGTTGAACCGTGCACGACCGGTTTGTGTCATATCCGCCAGAAATCATGGCAGAAATTTGTTGCTAATCTGGGGTAAATTTTGCCAGATGGCTGGCGCAAGCCCACAGGCAGCTCGATAGGTACACAGAAAAAAATAATCCGGTAAATTTACATCATTTATGATGTACCAAAAGTGCACGTCATTAATGATGCAAATTTACATCGAATTCATTGTAAATTTCAATGCCATCCGACGTAAATATTGCGAACAAACATTGCTTCAGAAAATTGTAATTTTCCGATGAAATCGATGTAATTTTACCCAAGTCCAAATTTTTTTACTCCGTTGAATTTTGAATCTGATGTAAATTTCAAATGCTTTCATAGCTCAATGTTCATTGAAACGACGCACTTTTGTTATAATTTTCTAATCAATTTAAGTACTTGATTTTAATCAAACTGTACTGTTTATTGATGAGAAAAGACAAAAGTGAATCATGCCAAAGTACACAAGGCTGATAGCTTGAAAAATAGTATCAGAATTAAAATTCAACGGAGTAATATGAAATTTCACTTAAAACAACAACAAAATTGCCACTTTGAGAATGCAAGTTGTGATTTTAGTTTTGCGGAATTTATTTGCATTGAAAACATGAACTACTTGGAGTCACTGCGACCACTTAGAGGAATATATACTTACACAGTGCAAATAATTTTACATTATGTTGAAAGATCGCAGATCTAAATTGGTAATAGTCTCGTAGTGTCGCGATTTCCTTCAGAATGTTGTGCTTGAAGTCGTTCACTCGCCATTCACCCAACACAGCATGACGTCGTCAGAGCTGGACTTAGTCATCTGCAAACAGGGAGCTGCAACAAACCACAGTATTAGTTTTGTAAATAAATTTAATGTCAAATTCATCCCACCTGCGGAACTGGAACCGGAAGCTTCAAAGAGGCGTGACAGATTCCTTCGCCGGAGAGCGCGTTGTCGCCAACACGTCACTGCATGCCCAGCGACCCAGGTTTGTTTGACCTTTCTGGTTCTTGACAAACCTCCCTAGAAAAATACCAAATGTAGACTAAGGAGTAAGGACAGGAGATGATCAACAACAACTTACGAGCAATGAACTTAACTGGGCGATACATCTGGGCCGCATGGGCAACGGGATCAGTCCTCCCGTATCCTGTGCGATCAAGTCGGCAACGTGCTTCAGCAGATATTTCGTCACTTCTAAGTTGTCTAAACCATCTGGGTAAAATTAGGGGAGGTTAGTTTTAAAAATTACAGCTTTTCTTCAACTATTTTACCAGCTAAATGGAGCGTAGGTGCACGTAGATACACGTACCTTGCCGCAGATTGGCCACATCCTAGTCGCCCTTGGCCCATATGACCGTGTTGCTGTTTCAGTAGAACGATTACAGCGCCAACAGCAGCGACGGAATCTGGTCGAAAAAAATTGCTCACCATAAATGCCGTTTTAATCGCACTCGTCGTTCCCGATGACGATCTCAGCACAGATAAACGTCTGCATTGACACCTTCGGAAACCAAAAGCTGCAGCCGATTCCCGGCAAGAACCGATTAAATTCCGGATCGCAATTTGACATAGACCAGCGACAGGCTTTATGACGTATCTGTTGTTTTCATTTCCAGAGTTTTTTTTTGAAAAGGACCGATAAACTATTGTCTTTCATATGTTTATAGGACCTAATCAAAAAAAAACTCGAGATTTGATTTTTGTTTTGACATTTTGAGCTCAATGACCTTGAAAAGCGACAGACTGGCTCGACTGGCTTCAAGCTTGAAGCTGTCGGAGTTGCGTGATGGTGTAAAAACATTTCAAATGGGCGAAGAATTAAACAAGGTTGGTTAGTGAAAGTTTTTTTTTTTCGAAGAAGAAAAGCGAACAGCTTGGGCGCAACAATCATATTTCATAAAACGAAGCCTGATTTTGTAAACTCATGAACCTAAAATCCTATTTAAGTTTTGATTAAAAACTTCATTTTCAATTTAAAATTATTAAAAATCTGTTAAAATATTTTCCATGCGTTTTAATTTTATAGTTTAACATGCCAAACCCGACAAACTTCGTCTTGTCTTTTTTTGATTCTTGACGTCTAGCTTGTTTACTTTTTCAGCCTCCTGTGATCAAAATTTGAGTTCACGTAAATTTTCCATACAATCTGCAGATGCTCCGGAATCGGTCCTAGAGTGGCCGAAGTGGCATTTTTTAGCATATAAACCTTCCTTGGGCTTACACGAACCTAACGCAACAAAAAGCACCTCGATCTGACGCTCCGTATTGAACTGATTCGCTTTCGAACAAAACTGTCGAAATTTTATATATATATATATATATATAAGATAGATAGAAGAAGATTTTTATTTTTTTTACTAGTTAAAGAAAATTTATTAATGTAGTAATATTTGTATATACAAAATACGAATAAAACAAAAATTAATGCTGATATAAGTGGTAAGAAAATATTTGCTCCAAATATTTTTTAAAAGAAATTTTTAATTTTGTTTTTAACATAAGTAGTTGCAAAGAACACTTATGAAGAAAGATGCACAAAATCTTAAAAAAAATAAAGTAAAAAATAACAAAACTTAGTTTGCTCAAGTAGGCTGGTAATGAAAAAAATATACGGAGCTAAAAAATTAAGCACAAATGCAAATATTTTGTGAAGAAAAGAATGTTTTTGGCACAACAAACATGTTTATAGCATATATTGAATTTTCATGAAAAATAAAAAAAAATCATGTATTTAAAAACAGCAGTATGAATTTGATCACATTCAAGTAGCCCGCGGGTCGTAGATTGGGCACCCCTGGTTTATGCTCAGTTCGACTTTTCAAATACCGTTATCAGGGGTGACATTGGGTCTGGGGTGAGATTGGTTCAAACAAAAATGCTGAAATTTCAGCATTTTTAATGACCGAATCTCACCCCCCAAACCCAATGTCACCTCGATGACGGTAGTGCAAAACAAAGCCTATATATCTAGATGGCGCTAATAGGGTCCTAAAGCTCTATGAATATGTTTATATACATCGATAAAGACATGCTAGAATACCATTTTTGTTCACTTTTTTTATTTTAATGAAAATTTCTCTAAAATTTGATGTCAAACTGTCAGAGAAAAGACTTTCTGTCAAGAAAAAACGTTAAGTTAATTTTTAAATATTGATTTAAAAATCCGTTAAAACCTCGGTTTAAACCCCTTTGTAGTTTTATTGCACCTTTAAATGATGAATTTGAAAATTCTGACACTCATTATTGAGTAAATCGAAAAGTACGCTCTTTTTGTCGGATTAAGAAATTATACATGTTTTTGGTATGCCAAGTTTACTGTGTAACTCCGACACTTTTGATCTGTCTAAAGTTCTAACCTAACTTTTCAATAGCTGAAAAAATAACAAATATTGAGATGTAGCGGTCGAAAACCATCGAGGACTCGAGGACCGGGCAGGAACCTGCTGTCGGACGTGTACATTTCCCGAGGGCTTCTGAAGCAGGATCGCTGTGAAAATTCTGAAGTAGGATCGCTGTGAAAATTAGTGTCCGGCCATTCAACACTCGCAAAACACACCATGCCTCGCTCCTTTTGGTCACCAAGTTCCGTTCCAGATGATCGGGTTTGGCGAATCACACCAAAGTCACAGCTCATCAAGATCATGCTGGAGAAAGTATCTACAAAGGACGGAATGCCCCATCGACACGGACCCGGCTTTGAAGATCCGGCCTATGTGGACATTCCCGCTGCCAGCAGCATTCTGTGGCTTAGAACCTTTGAAGTGTACGGCATCGATGGGGTCCCGAGGTAAGCTTGTGTCTTGTTAACATTCAGCAACAAAACTTCCTACAGACGGCATTTTATCTAGTTCTTACTTGCCACTCCGGAACTGGACTTTCTAGTCCTTCCGCCTAATGGGTTGCTAGTTCCGGTGCACCTTTCGGTGCCGATCGTGATGTGACGAAACAGGACGAAACTATAAACAATAGTTTTGTAGTATGTTTTCCAAAAGGGCGAAACCTTGTTTATAAACAAACAGTCTACCCACTTTCTCTAGTTCACGTTTAGCTAGAAAGGGATAGGCTGCTTGTTTACACCCAAGGTTTCGGCCTATAGAGTTATCTACGTGCGCATGTATTGCGTGTACGTACACGAAAAAAAGTGAGGTTAAAATTTGTCCGGCCAGCAAAATCAAATGGTGCGCTAGTGTGTGTGCGCGAAACGTCATAAAGCTCTATTGAAGATTTACTGCGGAGTTGCATTTCTTATCTACAATGTTATTGATCCTGGGGAAAAGTTTCACTCGAATTTGAAATCATTAATTATTTGTTTGTTTACATTATGGAACATTGTTGCAACAAAACATTACATTACATACCTCCTTAATCTGATAAAAAGTTGTTGTAACAGGCTCTCGTCACAAATAAACAATCAATTACTATTCGATTTGCCGAGAACATCCCGCAGTAAAATTTCACTTCCATTTCGCTGCGCAACAAACATTGAACTGTTTTGGTGTCTTGCGCTTGATCTGTCAACCGCAATGCAAACTAAAAAATTAATTTAGAGGCTTTTTAACTTTACATTTCCAAACATTTACATCAGAAACACATTTACATGCTCTTTATAGTTTCAAATTTTCGATTTGCCAGAACCAAAAGTTATATTTACACGTATTTCATCAATTACGTTTAATCTCATTTTACATGAACGCTGTTTAAATGCAAAACAACTATTTAAATGGAATTTCAAAATTACATTGAGCATGTTTACGTTCAAAGCATGATTTCAGTGTAGGGTAAATTTACATTTTTTTTTCTGTGTACACTCAACCCCTGGTGGTTGGTCACTTTTTCGTTTGACACTTTTTTAGTTTGTACCCCGTTGGTTGGTCAAAGTCAAACTAAAAAGTGACGAACTGTCACTTTTTACACGGCGCTCACGCACACTATCAAAACAACTGTTTAGTAGTGTGTGTGAACTCCGTGTAAAAGGGGTGTCAAACTAAAACGTGACCCCGTTCGTTTGACAACAGTTGGAGTCAAACCATCGGGGTTTGAGTGTATAGAGGAGCGTTCTTTTATTACGTAACACAACATTTTGGATGTTTGACTCCGACTCCCTCCCCCGCCCCGATTTTTTTTTCAATTTACTATTTCTGGACCCTGAATTCAGAACCATCATTGACAGTCATTGCCCCAACAGTGAAAGACACCATCTACGACCTTAAAGGTAGTTACCCTGATAGACGGACTGACAATGACCCTCTACAAGACGGCCTAAAATTCGTCGAAAAATCCCTAGAATAGGGCTGAATTGCGTGCCAATATGCAACAATTGGGTACTAAAGCCCTATGAGCATTTCTCTACCAAAACCGGAAATGGATTTTATTTGTATTTTTTTGATTTGGCTCAAACTTTGTGGGGGCCTTCCCTATGACCAAATAAGCTATTATGTGCCATTGGTTCACCCATACAAGACTCCATACAATTTTGGCTGCTGTCCATACAAAAATGGTATGTAAATATTCAAACAGCTGTAACTTTTCAGTGAATTTTCTGATCAATTTGGTGTCTTCAGCAAAGTTGCAGGTATTATTGAGGACTCTTGAGAAAAAAATTGGTACACGGAACAAATTTTTTGCAGATTTTTTAATTGACTTTTTTTTCACTAAAACTCAATTTCCCAAAATATGTTTTTTTTTGATTTTCGAGATTTTTTTATATGTTTTAGAGGACAAAAATCCGCAACTTTTGAGCCATAGAGAAACATGGTCAACATTGGAAAAATAGTGATTTTTGGAAAAAATAATATTTTGAAATTTTTTTAATCAAGCATTTTAAATGGGCGTAATATTCAATGTTTGGCCCTTTTAAAATGTTAGTCTTGATTTAAAAATTTTCAAAACATTTTTTTCGAAAAGATCGGACAATTTCACGAATGTTTCATTGAAAATCGGACCAATAGTTGCTGAGATATCGTCATTAGAAAATGGTGGGTTGTTTTGGTGAGATTTAGAAAACTTCAATTTTCGTGTTTCTTTTTCTTGAAGCGGCTCTATCTCAGCAACCACAGGTCCAATCTTCAATTATGTCTTTTAGACATTTTTATAGCAAATTTTCTGAATTTTTCAAAAAAAATATTTTTAGAAATAGTTACTCATGGTCACTATTTTTAAAAATCGAAAAAACTGCAAATATTTCACTAAAAACAAACTTTCGGTGGCTATATCTCGAAAACGGAGCTCTCTATCAAAAAATCTGTAAAGTACTTTTCGATTGCAAACTCAATTTTGCATTTAAAAAATAATGTCAAATTTGTTTTTGCATAAAACTTAAATTTTTTCCAATAATCACTATTTTTTCAAAAAATCGACGTTTGAGAAAATCAACGATGACGGGCCGAAATCGAGCCTTTTCGGGTGATTTTATTATTTAGAATGTCCTGCGATTGTCGGATGCTCACGTTTCGAAATTTTAAGTTATTTAAATAAAAATGGTTATATTTTGATAAATACATTTTTATTATCCTGTTTTTACAACAAATAATCCGCAATCTTGGTTATACTAGAAGAAAAAGTTGATAATCCATGACCAACAATTTCAGCAATAGATGAGAACCAAAAAACTCCTCTCCTTACCATACACAAAGAAAAAATACTGTAAAATTAACAAGATCGTTCGTTGGATTAACAGTTTGCGTTGGTGAATATTCGTTGAAAGTTCAAACTTTTTAATTTAAAAGTTGGAAAGTTTTTGATACTACCATGCATTTCTGGAACATAAGCGTTGTATCGGTATATTTTTTTTACTTTTTATATAAGAAGAAACTTTTTATGGCAGGAATAAAAAACGTTTAACATTTAACAATATTTTAATATAAAACCAGTATGTTTTCGTTTTTTTTTGTATTTAATGCATCTGCTTATGGTTGGCAACTTCCGCGTCCAAGCTGTACCGTTTCTTATGGTACGCCACCGATCACGTCCGAAGACCCCAGGCTGAGCAGGTAACGGATGGACGTTTCGTTGGGCGCTGGGTTTTTTTTTTTTTTTTTTGAGTTGGCATCCCCGGTGATGTACCTGAACAAGTAGTTCCCAATCCTGGAAGCGCATCCGGAACTTGACGCTGATGAGGCCCTTGGAACGGGATTCGATTCTAGCGCTTCGTCCTTCTTTGAGGATGACACAGGTTTCGTCAGCTAGCCGTCCAAGTTTATTCGGCCAAAGCTGCACCGGCACGAGGTGAGCGTTTGCGGGCGGGTTGTTGCTGAAAGAGTTTGAAAGTAGGTGAAGCCGGCTACATATTGAACGCATTCTCAATACTCACTAGTGACTTCTTCGGTGTTCCAGGTGCGTCGGTTCTCGTTCCAACTTCTGGAAGATATACGGGTATGACAGATCCAGGACCAACGGCATTTCGTACAGACAGACCATCTTCGATTATACCGCTCATGGCGTCTTTTTCAGGGGGGTAGTATTTTTTGAGAAATAGCAAGAAAACTGTCATATACATAGCATAGCATAGCATAGCATAGCATAACGGGTCTGCACCACGCTGTAGGGGGTGCCACAATGGTCAATTCAATATTCTTAGACAATTTGATTGCTGCCCGGTACAACCAAGAATATCTAAGAACGTAAATTTCCACACTGTGCTCCAAGGCTACGCCCATACAGTCCCGTGGGGATTTGGGAGGGGATGTTTTGTTGTTCACTAGTGGCAAAAGTGCAGGGAACCCATGCGACTTTTAAAAGTGAACGGAATATTTTTGGGAGGTTTGGAATGGGGGTTAGAGGAATTTCATCGGGCCGATGAAAATGGTTGAGTGCGTAATGTATTTAATGATTTGAATGTTTGTAAGTGTAAATGTGAGTCTGTAGTAAGCATATAGTTTTGTAATAATGATAAATAATAAATATAATAAATATAGTAAATAAAATAAATATAATAAATACAATCAAGATGATTCCAGGAAGCTGTAAAAAAAAAACAGTGATTTAAAATATAAATGCTCCAGATGGTTCCCATGCTGTTTTAGAAAGTTTCGTTAATTTAAGCAATTTGATCATATATGGTATGAGGAGATGGTATATTACAGGAAAGGAATAGGATAAGGAATAATATGAACATTTAAATAAATCATATAGTGAGTAGACAAATTTACATGTAAACATTTGATTTAAAATAATTCCAGGAAGCTGTAAAAAAATTAAAATAATTTTAAAACTAATACTCCAGATGGAAACACAAATAAAACAACAAAGACACAAGAATCCTAAAACGCGGCTTCGCACCTTCCACATAATTCGACATGAACACGATCACGAATACAGCACAAAAAGAACGCCACAAAAATCCATCTTTCCGCGCAATAATATTCATTAGCACAATGACACCTTTCAATACAGCACAAAAAGAACGCCCAAAAAATCCATCTTTCCGGCGCTGCTGCTCACACGATAATGACGCGCAATAATATTCATTAGCACAATGACCCCCCTCACCGCACCGCATGAACACGATCACGAATACAGCACAAAAAGAACGCCACAAAAATCCATCTTTCCGGCGCTGCTGCTCACACGACACTGACGCTGTTATGGTACGGAGTCGCGGTCTTGGCCACGACAAGGAGTTTGGGTATGACCCACAAGAGGAGAGTTAAGTAGAGACAGCCATCTTGCTAGAGCAGACGTTGTGAATTAGAGCTCAATAAAATTGGAGTTGTTCAGCATTGAAATCGAGTATTTCTATTTAAAATACCGAACATAACATGGTGTCAGAAGAATCGTGACCATAGAAACTGATTTCGTCGTCATTTATATCGCGAATATTGAATTTTGTGAAAGTTAAAAAAACTGAACAATCAGTGAAGTGCTACGGAAGTTTCAGCGTTTTCCCCAAAAGAGACTATTGTTATCTCTTTCTCGCATTGTTGGCTGTGCGAGTGCGATAGTGTACTGTTTACACCAGTGTATTAGTGCAAACATTGCACCAGTGTGGGAAAACGTTTGAGAACGATCCGCTGAAGTGACAAGTAAAACGTAAACAAAACGATAAGTTAACTGACAGTTGAAAAGAGACTACAAGTGAAGAAAAATAGTGGAAAAATGGATGCCGACCAGTTTCAACAGTTTATGGCGAAACAAAATGAGCTGGTGACGAAGCTGGTTGCTGGCCTACAACAGCGTGCTGTGCCGGCGTCGAACATCAGTTCCGTGGTTCCGCCACCACCGGCTCTCTGTCTTGACGGAGACATGGAGGAGAACTACGAGTTTTTCCTAACCAACTGGAGAAACTACTCACAAGCCGTGGGCATGGACAGTTGGCCGGCGAATCAGGCCTCAAAAAAGGTCAGTTTTCTGATGTCCGTCATCGGAGAAGCTGCGCTCAAAAGTATTACAACTTCGACCTGACAGAGGATCAAAAGAAAGACGTCGCCGAGGCCCTGAAGGCTATCAAGCAGAAGGTCGTGCGCAGCCGTAACTTGTTCGTGGACCGATTGGATTTTTTCGCGGCGAGTCAAGTGTCCAGCGAATCCATCGATGACTTTGCAGCCCGGCTGAAAAGTTTGGCGAAACCGTGCAAATTTGCACTCTTGGAGGACGAGTTTATCTTGTTCAAAATAGTGACCAGCAACAAGTGGGGCCACCTGCGGACCAAAATGTTGAGCATGCAGGATCTCACAACGGGAAAAGCAGTGGATATCTGCCGCGTGGAAGAGATTGCAGAGCAACGTTTGCGGCACCTTTCCTTGGAGTCGCCGGTGGTCAGTGATGTGAAGAAGATTAACAAGAAGACCAAGAAGAAGCTGCAGCGGTGTAAGTTCTGTGGAGATGAGCACGAGTTTGTGAAGGAGCGTGTCCAGCATACGGCAAGAAATGCAAGCGTTGCGGCGGCCGCAACCACTTTGAGAAGGCGTGTAAAATCGATCAACCCTGGAAGCAGAAGCGACGCCACCGTCGTGTCAAGGAGGTGAAGGACGACGAGAGCAGTTCCGAGGAACGCTCTGAATCCAGCAGTGTGGACAGCGACGACGAAGAAAGTGAGCACGAAGTGCAGATTGCCAAAATCAAGTCCAAGTCAGCTGTGGAGAGTAGTGCTTTGGCGGTTCTGGATTTCAGGCTAGGCCGGAAGTGGAAACCAGTTACGTGCGAGATCGACACGGGTGCGGATGCCACATTGATCGGGTATAACTGTTTGACTGAGCTTCTTGAAACTCCGAACCCGACACTGCAACCAACAAGCATCAAGCTGAAGTCTTTCGGTGGCAACCCGATACCAGTGTTGGGACAGGTTATGCTACCTGTAAAACGAAAAGGCAAGCGGTTCCAGCTCGTCCTGCAAGTCGTTGACTATGACCACCGCCCGCTCTTGTCGCTTAAGGCTTCACAGTCACTGGGATTTGTGAAGTTCTGCCGATCGGTGAAGATACGCCGACCAGAAGCAGCCACAGAAGAGGAGAAGCTGCTCAGTGTCTACAAGGTGAAAGCCGAAGCAATTGTCGAGAAACACAGTGACATCTTCGCTGGCTACGGCCGGTTTCCCGGAGTGGTTTCCCTGGAAGTGGACGAAAGTGTGCAGCCATCTATTCAGCATCCTCGTCGGGTCCCAATCGCTTTGCGCCCGAAACTGAAGCAGGAGTTGGACAAACTGGAAGAGGACGGCATTATAGTGAAGGAAACGCGACACACCGAGTGGGTTAGCAACATTGTGTTAGTCCGCCGTGGCGGCCAGAACGAGTCCGTTCGGATTTGTCTCGATCCTGTCCCGCTCAACAAAGCGCTGAAGCGGCCCAATTTGCAGTTTGACACGATTGACGAGTTGCTTCCCGAGTTGGGCAACGCCAAGATTTTCACAACTGTGGACACGAAAAAAGGATTTTGGCACGTGGAACTGGACACCCCCAGCAGCAAGTTGACCACCTTCTGGACACCATTCGGTCGATACCGCTGGGTCAGGATGCCGTTTGGTATTTCTCCAGCACCTGAACTGTTCCAGCTGAAGCTGCAAGGTGCGATACAAGGACTGGAAGGAGTGACCGGGTTAGCGGATGACTTGCTGGTGTACGGCACCGGAGCGGATCTGGAGGAAGCTTTGTACAACCACAATCGGGCTCTAGAACAACTGTTGGTGCGGCTCAAAGAGAACAACGTGAAACTCAACCGGTCCAAGCTCAAGTTGTGTCAGACATCGGTGAAGTTCTTTGGACACGTGCTGACAACGAAGGGACTAACAGCAGACGAGACCAAGACAGCCGCAATCCGCAACTTTCCCACACCAACCAACAAGAAGGAGCTCCTGCGATTTGTCGGCATGGTCAACTATTTGAGCCGGTACATCCGGAACCTAAGCGCTCATTTTGTCAACCTGCGGAAACTGATCGCCGAAAAGGAAAGCTGGCGCTGGACTGCTGCTGAGGACGAGGAGTTCCAGAAAGTGAAAAATCTCGTAGCCGACATCCACACGCTGCGCTACTACGACGTGACCAAGCCCCTGGTAATCGAGTGTGACGCGAGTGGTTTCGGTCTGGGCGTTGCAGTGTTTCAACAAGACGGTGTGATCGGTTACGCGTCCAGAACCCTCACTGCGACGGAGAAGAACTATGCCCAGATAGAGAAGGAGCTGTTGGCGATCTTGTTTGCCTGCCTCAGATTCGATCAACTAATTGTTGGCAACCCGAAGACCGTTATCAAAACCGACCACAAACCGCTGGTGAACATCTTCCGGAAGCCGTTGTTGTCGGCCCCTCGACGCTTGCAACATATGCTGTTGAACCTGCAACGATACAAGCCGGAGATTATGTTCGTGGCCGGCAAAGAAAACGTCGTCGCTGATGCCATTTCGCGAGCCCCTTACGACGACGATCACGCTCAAGCTGGAGATTACCAGAAGCTGGAGATATTCAAGGTGATGCGCGACCTGGAAGACGTTAAGCTGAAGCACTTCTTGAACATCTCAGATGATCGTCTGACGGAGATCATGGCGGAGACGGCGGCGGATCCAGTGTTGCAGCTGGTGATCCGGTTGATTGGTGAAGGTTGGCCAGAGACCATCGGTGGTGTACCGGACAGCGTCCGCGTTTTCTTCAGCTACAGAAACGAACTTACCACCCAGGATGGATTAGTGTTCCGTAACGACAGAATACTGATTCCCCACAAGCTGCGGCGCAAAATGATCGAGAAGACTCACATCAGCCACAATGGTGTTGAGGCGACCTTGAAGCTGGCACGTGCGAATATTTTTTGGCCTGGGATGAGCGCACAAATTCGAGACACAGTCAAGGAGTGTGCCGTCTGCGCCAAATTCGCCGGTTCGCAGTCCAAGCCCCCGATGCAGAGTCACCCGGTTCCAGTTCACCCATTTCAACTGGTGTCGCTTGATGTGTTCTTCGCTGAGTACCGAGGTATTAAGCGGAAGTTTTTGGTGACGGTTGATCACTATTCCGATCTGTTCGAGATTGATCTGCTGAAGGATCTCACTCCACAATCCGCCATCGCGGCTTGCAAGATCAACTTCGCGCGGCATGGCGTTCCCCAGCTCTTGCTGACAGATAACGGAACGCACTTCGTGGGAAAAGAGTGGCGACAATTTGCGGGAGAATGGGACTTCAGTCACACCACTTCAGCGCCACACCATCAACAAGCGAATGGCAAATCGGAGGCAGCGGTTAAAATCGCTAAACAGTTGATCAAGAAGTGTGAAGAATCCGGCACGGATTTTGGTACGCTCTCCTGCATTGGCGTAACGTACCAAACAAGATCGGATCGAGTCCTGCAGCTCGCTTATTCTCTCGTCAAACACGATGTGGTGTCCCAACTGCTGCTGGCAACTTACTTCCGCGAGTGGTCGAGGGAGTTCCGGATGCTATCAAGGAAAACAGGAGGAAGATAAAGTATTATTACGATAGAAAGTGTCGTAATCTGCCGCAGCTGGAAACCGGTGCACCAGTGTACGTCCAAGTCCATCCACAGAAGTCTACGGTGTGGTCACCCGGAACAGTCGCCGCCAAGCAAACTGACCGATCGTATCTCGTGGATGTGGACGGGGCATTCTATCGACGGGATTTGGTTAACCTAAAGTCACGCAAAGAACCGAACACGCAGCCTGCCGTCAACCATCCCGTTCTACAGGACAATCCGTTGCCGTCTGGTCCGAAACCAGATGTAGCAGTGGCCGAGAAACCAGCGGAGTTTCCGTGGACCGATTCACCGAGCACCCCGATCACCAAATCTTCGAAGCCGAACAAACGATTGTCTTCGCTGTCATCGACACCGCAGCCGAAGGAAAAAGCATCGCCTACCGAGACGGTTACACAGGAGAGATCGCGCCCCAAACGAGAAGTGAAGCTGCCGACTAAATTACACGATTATTGTCTGGAATAAAAAGTGGGGAGGATGTTATGGTACGGAGTCGCGGTCTTGGCCACGACAAGGAGTTTGGGTATGACCCACAAGAGGAGAGTTAAGTAGAGACAGCCATCTTGCTAGAGCAGACGTTGTGAATTAGAGCTCAATAAAATTGGAGTTGTTCAGCATTGAAATCGAG
Organism: Culex quinquefasciatus; assembly: GCF_015732765.1. Classification (NCBI taxonomy): domain Eukaryota; kingdom Metazoa; phylum Arthropoda; class Insecta; order Diptera; family Culicidae; genus Culex; species Culex quinquefasciatus. The sequence goes on from NC_051862.1 coordinate 109,376,396, forward strand.
TATTTCTATTTAAAATACCGAACATAACAGACGCGAAATAATATTCCAATAGCAAGAAAACTGTCATATACATATACAATTCCCCACGAAAACAGCATGATTCGAAAAAAAAGTTCTCCGATCGGGCTCAAAATTTTTCTGGGGGATCCTTGGCCGAAATAATTAGACCCGTATTTTTTTGTTTGGCCATTAGGGTGACCTACGCCGTGTTAGGGTGGTCCGAAAAATGGCAATTTTCATCGATTTTCGCAAAAACTACTTTTTTCAAAAAATCATATCTCCGCGCCATTTCATCCGATTTTAGCTGTCCTAGACGCAAAAGAAAGGTGATTAGTTTGGCTATTTGGGAAAAATAGTAAGAAGTTTCGAAAATCTAGCTTAACATTTGAAAAGGTCATATGAAAACTTAAAATGCTGTTTTGAAGGTCTCGGGACCAAAGAGCCTATGTCTGAAAATATTTTTATCAGATTCCTTGGAAAATTTCACATAACATATCAAAAAATGGTGAAGTTATGTTTTCGATACTCTGAGATACGATTTTTCGAAAATAAAAACTGTGTTTTTCGACGCGCCACGCGCAAAAATTGGAAAATGACGAAAACGGGAAAAAATCGATACTAAAATTTTCGTAATTAACAGACGCAACTTTTGGTACCATAACATCTATAGGTCATCGCTGAAATTTTAAAGTTATCGCAGTTTTAGTGAAAAAAAGTCGATTTTTCCCCGTTTTCGTCATTTTCTAATTTTTGCGCGTGGCGCGTCGAAAAACACAGTTTTTATTTTCAAAAAATCGTATCTCAGAGTATCGACCATTTTTTGATATGTTATGTGAAATTTTCCGAGGAATCCGATAAAAATATTTTCATACATAGGCTCTTTGGTCCCGAGACCTTCAAAACAGCATTTTAAGTTTTCATATGACCTTTTCAAATGTTAAGCTAGATTTTCGAAACTTCTTACTATTTTTCCCAAATAGCCAAACTAATCATCTTTCTTTTGCGTCTAGGACAGCTAAAATCGGATGAAATGGCGCGGAGATATGATTTTTTGAAAAAAGTGGTTTTTGCGAAAATCGACGAAAATTGCCATTTTTCGGACCACCCTAACACGGCGTAGGTCACCCTAATGGCCAAACAAAAAAATACGGGTCTAATTATTTCGGCCAAGGATCCCCCAGAAAAATTTTGAGCCCGATCGGAGAACTTTTTTTTCGAATCATGCTGTTTTCGTGGGGAATTGCTGCATATGAAAGTGTGGAACATCCCCGTTCATTTGCGGGGCGAACGAAAATCTTTGGTCGGGAAAAATCAAAGTTATCCTCATTTGAAGTTTTTGAACTTTTTTCCTATGGGGCGAAATTTCGTCTATTTCAATTTAGTATTGTTATAAGTCTACATGGGCATGATTTATGGTTCAGCTCATATAATTTCTTATGGGAAATGATGCAAGGAATATTTTTCCTGGAGCACGCAAAGTGATTGAAAATAAGGGAAAAAAGTTATAAAGGTTTTATTGAAAATTTGGGAGATTATCTGATACAAATGCACACCCCTTTCCCAAAAACGGCAATGCTTTTGATATTCAGATCATTATTTCGATGAATTCTTTTTTAAGAAATGTTTCTGGGCCCATTGAGTATATAAATCACTACAGAAAAATTTAATTGGTTGGGTTTATGCTCAACTGTAAGTCACATTTATGAATTTTGGATTTCAACCGAATCAACATATTTTTGTGTGTTTTGGTTATAAAATGTACCGTTTACATTAATTTTCTCATTTGTATTAGTCTTATTAAAACTCACAATCACAAGAGATCTCGTACTTATTTTGAGGTCAGATGATACTATTGTAAATCAAAATCAAATCAAACCATCCACATTAACGACCCCGGGTCTTTTGTGGTCTCTATTGCAAGTTTCTGCTCGAACCAAGGAGTTCGAAGGCTTGAATGGGGAGAGCACCCAAACCTCTTTCTACTCCAAGGAACCTTCCACTCCAGTGTTTGAACTGACGCAACCTTTGGATTGCGAGTCCAACCGCCGCCAGCGATTCCACCGGAGTAGGCTTGGTTTGGTGTGTTGTTTGTACTTATGGCATGGAGACGACTCCTACACCTAGAATGACTTAACGGCCTAACAACCAAGGCCGGGACCGACATTTTACTTCCTCATCCGATGGAAGGTTGGAGCAGATGGGAATCGAACCCAGAATCATCCGCTTACAAAGCGGACAGCGTAATCATTCGGCGACGCACTGCCACTGTAAATAAAAAGATCAATTATTTGTGTTTTTAGCAAAACATTTAGTTGAGTTACACAAATCTTGGGGACAAGATTTCGGAGTAAAGAATGATCCTACACGGTCAAGTGTCAGAGTTCTACTGATTTGTTTATTTTTAGAATTTTTCTTAAATACTAGCTAGAAAGATCTAGAATGTGGTTCTGGATGAAGAGGCCTCGTCACGTACTTCGGTGATAATAGGTCGTAACTTATGACCTGCCTGGAAGGGATGTGCAGTTGATTTTACATCTGTAACTTACGGTCAAATACGCCCGCTCAGTCGCAAGGACTCCCAGAAATATCCCAAGATCGGCTTAATAGGGGAAGGAAAAGACCATGTTTGCTCTCCTTAATGCGGCACGTTTATTCAGCCCTCAAGACCCTAATTCCCTACTCCTAACAACCTAACCAACTAACCTAGTGTGTGTGGTGTGTACGGGCCCGGTGGTTGAACTGCTGCACCCTGCTTGCAAGCAGCGGTCTCGATCGCCGGCGCTGCTTCCTCGATCCGGCGCAGTGTCCTTGTCCCTCGGGGACACGTGGTTTCTCGCGCCGGAGTACAGTTGTCCGAATTTCCTCGTGGTCTTCTCAACCGCTCTGCTCCAACTCGTTCGTCTGCGCACAGTTCCCGTCCGGAATCTGGGTCGCTCGTGGACCTGCTTCGCTTCGACCGGGTGTACCGGGCACAATGGGGCGGTGTGTTGACGGACCGCACGCGTAGCGCAACACCGGTAGACACCTTCGGTCCGGTTCGTGCAGGTGGTGACGGCTGCACAGGCTGTCCAAGCCTCGGTGATCAAGATGACGATAGATCTCTTACAAGACTCGTACGGAGAATCGATTGCCAACTAGGCAAGACTTGGCTTACTTGGCCACGCGGTCGCGGGTTATAAATATACTTTTCGCTGATCGAACTTCCAGGTGTTGTTCGGTTTATGGCTCTCGTACAAGTGGACGAGTCTAGCTGAGAAGGTCGTCCAGGAAGCCTCGACCTCCTCTCAGCACTTAGTCGTGCCTTGCGTTCTACGCAAAGAACGCACAATTTGCAGTTCAGTGGCAGGGTAGGCATAATGAGGCGTGTAATGTTGTTTAGGCTGCGTACAATACCTAAATTGTGTGTTGTGTGTTTGATATGACCGTTGTGCCGACTTTCTGCAAGATCTAGCTCCAAGGGGTAGGACAGTGAGTGATTTTGAGAAATGTTGAATAACATTGAGTTAAATTGAGCCACACAAGCTACTCAGAATTTCTCAATCATCACCTTGATCTTCATGAACGACGTAACGAATTTTGACATTGACATTTGAACGTTGACACTGACAATTCGCAAAACACAAAAACAGCGGGAGCGGAATTTTTTCCACAACGCACAAATTCGGCGGAATAAACTCTTGGTTTTAGTGTCGATTCCGTGCCGTGAGGTAAGTTCTTTAAGGAGAAAAGGGACATTCAAAGAACTGTGTAAAATATAGTAGTTTTTTTTTTCAGGTGGCGATGGCGATTACGGTCAAACGAGTGCAAAAAAGCGGAACGGGCCGGACCTCGAGGTGTTGAATTCAACACCGTTCATCTATCCTTTTCCATCACGTCGAAACCATCAAAAAAGTCCGCGGGCCAACCGGTCGAGTAGAAGGAGCAGAAGCTAGCGACCGCCGCTGCTGCTTCCGGCTCGGTGAGATGAAGAGCTGCTGATAAGAAACCGGCCGCGGCTGAGAGGAAGCCAGCTGAGGGAGGCAGGAAGGCTCTGGCCACTGCTCCACGTGCCGGTCCTGTTGAAGGCACTGATTGCGGGAAGGTTTCCGGCTGGGTTGCTCAACTGAAATAGGAACGCGGATGGACGGAACTCAGATCGTGGCCAGGGCATGACAGTTCTCTGGAATAACAACGGGTTCAGAAGCGCATGATGAAAGTTTGGACATTTGGGTCGCCAAAGATGGTGAAGATTCCGTTGTATTCAAGGAGGATGAATTTGTACCTTATCCTAGACCATATCAAAGGTAGCGTAACAATAAAATGACTTGAATTTCCCGAAAAGTAGTTTTAATTCCACAATTCCAATTTTGACCGAAGATGTCTTCACTGTGGTTGTAATTAGGTCCTCCAACCCATCAATGATGCTTTTTGCGTCGGATGTGGCAGCTCTCCCCGGAGATTCTCGTTCCGTTCTGGTGATGACGGTTTCGGTGTGCTGCAGGATCATGTTTTCATTCGCGAGAGCGGCCATCAAGCGGAGCCAAGCCTTATCGAGCGAATTGGCCCACATCTCCGTCCCGTGGTCAGTGTCCAACAGGGAGTGGCTGCTTCCAGGGCGTTTCTGAAAAATCGAATGAACAAAGGGAAAAACTTGCTGAACAATCTGCTGGAGAAGTCGACTGACGAGCAGAAGATTAACCGATGGAACTGGGGAACTGGCGGCCAACTGGATGCCATTGAACGACCGGATGCAATCCGAAATTGTCCGCACCGGCGATAATCTCCGGAATCTTTTCTCAATTAGTTGATTTACCTTCTGTACCTTCAGCCACTTCAGCACCACTTTTTCTGTAAATGCAGCCATCTGTCAAAACAACAACATTCGAAAATTCCGTAACCAAGCTATAAAAAAATCAGGAGAAAAATTGAGTAACTTTGAGTAACATTGAGTCATTTTGAGAAATTGAGTCACACGGTTGCTCACTGTCCAACCCCTTGTCTAGCTCAGATATTTAATTGTTTTGGGTTATTGGTTGATTTTTGGGCTTTATTTGGACTTTTTGGGGTTGATCTACCTTAGTTTCCCTATCTAGCTAATTAGCATTGTGGTCTACCTTCCCGTTTTTAATGAGAAAACCCCGGGACATACAGGTTGAACCTGGTGAAAGCGTAGACGAAACAAACTGTTTGGTCACACAAAGTTGTACCTCCTCCTGTCCTTCGGGGTCCGTAGCGTCGTAAATTACATGAGGTGTTGTGTGGGAGCGTCTGTACGTGGCTGGTGTGGTCTATGCGTAACTCGATCCTCCGACGAAGGCTGTCCTGAAGATGGTAACATAAGCGGTCCTCTGGCGTCGACCATCTTGATGTTGATGTTTGCTTTACGTTTCCTCTTGATGATGCTGGTGCCTTTGACTACTGCGGTTATAATCACTATCACTGCTGCTCCTGATGATCCATATATCCGTCTACCGCCGTAACAAGCAAGAGGTCGTCGGATTTTTGACCCCGGATCATGTGCGTATAGCATCAGTGGATATGGTAGACTACTAAATGACTGTAATGGGATGTTCATGGTCATCCAAGGACTCCCTGGAGTTCAGATCTACGAGTCTACCGCCGTAACAAGCAAGAGGTCGTCGGCTTTTGACCCCGGATCATGTGCGTATAGCATCAGTGGATATGGTAGACTACTATATGAATGTAATGGGATGTCCATGGTCATCCAAGGACTCCCTGAAGTTAAGATCTACGAGTCTACCACCGTAACAAGCAAGAGGTCGTCGGATTTTGACCCCGGATCATGTGCGTATAGCATCAGTGGATATGGTAGACTACTATATGAATGTGTTGGGATGTCCATGGTCATCCAAGGACTCCCTGGAGTTAAGATCTACGAGTCTACCGCCGTAACAAACAAGAGGTCGTCGGCTTTTGACCCCGCATCATGTGCGTATAGCATCAGTGGATATGGTAGACTACTATATGACTGTAATGGGATGTTCATGGTCATCCAAGGACTCCCTGGAGTTTAGATCTACGAGTCTACCGCCGTAACAAGCAAGAGGTCGTCGGATTTTGACCCCGGATCATGTGCGTATAGCATCAGTGAATATGGTAGACTACTATATGAATGTAATGGGATGTCCATGGTCATCCAAGGACTACCTGGAGTTAAGATCTACGAGTCTACCGCCGTAACAAGCAAGAGGTCATCGGATTTTGACCCCGGATCATGTGGGTATAGCATCAGTGGATATGGTAGACTACTATATGACTTTAATGGAATGTTCATGGTCATCCAAGGACTCCCTGGAGTTCAGATCTACGAGTCTACCGCCGTAACAAGCAAGAGGTCGTCGGATTTTGACCCCGGATCATGTGCGAATAGCATCAGTGCATATGGTAGACTACTATATGAATGTAATGGGATGTACATGGTCATCCAAGGACTCCCTGGAGTTCAGATCTACGAGTCTACCGCCGTAACAAGCAAGAGGTTGTCGGATTTTGACCCCGGATCATGTGCGTATAGCATCAGTGGATATGGTAGACTACTATATGAATGTAATGGGATGTTCATGGTCATCCAAGGACTCCCTGGAGTTAAGATCTACGAGTCTACCGCCGTAACAAGCAAGAGGTCGTCGGATTTTGACCCCGGATCATGTGCGTATAGCATCAGTGCATATGGTAGACTACTATATGAATGTAATGGGATGTCCATGGTCATCCAAGGACTCCCTGGAGTTAAGATCTACGAGTCTACCGCCGTAACAAGCAAGAGGTCATCGGATTTTGACCCCGGATCATGTGCGTATAGCATCAGTGCATATGGTAGACTACTATATGAATGTGTAGGGATGCCCATGGTCTTCCAAGGACTCCCTGGAGTTGAGATCTACGAGTCTACCGCCGTAACAAGCAAGAGGTTGTCGGATTTTGACCCCGGATCATGTGCGTATAGCATCAGTGGATATGGTAGACTACTATATGAATGTGTTGGGATGTTCATGGTCATCCACGGACTCCCTGGAGTTAAGATCTACAATCGATGTAAAGTTATCGAAATATTTAAGTTTGAACGATGAACAAAAGTCCTTGCTTACCACTTTAGCCAAACGCCAAAGAGGTCGCCTCTTTTTTGTTACGGCGGTAGACTCGTAGATCTTAACTCCAGGGAGCCCAACACATTTATATAGTAGTCTACCATATCCACTGATGCTATACGCACATGATCCGGGGTCAAAATCCGACGACCTTTTCATTGTTACGGTGGTAGACTCGTGAATCTTAACTTCAGGGAGTCCTTTGATGACCATGAACATCCCATTACATTCATATAGTAGTCTACCATATGCACTGATGCAATACGCACATGATCCGGGGTCAAAATCCGATGACCTCTTGCTTTTTACGGCGGTAGACTCGTAGATCTAAACTCCAGGGAGTCCTTGGATGACCATGGACATCCCATTACATTCATATAGTAGTCTACCATATCCACTGATGCTATACGCACATGATCCGGGGTCAAAATCCGACGACCTCTTGCTTGTTACGGCGGTAGACTCGTAGGTCTTAACTCCAGGGAGTCCTTGGATGACCATGTACATCTCATTACATTCATATAGTAGTCTACCATATCCACTGATGCTATACGCACATGATCCGGGGTCAAAATCCGACGACCTCTTGCTTGTTGCGGTGGTAGACTCGTAGATCTTAACTTCAAGGAGTCCTTGGATGACCATGGACATCCCATTACATTCATATAGTAGTCTACCATATCCACTGATGCTATACGCACATGATCCGGGGTCAAAATCCGACGACCTCTTGCTTGTTACGGTGGTAGACTCGTAGATCTTAACTCCAGGGAGTCCTTGGATGACCATGGACATCCCATTACATTCATATAGTAGTCTACCATATCCACTGATGCTATACGCACATGATCCGGGGTCAAAATCCGACGACCTCTTGCTTGTTACGGCGGTAGACTCGTAGATCTTAACTCCAGGGAGTCCTTGGATGACCATGAACATCCCATTACAGTCATATAGTAGTCTACCATATCCACTGATGCTATACGCACATGATCCGGGGTCAAAATCCGATGACCTCTTGCTTGTTACGGCGGTAGACTCGTAGATCTTAACTTCAGGGAGTCCTTGGATGACCATGGACATCCCGAAGTACCCATAGACCTTTGAGAAACATAAAATTTTAGTAAACAAATAAATTTAAAAAAAAATGTTTCAATTTGGTAGATTACTTCTGCATACTTGGATTTTTGATTTAGTCAAATTGCCCTGCTGAGTGGATTGACATGCACTAATGATGCCATTATTTAATTATAATAACCGCGCGCACATAAACAGCGACACGAAAAAAAAAAGAAAATGATCATGACAAAACGAGACAGCGCGTCCCCGTGGTCAGCGCACTAATCGGTTAAAACTACATTGATGACTACTCTAGATTAACTCATATTAAGATCGTATAAGGTGTTCTTCACTCTTGTGGCAATGACTGTCAATGATATTTTTGAATTCAGGGTCCACAAATAGTAAATTTAAATGAAAAAAAAATCACTATATGTAAAATGTCTCTACAAACAACATAAAGAAAACCACCTTTTGATGTCTTTCTAAAACAAATATGGCCGCCAAATGGCCGATCTGGAATGATGTCTTCATCTGATGATTCCATCTTGGCATTCAAACCAATCTCAACCATTTTACTATTTTACTGAGTGCTTACGTTTGATCCCTGACTTACACTTTTTATATCGATCCACATCTTCAATAAAGAGTTACGTTGATTATGGAAGGCCCATATATCTCAGCAAAGTGAAGATTTTTCCAAATATTAATAAAATGTCGATTCAAATAAATTTGTACAAAATTGTTGTACGATCAACAATCCCTATCGTCGTAGGATCAACAATCCCTACCAACCCGTTGCTAAACAGCCCAACTCAATTCCACTAACTCTAACTCGCTCTTAAACATGTTTAAAACATGCCTATTTATTCATCTTTTTTTTTTGTTTCAGTCTAGCAAAGGAAAACAAGCAACCAAAGGAAATAAACAGGTCATAGAAGAAAATGTTGCTACTTTAAAGTTCTACCGGAATATGTGCATAATATTCTCATTTATATGCATACTTTTTTCTTTCATCTTCTATGGATCCTTCGGTGCCTTTCATTATGTAAGTTTTTTAAAATAAATATTGCGGATTTCAGAGATTTTGCAACAATCGTGAAAGTTGTAAAAAGCTCTCCAACCAAGTGCACACCTCTGACTACAGCAGAAAAAAAAACTATCCAAGACACACACCCTAGTTTGAAACTGTTCTAAAGTGTTCGAAAGCAGAAAAGCTCAGTCGAGACACGCACCACTCTAGGCGAGCGGGGGGAGAAGGGATAGGATTTTAAGTGTGCAAATATTTGGTGTATAGATATTATTTGCAAGAGTGGAGAATTTGGTGCAAAGTGTGCAATGCAAACTGGATACAACTTCACATACATACCATACCAATAACAAAAACCTACTGTTAAAATATCAAAAAGTGTTATGGAATCATCTTGCAACCGGAGCAGAAGTTTGTAACAGAAAAATGACAGAATTGATGAAGCATAACATCGTAACTCAGGCTGTGCATATAAGTGTTGTAGCAGCTGCAGCAGGCTTAGCCAAATGGTTACGCTGTCCACTTTATAAGTGGATGATCATGGGTTTGATTCCCATCTTATCCAATCTTCTATCGGATGGGGAAGTAAAACGTCGGTCTGAGCCTCGGTTGTTGTTAGGCCGTTGTCATTCCAGGTGTAGAAGTCCGGTGGCATCGCTGGCGGCGGTTGGACTCGCAATTTAAAGGTCGTCAGTTCGAACCCTGGGGTGGAAGGTTCCTTGGAGTAGAAAGAGGTTTGGGTGCCCTCCCCATTCAAGCCTTTGGACTCCTAGGTTCGAGCAGAAACTTGCAATAGAGACCACAAAGACCTGGGGTCGTTAATGTGGATGGTTTGATTGAAGAGTTGTCATTACAGCATTGTATGATATAAATTACTCAAAGAAAAAAAATCAGAATCTGATAAAAAGAAAAAGAAAGAAGAAAGAAACAAATTTATAACAAAAAAAAAATAACTGAAAAATACAGAAATAAAATTGATTTAGATTTCTATATTTATTGCCTCGAGACTGGCCAGTAGGATTTAACAAAAATGACTTTTTGGCGGGCATTCAAGGGTTTGTTCCGGTGGGCGTATTGAGCCCAAATCCAAAATATGAGCTTGATTGGACGTAACAGGAGCTGGCGCGTTGAATTTGAATTTTAAATGCGATTTAACCCGTAAATAAAGATTTTTTTTAAAAAATGCCGCTATTTGAAGCATTTTGGCCACTGAAGCGTTTATTTTGCGCATCTTTTGGTATACAGTAGTTGTTCGGTATCTGGGCTGAGAACGTAGCCCAGTCATCGAATGCTGTTCGCTAACTGGGCTGAACGAAAAATAACGAGGGGACTACCGATGCATAATATTTATTTGATGAAATATAAAAATAAAAGTTAATCAAATTTGTTTACAATGATTACTTTTCATATTTCTTTAATTGTGACTTGAAATTACATAAAAGTTTGAAAAAAGTTTTTTTATTTGTTGATCATGATTTTTGCATCCATTAACCCCTCGGTGATTTCGGTTTGTTTTGGTTTTTTGACGTTTGTCTGCTTTTTAACTGGGCTACGGCCCAGTTATCGAGCGCCCAGTTAAAAAGCAGCCCAGTTAAACAACGCCCAGTTACCGAACACCTACTGTATATAACATTGAAATTTGGAGCACCCTAGAGCTCGGTACAGACCTTCAAAGGAGAATGGGCGGATTTGGCCCAAGGATGTACACGAACGGGAGAAACTTCATTCGAAAGTGCTCGCCGAGACATGAAAAAAATCTTCTGGACAAACTTTCTAAACCCCGGGGTCCAAAAGTTACAAGTCGTTAAAGTTTGAGTATTTTGGGTTAACATGTACAAAAAATCGTGTTTTTGCTATTCCTAAAATCACTCAAAATCCTTATTTTATTATGGATTTCGATCATCTTGACTTTATTCGACGCGTATCAGCAAAAAACAATATGTTCTGATATGTTTTAGCATGATGACACAAGACACAAGACTTCTCTTGTCTTTATACAGTATGTTAAAAAAAGTATTTACAACCCTTGCACATTTTGTGATGAAACATGTAAACAATTTAATGTTGACAGAAACCTAGTACTACGTTTTGTTTAGAAACTCATGCCGAATATTTTGTTACAAAAAGCTCATGAAAAGATGTTTTCTATAAAAAGTTATATAACAAATACTATTACAAAAATCAAAAAAGGTGCAAAAAAAGTTTGTACACCTTTCGAAAAATTTACATAAATAAAGTTTTTTGTTAACAAATCACCATTAATTGGGTCCTAAAATGAAGCTTAGATTGCTGATATTATTGTTTACAGCGATAAAGCTTATTTTTCTGAGTACAATGACCCTTTGTACGACCACAAAGAGTTTAAAATGGATTTTTAAATCAATTTTGAAAAATTAACCTCGCGGTCCTCTTTGACAGAAAAGTTCCTAGTTAACAGCTCGTTCCAAGGGGACCATAGTTGATCCATCGAAAAAATGTTGTCCTGTAATTATTATTTTTTTTTTTTTGCATTAAAATGAAAAAAAGTGATCAGAAATGGTTTTTGATCGTGTTTTTTACCGCTGTACATAAAAATTGACATAGGGCTTTAGTACCCAATTCAGTCTCCGCACTCCAAACAGGCATCCTTGACCGATTAAAAAAATAATTTGGATTGAATTTAAAGTTTACTAACTACTTAGTCTAAAAGTTTGTATAACTCTGGAAATTCTATATAAAACTTATCTGAACTTAATTTTGCAAACTTTTAACTCAACTAAATTTCAACATATTACCATAGAATTGCTAAATAAACATTTTGGAGTGGGTATAACACCGTTCTGGGGGTCTTTGTATCGATAGAATAGATTTTTCGTTGGAATTTCGTACCAACCCGGAATTCCGTCGCCGGAAAATCCGCCGGCATCCGGACCGGTCCACGATTTACAAGTCAACCTATGTGGCATCGTAAAGGGCACAAAATTTCCGATCTTTTGATATCCAAACATCTAGGTTTTCTATAAAACCCACGTTTTTAAATACCTAGGTAAAAACGTTGTTATGGTTTCGTTTGAGCAGCCTGCCAAAAATGTATGGACTTTCATAATTTTTGTTCTCGTGGATCAAACTTACTTTTTGCTCAGGTATTTAAAAACGTGGGTTTTATAGAAAACGTAGATGTCTGAGTATCAAAAGATCGGAAATTTAATTGCCCTTGTGCAAGAGGCTTACCATAGAAACAAGTCGAAACTTTCGAAAGAATTTGAAACCGGATCCTACCCAGACTGCTTCAGTTAGTATGAAAGGCTACAGTGCATTGTTGTAACAGCTTATTGAGATGTTCTGGGTCATCCAAGAACTCCTGGAGTTAAGACCGGTGGGTCTACCGCCGTAGCAAGCAAGAGGTCAGTGATTTTTTACCACTGATCATAACCGCATAGCTTCCGACTACATTATTAATGTATTGAAATGTCCAGGGTCATCCTAGGACTCCCTGGAGTTATGATCTGTGGCTGTTAACTCTAGTGAGTCCTGGGATGACGCAAGACATCCCAACACATTAAAAAAGCATTCTACCATACTGACTGAAGCTATGCGGGTATGATCAGTGGTCAAAACAGGTAGACATTTTGATTGCCACGGTGGTAGACCCAAAGATCTTAACTTAAGTGAGTCCTAGGATGACCCAGGACATTTCAAAACATTAACCAAGTAGTCTACCATACTCACTGAAGCTATGCGGTTATTATCAGTGGTAAAAAATCACTGACCTTGTGTTTTTTACGGTGGCAGACCCACAGATCTAAACTCCAAGGAGTTCGTGGATGACCCAGAACATCTCAATATGTTGTTACAACAATGCACTGTAGCCTTCTATACTAACTGAAGCAGTCTGGGTAAAATCCGTTTTCAAAATCTTCAAGTTTCGTCTGGTTTCTATGGTAAGCCTCTTGCACAAACGGTTCAAACGTAAAAAGACAAGAGAAAACATGTTTCGCGTTTATATTATACACGTTTACGCGTTTATATTACACGCGTCGAATGAAGTCAAAAAGATCGAAATCCATAATAAAATAAGGATTTTATGAGTGATTATAGAAATAGCAAAAATACGATTTTTTGTACATTTTAACCCAAAATACTCAGAATCTATGACATTTCCCCGAAACCCATATTACCGAAGGGACATTTCCCCGAATGCCACTTCTCCGAAAAGACACTTCCCCTAATGGTCATTTCCCCGAATTCCATTTACCCGAATTTCCCATTTCCCCTAATCGTCCACATCCCCGAATGCCATTTTCCCGAATGGGCCACAATCCCGAATGCCACTTACCCGATTAGTCATATCCCTGAATAGTCATTTCCCTGAACGCCATTTCCCCGAACGCGCGCGCTCCTGGGCACCGGGCATTTCGGCTTGACCGCGTTCGGGGAAATAGCATTTTACAATCGACTCTCTGCTTGTCAATATCCAAGGGACCGTCGAGGAAGAGAATCATCAGATTACAGAACGATGCAAAATGAAGACTCGATTGAAAATATTTTTTTCTTGATACCCAGCTATTAGAGAGAATCATGGCAACGTCCATCAAACAAAAACACACAAATTTCAAACACCCTTTGAAGCTTAGTTTCGCCAAGCAAAATGTCTGTACAAGCCATGAAAACTGAAATTATTGACAACCGGAAGAGATTTTAAAGCAAACAGGGACTGAAGAATTCATCGATAGATGGAGAATTATTGATATCGAGAAGATCGACAGCCAGAGTGTCGACTCTATAAGAAAAAATGATGGCAAAATATTTCTTGAAAGGTTCGTATTGGCCTTGAATGATCAACTTTCTTTTGGCTTCACTCAGAACAGACGTAGCATTTTAGGGGGGAAGGGGTGTTGGAAGGTTTGGTACTATTCATTCAAATACAATGAATATTGTTACAGATTGTTGTTTTCTCAAAACAAATACCTTTTTCTTATAGACATGATAATAATAATTCAATAGAAGTTTTGTTATTTTTTATGATTCAAAAACATACCGTGCGATTTTCGTAGTACCCCGTATCAGTAGAACCCCGTTCACACTGATCATTTTATTCACATTGCTGGTTTGGGATTTGGCGAAAAGTATTGTTGGGGCCAAATCCCCCAACTGGATTCTGCGGGTGGACTGTATTCGGGGTTCTTGAGTGATAAAAACACTGGGGCTTGCTTTTTACACCTTTTACTTCACAAAACTTTCAAATTTCCGATTCTTATGTACACTACGCGACGTGTCTCGTTCGCGTCTCGAAACGGAGTGACTTTTCGCTCTCTCTCCCTCTCCGCTCGTTCGTTTGCGCGCGCTTCGGCTCGCGCCGTTTTCGTCGTTGCGTCGTTTTGGGCTGTCACGTTGGCAGCGCCGTCGCTGACAGCGACGCAGGGCTGGACTCACGCACACTGGGAGGCAGTTGCGCAAATCCGGGCAAAACATTCGGCGTCGTGCCGAACATTCTCCCCCCCCGGGTTGAGGCGTCACGGCATCAGGTTCACCAACACGCTGGATCGGTGTCGGTTGTTCTTACTCGGAGACTCCGTCGATCGCTGGCAGTTCCAGGTTCATAGCGTCCAGACGAGCAAGCAACTCCTTTGCACTTGCTGGCATGGTGGTGGTCGTCTACGGTTGTGTGGAGCGATGCGCTGCGTTCAACTCCACGCCTCACTATGGGGTATTTCCATATAAGCGAGCGGCCAAAAATATTTTTTTGCTTTTTTGTGACTTTTTTTTGTGTTGTTTGTACTTAGTATAATGAAAACAAATGAAATCTGATATTTTTCCAAAAAAAAAGTTTAATTTTCGATTTTTTCATATATTTGAGGCCACATGCATTAAAGTGGTGAATTTTAATATTCTTGCTCTGTCTATTTGATGCACGGAATGACGGTTAATGCTATGTTAAAGTTTCTGATTTACGTTCATCTCCCTCCCCTTTTTCTTGAGTTAAAATCCACCTTTGAAGAATCCACTTCTGTAAAATACTTAGAATAGGAATTTCTAATTTTATTAAACGTACCTAAGTATCAACAAAGTCATGAATATCAAATCAATTTCAAAACATACATAGCAGGTACGTCATTTCTGCCTCCGCAGGTAAATAATGTGATTTTAACCAAGCGTATACGCGAAATCATTAATTTCCTTGCATGAATCAAAATGTTCAAAATGGCATAACTCAAAAAGTGAACATAAGTGCACTTTGAAATTTGGAGACAAGTTAGGACATGGTTCAAATTTTAAGCTGCAAAATTTTCAGATCGCACAAATGCACACAAAAAAAGTACTCCATTAACAAAGTTGAAAAAAACTAAATTTTGAAAAAAAATCCATCTTTTTTTTATTTTTATTTTTTTTTTGCCTGTAAAAGTGTGTTTTGTAAAATGTTATTGAAAAGTTGAATCAATTACCTTTCTGTATATATATATAATGATGCAGGAAAAAATACATAAACAGCTACACAGTACAACTATGAAAAATAATATTTTTTTGTCAAAAAACATGTTTTTTCTTACCATTTTCGCCTTTGAAGGTCTGCAATTCAGTGAATTTTGAACCTACAACTTTCAAACTCCGGATTTTTCTTAGTTAGAATGTTTATTTTCGAAAAAAAATACCAAAAAAATAATTAGAGTATGTCGGTTTTTCGATTTATGGCCGCCTGAAACCCCATAGTGCGCCTGGGTCCCAGACCAATCGGGGTCTCTTCGTGGTGCTGCTGAAGATTGCAGGATCGTGCAATTTCTCCACAGCCCTTTCGAGTTCGTCTGCACAGTCGGCTCCTGACCGTGCGATGCTGTCGTGACAGCACCTGTAGTACAGCTCGGTCCGTTGGCTGCACCGGTACGTAGCGCTCTCGTGGCTCGTACACGTTCGCTGGTATTCGTTGATGTCGGTGTTCTTGTTGGCCTTCATTGCGTTCTGGTTCGTGGTCCAATCCACTTGGACGCTCAAACTTGCTGGCTCGGTGCATCCGCATTGTGCACCTCCCTCGTTGTTTTCTTCGTCAGGTACGGCTGGAAACAGTGAACTCCCCTTCACTGCTTGGCACGTGTCGACGTCTGGCACAACGTCGACGTGCTCAGCTGGCTCCGACATGGGGACAGCTGCTGGGTCGTCCGACACGGCACTACCTCGTTCTGCTGCCGAGGACTCATGCGGAACCACTGCCGGTTCCTCGGACGACTCTTCTTGTCGATTCTCGGGCTCGCGAGAATCTCCTGGCAACCACTGGGGGCTGCACAGGCCGGGTTTTGTCTCGGCACTACCTCGGTCATTTGACGAGGACTCGTGCGGAACCACTGCAGGTTCCTCGGGTGGCAGCATCTCGTGCGCTGCAAGGTGTGTCTCAGTCTCGTGAGACTCTCTGGGCAACTTCTTCCGGCTGCTCAGATCGGGGATCGACCTTTCAAGGGTTTGACACTGCTCGACCGGATCTCCACGGACCGGGAAGCAGTCGGTGTCCGAGCGGCAACCGTTGCACAGCGTGCACATCGGCTCGCCACGCTCGCTGTCCGCAATGGGCGGATTCGAACTAGGTTCTGAATGGGCACCTACCTTGGTATCAGGTGCACCTGGGCCTCGATCGTCAGCTTGGCATCTCTTGGCGTTCACAACACCCGGAACATCGCCGGCTCCGGAACCATCACCTTCGCCACGAGCCTCATTCGTGGGAAGCGTAGTTCGGCTGGCCTCTTCCTTCGAGACCGGTTGTTGCTGTTGCTCGGGAACAGCGGCATGCACGGGCTGAGACAGCAGTGCGTTGTTCAGGGCCACAATCCGCAGGTTGGCTTCCTGAACCAGACTCACCACTCTGGCCCATTCGATGTCGTGGTTGAAACGTTCACCAGCGTCAGCGTCGCTTACCTTAAACTCGTCGCAAACCTTGTTGAACTCGCCGTAGTACTTCTCGACGTTCCACACGAAGACTTGGATCTGGGCAAACGAAGGCAGCTGGTGGTTCTCCTCGAACGCTGTCAGCCTGCCCACGACCCGCGAAATCTTACCCTTGACGAAGTTTCGCTTGATGGCCAAGGAACGCGCTGATTTCAGCTCCATCTTGTCGGGATCTGGTGTTTTTGGATTCGCGCAGGAATCTGTTGCTCCGCTGTTGCCTTGCTCTGGACGACACGACAGCGGTAGCGTTCTGTTGCACTGGATCTTCTTCTGCTTCTTTCCAGCTGGGCACGCTGGATCACTTTTCTTCCGAGTTGCTGTCTCACCAGCACTCTTCTTCTTCGTCTTGCAGTCTTCGTCACAGCACTGCGTTTCACTTTTCCGCTGGGTCTTGCAGCAGTTCACTGTTGTCACTTTCTGTTCGGGTTTTCTGCGCCTCGCGCTCACTTTTCTTCGGGTACGGTGTGGCCGATGGGACCGCTACCGCCGGTTTCTTCAGCACGCTGCTCTGTTGGCTCACCACACAGACGCAGGGCTTCTTCGTGGCCAATGGGACCACTCTTCGTTCCTTCTCACGGCGTGGATATCGGATCCACCCGTCGGAACTTCCTGCCCGACGTGGCCAATGGGACCGTCCGTCGGGGCTTTTCGCACGTCACCCTGCTCACAGAGCAACGCACAACACTTCACCTTGTGGCCAATGGGACCACTCTTCCAGCTCCTTTTCACCGCGTGGACATCCGGTCCACCCGTCGGAACTTCTGCCTGACGTGGCCAATGGGACCTCCGTCAGGGCTTTTCTGCACGCCACTCTGCTCACAGAGCACCGCACTTCATCGCTACTTCACTGCACTCTGCTCGGGTGGCCAATGGGACCACCATCCACGCACACTTCTGCTCGGGACGGCCGATGGGACCGCATCCGCCGACGCTTTCAGTTTTCGTCTTCGCACTGTAATGCTCGGGTAGCCAATGGGACCACCTTCCACGCACGGTTTTGCTCGGGGTGGCCAACGCGACCACATCCACTGAGTCTCACTTGTTCGTGCGGCAAGATGGGGCTTACGCCCATCTCTCATTGACGAACACACACTTTTGTTTTTCAACTAGATGCCGCCATCTTCGCCAAGCCCACTAGCCGACGAACACATTTTCTTCGTGCGACAAAATGGCGGCGCACACTTCTGTTTTTTCTTGTGTGGCAAGATAGCGCGAACGTCCTTCTTCCGCCAACACACCCGCACACACACACACACACACTTCACTGTTTTGCTCGAGTGGCCAATGGGACCACTTTCCTCGCAACGTTCACTACGTCTTCTGCCGGTGGCCAACGACCACTTCCGGCTCACTGCTGTGTTCCGGCGGCCAATGGGACCGCTTCTGGTGCACTACGCGCCGCTGGTTTGACCACACGCGCGTTCCGGACCGTCACACAGACTCACGGTTCTTTCCAACGCTGTTTCGGGCCGCGTGGAACGCCCTCCGGGAATCGACGTCTTCCGGATCACTGCTCGCGGACTTCTTCCTTACCGAGCATTCTTCCTCCTCGAGACACTCGCGGCGATTCGACCTCCAGCGGTCTGATCGATAGGCCAAGGTCTATCCGGGTTGAAGGACCAAATGTTGGAGCCAAATCCCCCAACTGGATTCTACGGGTGGACTGCATTCGGGGTTCTTGAGTGATAAAAACACTGGGGCTTGCCTTTTACACCTTTTACTTCACGAAAAAAAAAAACGAAACTATTGGCACTACGCCCCCCGGGGCATGGCCTTCCTCTAACGTGGGATTTCTGCTCCAGCGCCTCTGACGAGACAGGAGAAACCGGGACCGACGTTTTACTTCACCATCCGATAGAAGCTCAGTGGATAAGGCGGGAATCGAACCCGCGTCTCATAGCATCATCGGGATCGGCAGCCGAAGCCGCTACCCCTGCGCCACGAGACCCACACAACTTCAACTTCAACTTCACAAAACTTTCAAATTTCCGATTTTTATGTACACTACGCGACGTGTCTCGTTCGCGTCTCGAAACGGAGTGACTTTTCGCTCTCTCTCCCTCTCCGCTCGTTCGTTTGCGCGCGCTTCGGCTCGCGCCGTTTTCGTCGTTGCGTCGTTTTGGGCTGTCACGTTGGCAGCGCCGTCGCTGACAGCGACGCAGGGCTGGACTCACGCACACTGGGAGGCAGTTGCGCAAATCCGGGCAAAACATTCGGCGTCGTGCCGAACAAGTATAATCAACAAAAATTTGTACCAGCCTTATGTACCTATTTGTTCGATTTTTGCATTTTTGAACAAAATTCGAAAAAAAAATTCCTTGCAAATTTCTCAAAAACAACATCTAATCATGCGGTTGAACACAAATATTAATTGAACAACAAAAAAAATAGTAATTGGGTCCTAAAATTAAGCTTAAATTTGTGATATTATTGTTCACAAGAAAAATAAGCTTTTCTAAGTACAATGACCCTTTGCGGTCGGATTTAAAATGGATTTTTATTTCAATTTCTAAAAATTCACTTCACGGCCCTTCTTGGCAGAAAAGCTCCTACTTGACAGCTCGATCCAGGGGGCCATAGTTGATCCATCGAAAAAATGTTGTCTTGTCAATAACTTTTTTTTTGCATAAAAATGAAAAAAAAAAAGTTATCAGAAATGGTTTTTAATCGTGTTTCTTACCGTTGTTCATAAAAATTTACAAAGGGCTTTACTACCCAATTTAAAACATTTAATCAACAGCATAAGGCTTTCTAGTCAGAAATTTACCAACACATTCAAAGTATTTTTACATGACAGCTGGACGTTTGTTTGCATCAGGTTTCCTATCTCTTTCCAGCAAATTTTTTTTTGTCAGGCGACTTCTAGCTGGTTTTTTTGACTGACTGCCCGATATGTCAGCCAACATACTTCGCAGGGCTGTGACAGCTACAGCTCGATCATAGAGTTATCTAAGCCCGTTCTCACGAACACTAGCACGCCATTTGTTTTGCTGTCGGGTACAAAATTTAACCTCACTTTTTTTCGTGTACGTACACGCAATACATGCGCACGTAGATAACTCTATTGTTTGCATCAGGACACTGTGACGAGGAGTTCGTCATTTTTGAGTTAAATTATATTTTTTTCACTGGGCCTAGAAAGCCTTATACCCGAAAAATCTGTTTGTTCGGTAAAATTGAGAAAGAAAATAACTGTTAGTCATGGAAAAAGGCTTTAGCGAAAATGATGATTAGGGGATATACAAATCCGGGTAATTTTAAATTTAAATAAACGGCAATTGGCGTAAGTGTCACTTCGGGGAAATGGCATTCGGGGAAATGGCCGATTAGGGGAAATGGCATTCTGGGATATAGCCGATTAGGGGAAATGATATCCGGGGAAATGGCATTCGGGGCTGATTAGGGGAAGTGGTATTCGGGGATGTGACCAATTAGGGGAAATGATTTTCGGGGAAATGGCATTCGGGGAAAAGTTATTCGGGGAAATGAGCTAGACCCAAATACTCAAACTTCAACCACTTGTAACTTTTGAACCCCGGGGTTTAGAAAGTTCGTCCAGAAGACATTTTTTTTATGTCTCGGCGAGATCTTTCGAATAAAGTTTCTCCCGTTCGTGTACATCCTTGGACCAGCTCCCATACAAATTTGCCCATTCTCTTCTTTGGCATTTTTTTTCGAAAAATTGACCCCAGCAAAATCAAATGGCGCCTAGGGCGTCGCGAGGCGCGACGCATATCTTTTTTTGCCGGGGTCGATATTTTGAAAAAAATGCCAAACTCAAATAGTGACATTTTCGAAAAAATCTTTTTTTACACGGAAAGGGGATCCATCGCCAAATCGCGATAAAGTTCGCTAAAACTAGCGAAAAATGTCGCTAATTTCTCAGCCTGCACAAAAATTACCTAGAATCGCTAATTTTTTTCGCTGGTTTGGAAACCGATGAAATTCTACCAAACCAGTGAAAAAAAACACTGGTTTGGTGAAAAATGTCGCTGTTTGGGGGATCAGTTTTGCTAGAATCAGAAAATTTTCTCGCTGGTTTGGAAAAAGCGGCAGGGCATCAAAATCAACCAGGAGCTAGGGGCTGGACAGATAGGTTAATACACTATTAGTACATTAAAATAGATTAAAATAATTGGTCAGCGTATCGACATTTCGTTAATATATTGACGAAATCCCACCATGAGTTAAGAACCTTACCCAGTTGAAATGTCATTTAAAATCAAAACAAATATTTCCAAACAAACCGAGAAATACCATTTTCATTCGCAATTTTCAGGATACAGAAAAAAACCTCATCGAATTGGCGATATGAGTGACCACCAAGGTGACCGGCTTCTCTTTGCCACGGTAAAAAATACAACATGAGAGGTGAAAACGATGCTCAGAAAAGGTTTTTCTGCTGGTGTATTTTAGCTGCTCAATCCGGCGAGGATAACCACAACTGACAGGGATGCATCCGGTGGTTCTGTCTAAACTACTGGTTCTTGCTACCGAACTGGTAGTTCCATAATCGTAGCTTTATCAACCGGATTCAGGTGTACCGTAGTCAGCCTTTCGATGAACTCCTCTGAATGCGTCTTTTTCCCGTGATTCGACCAGCACACACCCCTTCAACTAAACCCGTCGGATCGGAGCTTCTCCTCCGGAAGCGTTGAACGCCAGGTTCAGCTTCACGAGGCACCGCGGGTGTTTGTACGACCATAGTCGACGACCAACTTAAATGCAAACATCAGCACCGTTTCCGTCATGGCAACAGAAAGGGCATTGATGGCGGATATTTTCAGAAGTGTACTCGGATAAAGATTTTAACCCACAACAATAAAGTTCTGCTGAGATTACAAAATAGATGGGCTAGGAACAGGAAACAGATATAGTTTATTTTATTTGACGGGGAGGGGAAGCAGGCGTGGAAGTAGGAGTGTTTTTAAGTAGTTTATTCGAAAGTGACAAAAACGGCTTGAAAAAATCAACTTTGCGGGGGAAGAGCAGTTTGGAGACGTAGGTACGCTGGCGGTCGAGGTCGAGGAAATGGCCCTGGCCATCTGCGAACATTCGCTGCCCAGAAAGCTGATTGGAAGAACTAGCGGTCGCTTTTTGCGATCTGTGCATCATTTGGCGTTGTCTCCGTTGGGTTATATTGACCGTCTCCGCCACCGGTGAGTTACACGCCAACAGGCTATTGTGATCCGATCCGATGTCCGCCGAGGCGTTCGATTTGAACAAGAACGAGGCTAGCTTATGGAACTTTATGAGCTGGACCGGTTCATTGTGGGGCGTATATTTTGGTTCACAGATGCTGGATGGCCGCTAGCGGGTCCGTCTGAACGATCTCTAGCTCAGCATGTTGCCACTGGTAGGATTTTTCCAGCTGGAAGTCATCTTCTCGTTTCTGCGAAGGAAGGAGGAAGATACGTTGTAACTTCGCGACACTTTTACAAACTAGAGCTTACTTCGGTTCCAAGATCCAACCGCCAAACGCGTTGATCGTCTGCTTGTCCACGTCGATTAAAAACTGGTGGTGCGCCAACCTGGGCCGTGTCCGGGCAGATCAGAAACCACGTTTTGTTGGCCGTGTTGTACAAGTAAAAGTCGCTGTTGATGTTCTCCTCGGTGCGTGATACACTCGGTCATCTTAGCGCCCTCCAGCTTCATATCGGTTTTACTTGCACAGATTGGACAGGACAAAGATCGAGTAATCGATACCAAGTAGTTTGATTTACCAGATGCAAAGTTAAAGCTCGGTCCCTCATGAAAGCAACGGCACATTCTGAATGCACTTGATCGGCAACAGCTCACACGAGTCGGTGCGGCGTTACTGCTTTATGGCTTTGCTTTGTTTCTTTACCTTTTAAAACACTTTAAATACTTTTTAAAGTAAAAATGATCAACTTAACAAAACGAAAAAACACCTGTTTATGTTTTTAAAAATCAAAGCTGTCAAATTTGCCCAAGGTTCAACACTACACGGTGGGAACGTCAGCACAACTGATGGTTAAAGTATTAACGAAAATATCAAAACCGCCGTCAATAGATTAACGAATAATAAAAGTATTAATTCTGTCCAACCCCTAGACCAGGAGATTATTGTACTGGTTTTGGGAAACAATTCGCTGGTCCAGCGGATTTTTTCACTGAACTGGTGTTCTTTTACGCTGGATCAGCGTTTTCTATCGCTGACGTCCGGGTTTTTTTTCCGGCGGCAGCAGCTCGTACCAAAATCAACCAGGAGATTATTCTACTGGTTTCGGCGAAAAATCCGCTGGTTCAGCGAATGTTTCCACTGGACCAGTGTTTTTTTGCACTGGATCAGCGTTTTTTTATCACCGACGTTTGTTTTTTGTTTTGGCGGCAGAAGCCTATGCCAAAATAAACCAGAGGATTTGAGAACCAGAGATTAATTGGGAATCGTGTAAAGATTTCGCAGTAACGGAAGCAGAATTAAAAGAAAGTCCAGCCAGGTTGTACTTACTTGCCACAGCACAAACTGTTCCGCGGCCATGGGCAAGTTCCTCGTTGTACTTACTTGCCACAGCACAAACTGTTCCGCGGCCATGGTCAAGTTCCTCGCCTACGATTCTTGCTGCCACCTGCGACAATTTGTGCACTCGTCTATGCAGCAGTACAAATACATCTCCAGCTTCACTGCACCGTATTTTTCTGCTGCGAGAACTTTATGGAAACGTGCTTCTTTTCATTGAAAAGAACCATCACCTGTTGAGTATGTATTTTAATGCTGAACACTTGATGCAGAACTTTTTCATGCTTTTTTGTTTTGAAAAAACCCCTAAAGCAATTCGATTGCCACAAATCGCTTCCGAACGTGAACAATAACAAACATTTATGACGGCTGTCGGAAGGATGTGTATCAAACCAGCGGAAACTTTCGCTGGAAAAGAAACCGTTTCGGAAATAACAAACCAGCGAAACCAAGTTGCTGAATTTGATTTCGCGCAGCCACCTTTTTCAGCGAAAAAATTCGCTGGTTTAGAGAAAAATTTCGCTGATATCAGCAAAACCAACCCAGCAAAATTCGGTCGCTGGTTTGGCGATCGATCCCCTTTCCGTGTACACATAATTTCATAAAATATTGCAAAATTTATATTACACCCAGGCCTTTTACACGCAGCTGGATTACTACTTTATTTGCTGTGTAGGCAGTAACTCAAAAGAAATTTGCAATCATTTTTCAATTTTTTTCAAAGAAGTATTCACCTCATTTTCCGAAGAAGACCGCGACCGCGACTACTTTTCATATACACCGGAATTTCCAAATGAAGTCTCAGTCAATTCTTTGTCAGAAACGGAAGTACGCCAGGCATTGAAGGACTTAGACTCATCAAAAGGACCAGGACCCGACGGAATAGCACCTGGGTCATTCCAGGTCAACTGAGTACACTTTTGGACTCGACCTTCACCGATTTGGACCAAACTTGGAGGGAACGTTTATCTATCGATAGTTAACAGAAATCCCAAGTTTGGTGCTGATTGGACCATCCCTCTATTTTTGGCACCGCCCTCTTTTTTGGCGATTTTCTAAAAAACTTTTTTTTCTTTTAATCATAACTTTGCAACTATTTGAGCAAAAGACTTTCTACTGGTTGCATTTTATAGAAAATTGTCCAAGGAATTCGATAAAAATAAAATTTTAACCCTTAAATGCCAACTAATATTATATTTTAACGTTTTAAGTATAAAAATTCAGTTTTGACCAATTGCTTATATTTTTATTTGTTTTATTTTATCACCATCGTATTTACCGGACAATTTTACATAATAATCAATGTAGACTTCAAACTAAAATGAACTATTGGCGAGATACAGCGATTTTACTGAAAAAAGTTTGATTTTGCACTGCACTCTGTCCGAATTATGCGAGATCCATTCCTTTATGTTGAAAAGTACACCATGAACTTCCGAGTGCTGCGCAAAATCAAACTTTTTTCAGTAAAATCGCTGTATCTCGCCAATAGTTCATTTTAGTTTGAGATTTACATTGCTTATTATGTAAAATTGTCCGGTAAACACGATGGTGATAAAATAAAACAAATAAAAATATAAGCAATTGGTCAAAACTGAATTTTTATACTCAAAACGTTAAAATATAAAATTAGTGGGCATTTAAGGGTTAAAATTTTATTTTTATCGAATTCCTTGGACAATTTTCTATACAATGCAACCAGTAGAAAGTCTTTCGCTCAAATAGTTGCAAAGTTATGATTAAAAGAAAAAAAAGTTTTTTAGAAAATCGCCAAAAAAGAGGGCGGTGCCAAAAATAGAGGGATGGTCCAATCAGCACCAAACTTGGAATTTATGTTAACTATCGATAGATAAACGTTCCCTCCAAGTTTGGTCCAAATCGGTGAAGGTCGAGTCCAAAAGTGTACTCAGTTGACCTGGAATGACCCACCTGCATTCCTAAAGAACCTTCCAGTTAACTCAATCCGAATTCTGAAACGGAATCTAATTAGAATCGGATACAAATTCCGTTTCAAACGCAACAACCGGTTGTTGCGTTTGAAACGGAATTTGTGTACGATTCTAATTAGATTCCGTTTCAGAATTCGGATTGATTTGACTGGGTTGCAGAAGAATTGACATTTCCACTGCATCATCTTTTCAACATGTCAATAAATACTGGAAAATTCCCACAAACATGGAAAAAGTCTTTTTTGGTGCCTATTTTCAAGTCAGGCCTAAAATCAGACATACGTAATTATCGCGGAATTGCCCTTTTGTCTTGCATTCCAAAACTTTTCGAATCTATTATAAATGAAAAAAATCTTTCAGCAAGTAAAAAACCGCATCACATGTAAACAGAACGGATTTTTTAAAGGCCGCTCTACTAGCACCAACCTTTTAGAATTTGTAAATTTTACACTGAATGCAATGCATAATCGCAATTTCGTAGAAGCAATTTACACAGACTTTAGTAAGGCATTTGACAGAATCGACATACCATTATTAATCTTCAAACTGCAGAAAATTGGAATTCAACCGAATCTTTTGGAATGGCTTAAGTCATATTTGACTAAGCGCGAACAAATTGTTCGCTTCCAAAATGTACTATCGGAATCAATTCACGTCACCTCTGGGGTTCCGCAAGGATCCCATCTAGGACCTCTTCTTTTTTATCTTGTATGTAAACGACATTTCCTTCATTCTTAAAAAAATTAACGTACTTGTATATGGGTCATTCCAGCTGAAGCGGAACAGCATTTGAAAATTACCCTCTCCGATCCTGCTCAAATTTGGCAGGGCTGTTGTTACTATCGAAACATGCAAGAATCCCGAATTTCATCCAAATCGGACCACCCCCTCCATTTTTGTACCTCCCCAAAAAATCGACTTTTTGGCGATTTTTGTGCGAAACCCCTATTTTCAAACGGCGATAGCTCAGGAACCACAAATCTTAGAAGGTCGGTCATAGACTCAATTTTGAAGGAAATTGGACGTAGAATCCATTTCTGAGATCAAAATTTTGATTAATTTATTTTTACTACCTGTATTGCGCAATTGAAAACTTTAAACGGCCGTATCTCAAAACACCCCATCTTATTTTTTTTATTTGACCTCACCATCGTGTTCCCCGGCCAATTTTACATAAGAATCACTTATCGACAGAAAGGAATATGTTTCGTTCCAGAGATATCGAATTTTAAAGTTTTTAGTTTTTGAGATTACCTACATTAGCTTCATTCGCCGCATCTGCTAGAAGCACTCATGAGCGCTGTTCAATAACTGCTACCTGGTAATTTATTGGAATAAGATATCATATTAAATAATCTTTAGCAAATTGGGCAAAATAAACTGTATAACACTGTAGGCGTTAACCGGAAGACTTCCATCATTGCCATGATTTTTCGTTCTGGATATATTGCGTCGCTATTAATATTTTGACAACATTTCTTTTACAAGTTGTTTAGAATAGTGCCCTACACAAGCTGATTCCTTTTGGTAACGATTGTGTGTGTGTGTGTGTGCAACCAACCAAACGGGACCACGCGGTCGCTTCTTACAAATTGAGTTGTTTCCATGTATTTTTAGCTCTCATTCTATACATGCAAATAACTCGCATAGGCATTTGGAAGGTGTTAGCTCTGCCGAGCTTCGGTGACCCATTTCTACGCTGGCTAGCCGAGCGCGAGGTACTTCAGCTTTGTCGACAAGCCCCGCCCTGAAGAACGTTTGGACCAATCGGATTCAAACGTTATTTAGAACTTCCGAACCCTTGTCAAATGGACAAGGACCCAGCGCGTATATAGTTGATGGTGGTAACAGTATTCCTAATTCCAGTCATAGCTCACCAAGTCGCGATGGCCTAGTGGTTAGCATTTTTGCTTACCAATCCAAAGGACGGGGGATCGAACCCCGACTCGAACGACTTTGATTTTTCGTACATGTTCAGAGTTTCAAGATTTATATTTCCTATAC
The DNA here is from genome assembly GCF_015732765.1 of Culex quinquefasciatus. Classification (NCBI taxonomy): domain Eukaryota; kingdom Metazoa; phylum Arthropoda; class Insecta; order Diptera; family Culicidae; genus Culex; species Culex quinquefasciatus. The sequence goes on from NC_051862.1 coordinate 109,403,915, forward strand.
TTTCTCGTTGGGAGCAGATGGGAATCGAACCCAGGACCATTCGCTTACAAAGCGAACACCGTAACCAGTCAGCCACGGCCGCTCCTTGCTGATTCCTTTTGGTAACGATTATCCCAATAATTGCAAAGTTATGGAAATCGTCATTGATCAATGATTGCCAACTAGGATGTCAATGATTGTACCACAAAATAATAAAAATTTTGAAACACATTTGATTTAGACCAACAATTCGATGATCGAAGCAGTCTACGATTGGAGAAAGACGTCAAAAATTTTCGCTGCTGCTTTTCTTTGAATTTTTGTTCCAAAAAATAAAAAGTGGTTCCGGAACTAATCAGTGCAGTGGTGAATGGTGTTGTTCGTGGTGGAAATGTTCAAGCAATGGTGAATGGTGTTGTTCGTGGTGGAAATGTTCAAGCAATGGTTCCAGCGGAGGATTTTGAACAGGACGGTTCAATCAAGGACGTGGCTCGTTCCGGGTCGGTCGTGATACTGCTATGGAACGCGGAGGCCTTCGAAACTTCCCCGACGACCAGGGTGGATGTGGGTTCGCCTGGAAATGGACAACTTCCGGGAATCTGAAGGAACGCAGAGAGCGAAGCGATCGTCGGTCTCCTCGTGGATGGACTCGTCGAGGTCAAACGGGAATCGGAGCCACGGTTTAGTTCGTCGGAACCAGTTAAGGTGGAACGCAGTTGTAGCGGGGAGGTTCCGTTGCCGCAGTTTTCACGAAAGGAGAGAAAGGAAGACGACGGAGCAGATTACGAGTGGGGCGGCGGCAAGCTGAAGCAGCCCAAGCAGGAACCGGCCTTTTTCGGTGTATTTCGGGCATGCGTGACCTTTGAAGAGAAGCTGATTTTGAAAATTTTATCAACTGGTGAGCTCGTTCTTTTTATAAGACAACCATACTTTCATTTATTCTGACATACACACACATCAATGAACACAAACCACGCCAATATTACTATATACGCGGTAGGGTGTTCCTTTGGTCGTTCGCTGTGAGTTGTGGATTGCCTGCTTCTCTAATGAAGGTTCGACTAGGGGGGGCATGCTTATTAATTTCTCGTCGCTCCATACCCTCAGTGACGTGATGGGAGCAAGGGCGTCTATACAAAGTGTCCCTACACCCGCTACAAATTTCCGGTGCTTGGGGAGGGGAAAGGGGTTTCTTTTTATTCTTTGCGCCGGTATTTGTAGCACTAAAATTCGTGCAAAAAAACTTATGCACGTGGGTGTACAGATTACAGAGTAAAAGATGATCGAATTGTTCACCTAGCGCTCACATGTGTTCCAGGACCAAGTTGCCTGCGGGTATGGGGATCATACATACATACATACATACATACATACATTTGATTTAGACCAACAATTCTTTCAGTGGCTTTGAGAAGGCAACAACCGGCACATGCTGATTACATTTGGTGCAGAAATTCGTTAAATTGGATTTAGTACAGAACATTTTAGAGTGATGATCATTTTTCTTCGAAAAAGATCAAAGGCTTCACCTTAAATCGAAAATGATTATCCGCTTTAAAAAAAAATGAGATGAATTTCTATGCTAACCTACAGGATAGAGCAATAACGACACACAGTACAGGGCAGAATTGGATTCCGATGCAGCGAGCAGAAAAATGCAATTGATCTGAACAATAAGTGCACGATACATTATTGAGTAAAAAATATGAATTAAAATGAATAAAATTTGTTGATACGTTGTATTCTCATGAAGAACGATCACAAGGAGTAGGAAAAGGATTTCTGGAAAGTATTAAACTGAAAAATGTAAGAAAATCACAAAGTTCAGCTAGTTCCCAAAATTTAGTAGCGATGATTTAGACACCGTCCAAACAATAATGTTTTTTTTTCTTCTATCATTTCGGATTCTTGGAACACAATACGGCTACTAAATGTACCTTGGCCAAAATCATCCATTCAGTAAATGGAGCTGGCTCACAATGTAAAAATCGCTTTAATATGATCCATCTTTTGAACCATAAAGCAGATTTTGGGGTTTTTGCTGAATGGCACTATTTTGCTACCGCTCATGACAAAGGCCCTATTCATGGCCTCGGGGTACTCTAAAACGGTTAGCAACTCGTAAAAAACGGTACATTCAAATTAACCCAATAAATATTCCTTGAACAAAAAAATGATTAAGGTATTTGAAAATTGCGTGAAATTATAAAAATAAAAAATTTATTGATCATTTTCCACAACATCAGGTAGTAATTATTGAATAGCGCTCCTGAGTGCTTCTAGCAGATGCGGCGAATGAAGCTAATGTAGGTAATCTCAAAAACTAAAAACTTTAAAATTCGATATCTCTGGAACGAAACATATTCCTTTCTGTCGATAAGTGATTCTTATGTAAAATTGGCCGGGGAACACGATGGTGAGGTCAAATAAAAAAAATAAGATGGGGTGTTTTGAGATACGGCCGTTTAAAGTTTTCAATTGCGCAATACAGGTAGAAAAAATAAATTAATCAAAATTTTGATCTCAGAAATGGATTCTACGTCCAATTTCCTTCAAAATTGAGTCTATGACCGACCTTCTAAGATTTGTGGTTCCTGAGCTATCGCCGTTTGAAAATAGGGGTTTCACACAAAAATCGCCAAAAAGTCGATTTTTTGGCGAGGTACAAAAATGGAGGGGGGGTGGTCCGATTTGGATGAAATTCGGGATTCTTGCATGTTTCGGTAATTTCAACAGCCCTGTCAAATTTGAGCAGGATCGGAGAGGGTAATTTTCAAATTTGCACTTTTTCGTGCACAGTTGAGATGGAATGACCCAATGCAGACGACATGAAATTGTATATGGAAATAGGAAATGCCAATGACAGTCATGTATTCCAAAACGAAATTAATCTTTTCTACACATGGTGTAGTAAAAGCCTACTCCAATTGAATGTAAAGAAATGTAATTCCATTGCCTTCAGCAGAAAACATGAAACACCAAACATAACAGTATTATTAGGAAACCAACCAGTAGAAAAATGCAAAGCAGTACGTGATCTAGGTGTCATCCTAGACTCACAACTAACTTTTGTAGAACACTATAACACAATAATAAACAAGGCAAAAAGTACATTAGGCTTTATAAAACGCTTTGCATTCAACTTCCAGGACCCGTATACTATTAAATTACTCTATATAACGTATGTCAGGCCACTCTTGGAATACTGTAGTATCGTCTGGAATCCATACTATGCCGTACACCAAGCACGTATTGAATCTGTCCAAAAACAATTCTTACTGTACGCACTACGTAAACTTAACTGGACTGCATTTCCTTTCCCATCGTATGAAGCACGCTGCATGCTCATAAACATACAATCATTACAAGAACGTCGTAAATTTGCCATGCTCTCTTTCATCAACGACATTATTTCTCAACGCATACAGTCAGCAGCATTATTTTCAGTAATACGCAATAGTATTCATGAACCAAGCCGTACTCTTAGACATTCACCACTTTTTAGAATAACTGCATACACGACAAATTATTTAAAAAAATCGCCATTAAATCAAATGATGCGCTTTTATAATGAAAATTCACAGTACATACATTTCAACATGTCTAAACCGGAACTACGAAAAAATCTGTACAATAGAAATAATATCTAGTATGTAAGAAAATTGTAAGTAGTCTACATAAGCTTGACGAATAAACAATAAACATCTGCGAGTGGGACACTACGGAGAAAGGCAGATGGACGCATCGGCTGATCCCGTCTGTATCCGCGTGGGTGAACAGAAGGCACGGAGAGGTCACCTTCCACCTCACACAGTTCTTGTCGGGCCATGGCTGCTTCAGGAAGTACCTGCACAGGTTCGGACATGCAGAGTCTCCTCTCTGTCCGGACTGCGTCGATTGCGAGGAAACACCGGAGCACGTGGTGTTCGGCTGCCCTCGCTTCGAGGCAGCGCGAAGCGAAATGCTGGCCATTATCGGAGCAGACACCAGCCCGGATAATGTGGTGCGAAGAATGTGCAGCGACATCGCCAAGTGGAATGCGGTCGTCGGAGCGGTGACGCAGATCACTTCGGCTCTCCAGCGGAAATGGAGAGACGATCAGAGGAGGAACGACTAGGAGCCTAGTCGAAACCCCACGAGTGTGGCTGTGAAGGAGAGCACGTTATGATGGTCGGCTTTACCAAATCGGTACACGTCTCGATGGTCAGAGGAGTCGAGAACCCACGAGTGTGGCTGTGAAGGAGAGCACGTTATGACGGTTGGCTCTACCAAATCGGTACACGTCTCGATGGTCCAAGAAGAGGGCTGCATATGACTAGCCGATCAAAAGCAACGCGATTCTTGGGCGCGGTTAAACCCTCGCATGGACTCATATGTATGTGGAACAGGAAATGGTTCTAGTACCCGGCATGGATCCTGTAAGTAGACTAGTGCAGAAAATGCAACGCCTCCCCCCGAAGTTATACCGAAAGGTGGTCCCGGGGGGGGAAAAGGGCACGGCGTTCAAGGACTGGTTTAGTGGGTCGGGAAATCTTTTTTGTTTTCCCAACCCCACACTACCTGAGAAATGAATTTTCAGGTGTCTGGTAGCAGATTCCGACCTTTTTTTTTTAAAAAAAATAACAATAACACACACACACACACACACACACACACACACACACACACACACTGAAAAACACAGGTTGTGCACCAACTTGGAAGGAATTCTGTTCTAATGAAGATTGTTAGGACAGTCACCCGAAACCCAGAATGATTTGGGGCAATGGGGTTGGGACCAAACTTTTAGGATATTGGCCACACCCGGAGTGGCCATGACCCTGAGGGAAGGTTCTACCGGGAGGACATTTACGGAACAATACAAATTGGGGCAATATGGGTATCCAAAATCATGGTTTTTGATACTGGTAATGAAAATGGCCATTTTGGCAGGATTGGCCACACCCGGAGTGGCCAGTGCCCTGGGAAAGGTTCTCCCGGGAGGACATTTATGGAATCATACAAATTGGGGCAATATGGGTATCAAAATTCATGGTTTTTGATAATGGTAAAGAAAATGGCCATTTTGACAGGATTGGTCACACCCGGAGTGGCCATTGCACTGAGGGAAGGTTCTCCCGGGAGGACATATACGGAACCATACAAATTGGAGCAATATGGGTATCAAAATTCATGGTTTTTGATACTGGTAATGAAAATGGACATTTTGGCAGGATCGGCCACGCCCGGATCGGCCAGTGCCCTGGGAAAGGTTCTACCGGGAGGACATTTACGGAACCATACAAATTGGGGCAATTTGGGTATCAAAATTCATGGTTTTTGATACTGGTAATGAAAATGGCCATTTTGACAGGATTTGTCACATCCGGAGTTTTCCGAACCGATGCAGCGAGCAGAAAAATGCAATTGATCTGAACAATAAGTGCACGATACATTATTGAGTAAAAAATATGAATTAAAATGAATAAAATTTGTTGATACGTTGTATTCTCATGAAGAACGATCACAAGGAGTAGGAAAAGGATTTCTGGAAAGTATTAAACTGAAAAATGTAAGAAAATCACAAAGTTCAGCTAGTTCCCAAAATTTAGTAGCGATGATTTAGACACCGTCCAAACAATAATGTTTTTTTTTTTCTTCTATCATTTCGGATTCTTGGAACACAATACGGCTACTAAATGTACCTTGGCCAAAATCATCCATTCAGTAAATGGAGCTGGCTCACAATGTAAAAATCGCTTTAATATGATCCATCTTTTGAACCATAAAGCAGATTTTGGGGTTTTTGCTGAATGGCACTATTTTGCTACCGCTCATGACAAAGGCCCTATTCATGGCCTCGGGGTACTCTAAAACGGTTAGCAACTCGTAAAAAACGGTACATTCAAATTAACCCAATAAATATTCCTTGAACAAAAAAATGATTAAGGTATTTGAAAATTGCGTGAAATTATAAAAATAAAAAATTTATTGATCATTTTCCACAACATCAGGTAGTAATTATTGAATAGCGCTCCTGAGTGCTTCTAGCAGATGCGGCGAATGAAGCTAATGTAGGTAATCTCAAAAACTAAAAACTTTAAAATTCGATATCTCTGGAACGAAACATATTCCTTTCTGTCGATAAGTGATTCTTATGTAAAATTGGCCGGGGAACACGATGGTGAGGTCAAATAAAAAAAATAAGATGGGGTGTTTTGAGATACGGCCGTTTAAAGTTTTCAATTGCGCAATACAGGTAGAAAAAATAAATTAATCAAAATTTTGATCTCAGAAATGGATTCTACGTCCAATTTCCTTCAAAATTGAGTCTATGACCGACCTTCTAAGATTTGTGGTTCCTGAGCTATCGCCGTTTGAAAATAGGGTTTCACACAAAAATCGCCAAAAGTCGATTTTTTGGCGAGGTACAAAAATGGAGGGGGTGGTCCGATTTGGATGAAATTCGGGATTCTTGCATGTTTCGGTAATTTCAACAGCCCTGTCAAATTTGAGCAGGATCGGAGAGGGTAATTTTCAAATTTGCACTTTTTCGTGCACAGTTGAGATGGAATGACCCAATGCAGACGACATGAAATTGTATATGGAAATAGGAAATGCCAATGACAGTCATGTATTCCAAAACGAAATTAATCTTTTCTACACATGGTGTAGTAAAAGCCTACTCCAATTGAATGTAAAGAAATGTAATTCCATTGCCTTCAGCAGAAAACATGAAACACCAAACATAACAGTATTATTAGGAAACCAACCAGTAGAAAAATGCAAAGCAGTACGTGATCTAGGTGTCATCCTAGACTCACAACTAACTTTTGTAGAACACTATAACACAATAATAAACAAGGCAAAAAGTACATTAGGCTTTATAAAACGCTTTGCATTCAACTTCCAGGACCCGTATACTATTAAATTACTCTATATAACGTATGTCAGGCCACTCTTGGAATACTGTAGTATCGTCTGGAATCCATACTATGCCGTACACCAAGCACGTATTGAATCTGTCCAAAAACAATTCTTACTGTACGCACTACGTAAACTTAACTGGACTGCATTTCCTTTCCCATCGTATGAAGCACGCTGCATGCTCATAAACATACAATCATTACAAGAACGTCGTAAATTTGCCATGCTCTCTTTCATCAACGACATTATTTCTCAACGCATACAGTCAGCAGCATTATTTTCAGTAATACGCAATAGTATTCATGAACCAAGCCGTACTCTTAGACATTCACCACTTTTTAGAATAACTGCATACACGACAAATTATTTAAAAAAATCGCCATTAAATCAAATGATGCGCTTTTATAATGAAAATTCACAGTACATACATTTCAACATGTCTAAACCGGAACTACGAAAAATCTGTACAATAGAAATAATATCTAGTATGTAAGAAAATTGTAAGTAGTCTACATAAGCTTGACGAATAAACAATAAACATCTGCGAGTGGGACACTACGGAGAAAGGCAGATGGACGCATCGGCTGATCCCGTCTGTATCCGCGTGGGTGAACAGAAGGCACGGAGAGGTCACCTTCCACCTCACACAGTTCTTGTCGGGCCATGGCTGCTTCAGGAAGTACCTGCACAGGTTCGGACATGCAGAGTCTCCTCTCTGTCCGGACTGCGTCGATTGCGAGGAAACACCGGAGCACGTGGTGTTCGGCTGCCCTCGCTTCGAGGCAGCGCGAAGCGAAATGCTGGCCATTATCGGAGCAGACACCAGCCCGGATAATGTGGTGCGAAGAATGTGCAGCGACATCGCCAAGTGGAATGCGGTCGTCGGAGCGGTGACGCAGATCACTTCGGCTCTCCAGCGGAAATGGAGAGACGATCAGAGGAGGAACGACTAGGAGCCTAGTCGAAACCCCACGAGTGTGGCTGTGAAGGAGAGCACGTTATGATGGTCGGCTTTACCAAATCGGTACACGTCTCGATGGTCAGAGGAGTCGAGAACCCACGAGTGTGGCTGTGAAGGAGAGCACGTTATGACGGTTGGCTCTACCAAATCGGTACACGTCTCGATGGTCCAAGAAGAGGGCTGCATATGACTAGCCGATCAAAAGCAACGCGATTCTTGGGCGCGGTTAAACCCTCGCATGGACTCATATGTATGTGGAACAGGAAATGGTTCTAGTACCCGGCATGGATCCTGTAAGTAGACTAGTGCAGAAAATGCAACGCCTCTCCCCGAAGTTATACCGAAAGGTGGTCCCGGGGGAAAAGGGCACGGCGTTCAAGGACTGGTTTAGTGGGTCGGGAAATCTTTTTTGTTTTCCCAACCCCACACTACCTGAGAAATGAATTTTCAGGTGTCTGGTAGCAGATTCCGACCTTTTTTTTTTAAAAAAAATAACACACACACACACACACACACACACACACACACACACACTGAAAAACACAGGTTGTGCACCAACTTGGAAGGAATTCTGTTCTAATGAAGATTGTTAGGACAGTCACCCGAAACCCAGAATGATTTGGGGCAATGGGGTTGGGACCAAACTTTTAGGATATTGGCCACACCCGGAGTGGCCATGACCCTGAGGGAAGGTTCTACCGGGAGGACATTTACGGAACAATACAAATTGGGGCAATATGGGTATCCAAAATCATGGTTTTGATACTGGTAATGAAAATGGCCATTTTGGCAGGATTGGCCACACCCGGAGTGGCCAGTGCCCTGGGAAAGGTTCTCCCGGGAGGACATTTATGGAATCATACAAATTGGGGCAATATGGGTATCAAAATTCATGGTTTTTGATAATGGTAAAGAAAATGGCCATTTTGACAGGATTGGTCACACCCGGAGTGGCCATTGCACTGAGGAAGGTTCTCCCGGGAGGACATATACGGAACCATACAAATTGGAGCAATATGGGTATCAAAATTCATGGTTTTTGATACTGGTAATGAAAATGGACATTTTGGCAGGATCGGCCACGCCCGGATCGGCCAGTGCCCTGGGAAAGGTTCTACCGGGAGGACATTTACGGAACCATACAAATTGGGGCAATTTGGGTATCAAAATTCATGGTTTTTGATACTGGTAATGAAAATGGCCATTTTGACAGGATTTGTCACATCCGGAGTTTTCCGAACCATACTTGTTTTGGCAATATTTTCGTTTTTTGGTAATTTATTTCCACAGAGGTGACAATTATTGAAAACATTAAATTAGAATTAATTATTTATGATTAAATAAATTGGCAAAGAATTTAAAAATATTAATAAAAATGGAATTACTTTTTAGAGTTTTGTACAAAGTTCTTTGTCATATTGGTCATGTAGAACATAACCACCTGCACCTTTTTCTCTCGTCGTCGCCGTCGCTCGTCGTTCGTGTTTGGGAGCGTTCTTTTATTACGTAACGCGAAAAATCGGACTTTTAGACCCCCCCCCCCTCGTAACAAAATTTCCATACAAATTTTAAAAATTTTGTATGGAGCGTAACACGGCCTCCGACCCCCCCTCCCCCCCTACTGCGTTACGTAATAAAAGACGCTCCCTTTCGTTCGTCGTCCTTCGTTCGTTCGGTGTGCGGCAACATTGCGTCGTTGCGCGCGAAAAACGTTTCGCAGGGTTGCGCTCGATCGCAGCATGCTGGTTGCGGCAGGCAAGCAGGGCTGTCAAATTTACGCAGCCAGTCTAGCCGGCAACATACTTTATGACTTTTAGAGTGTACGTTTTTTAGACTCTTACAACTTAGAGACTTTACGACTTTACAACTTTTGAACTCAATTACAAAAGCCGACTCGTACCTAACCATGGCCCAGTACCAACCCTCTGGCACCACTGTAAATGGCTAAAACGTTTGACAGTCACCAAAACCTCGAAGAGCCCACATAATAGTATTAGTGAAGAGCCCACGTTGTTTATCGTGGGCTCTTCACTAATACTACTGCGTGGGCTCTGTGAGTGTAGCAGTATTGGTGTTGTCTGTTTGTTTACACCAAATCATCAAGAACATTACTTTTTGTGTGTGCAAATCTGTTACGAGAAAAAGGTGAGAACTGTTGCTTCCGATTGACCGGGAAGATTTGCCGGGTAGTACTGGGCCGGGGACTGGCAAAGTCCCGCTGTTTATCCTTCCGAACAACTCGCTGCAATCTCCGGCAGGGAGTAACCGACCAAGTGCAGAAACATCTGTGATTCCGGTGATTGTGGCGGAGCTGGTCTATCCGAGCATCCTTCGATAACCTTCTCCGAGGAATGGCCCACTCCCGCTGTCGACTCACACAGGGAATCGAGGGAATCGCGTGCTTGTGTAGAATCCGACCTTTTGTGGACTCACAAGAAGTTCATCGCGAAGTGGTCCGAACAAATCTGAACTTTGAACTTGTCTCTGGGCGGATAGGGTCCTTCGGGAACTTGTGTTTGGAAATCCGTCCCGTGTCGTTATTTTATCATTGAAATCATTTCAATTATGCCTTTTTTACCACGCGGTTTGTTTATTTTCAAATTTTGACAGCAAATGCGTTCTTCACCTTCTTTGTTGTCTTCATGTTCGCGTCGAACATTTAGGTTTCATAAACATGGCCGTCGTGACAGAGGGCTGCCCAGTACCGAAAAGGACGTACCGTCATCAGGGGTGACATTGGGTCTGGGGGGGTGAGATTGGGTCATACAAATTTCAGCATTTTTGTATGACCCAATCTAACCCCCCAGACCCAATGTCACCCCTGATGACGGTAATAAAAATAATTTTATGAAAAAAAACTTTTGGACTCTTAGACTCTTAGAAAGTTGACAGTGCACGTGTTTCCGGGGAACCCAACTTCATTCCTTCCCTCGAATTGAGTCTGCATAGTCATTATTTTTGTAGGTCAGTGTAATAAAACTTATCATATTGGGCATTTTTTTCATCAGGTAGGTAAAACCAGAACTTACTAAACGATCTAATCCAAATCGTACTTCCTACCAAATGTAGTTTACAGATGCCTGCAAACACCCAACGAGTGCGGATCGCATCTCCGACACGTGTGCAACACGTAAGCCGTAAATTCTACACGACGAGCACCCCAGAAAAGAGCCGTTCACTCCGGATCCGGTCGACCATCACCAGCAGCTCGCAGAGTTGTATCGGAAGGATCTTCTAAAGCGCACGAAAAGGGAATGATCACGTAAAAGGCACTAGGCCAGACGGAAAAGCTAGGCACACCGCAAATCCCGAACACATACATCTATTGACAACTTGTCCAACCCAGCCCCAAGAAAGTAGCTGCGCCTGGTACAAAACCAAACTCGAGAGCGAAGGCGGCAGGACAAACGCATCGCATGCCAAAAATCATCAGAAATTCTGGGTTAACACCGCTCACACACGCACACAGCTGGAGCTCGACCCAAACCGTATCAACTTCGCGTTGATGAGGTTATAAACTCACCATCGGTTGTGTAGCAAATGCCAAACTTGGGACACGCAGGTGCCGGAATCGGACGGTAATCCACTTCAGCTAACTGGTTCGTGTACTTGGCTGAAATGTGGCTTCAATTCCCTTTCAATTCAGTGCAGGAATCGATCAATTTTAGACCGATTGTTCGCCCGCTGCACTGACGGTTTAGTTGAAACTTTTCTTTCTGTAAGAAAAAAAGTGAGGTATAATTTCAATATACTTATATAAACTAATATTACTCACCAATTCTTGATCAATTTTTGCCCAAAATATTAGCCCCTCAGAAATGTGGCATTGTTACACGAGAACGACAAAATGAAAGAAATTATACTGTCGAATTAAAAGTTAAAACTTTTAAATCAGTTAGCGGAAAAAACGGAATCGACGTAACACCTTATAATGTGGCCCTCTTAAACCTTGCGGTTTCGTCAACGGATCCACAGGCGTGTATCGTTCTTTTTGCGACAAGACTCCGCCTCCCGGGTCTCTTAAGTGTGCACGGGGAGAGGGCACCGAATACCTATATTAACACTTAGAATTTTTGCGTCTGCCTCGGGATTCGAACCGGCGACCTCTGGATTGTGAGTCCAGTGCGCGGTCTGATTGATCCACACAGGCAGACTAGCGATGTGATTGTTAAAAACTGTAGCAGTAAAAGTTTTCATTTACAAAACAAGAAAAAAACTATTAATGTAGCAAATTTTGACCACTTTTTCCGTCTTGGGGTCCCACAAGACCCTAGTTAATATAATGAAGTTTTGTAATGTACTTTAAAAGTTATGCTAAAATAACAATTTCAACAAAAGTCCGGAAGATTGTAAAAAGGGTGTTTTTTGTAAGATAACCCGTCATGTTATACATTTTTAGAAAGGCATTTAGAAGACCTTTCCAATGAGCTTAAAACATCGAAAATCTGACAACCCTCAAAAATCAAACCATCCACATTAACGACCCCCAGGTCTTTTGTGGTCTCTATTGGAAGTCTCTGCTTGAACCTAGGAGTCCGAAGGCTTGAATGGGGAGGGCACCCAAACCTCTTTCTACTCCAAAGAACCTTCCACTCCAGTGTTTGAACTGACGACCTTTGGATTGCGAGTCCAACCGCCGCCAGCGATTCCACCGGAGTAGACTTGGTTTGGTGTGTTGTTTGTACTTATGGCATAGAGAAAGCTCCTACATCTGGAATGACTTAACGGCCTAACAACAACTATGACCGAGACCGACGTTTTACTTCCTCATCCGATGGAAGGTTGGAGCAGATGGGAATCGAACCCAGAATCATCCGCTTACAAAGCGGACAGCGTAACCATTCGGCCACGCACTGCTCATGACTCATGCTCTGACAACCCTATCAAAAGTTATTAGCACTTAAGTGTTATTTATACACTTTTTGGAGGCCGGATCTCAGATATTTCGATGAAAATGATGTCCGGATCAATCATGCGACCTATCTGATAACCTATCAAAAGTTATGAGCACTTAAGTGTTTTTTATACACTCTTTTGGTGGCGGATCTCAGATATTTCGATGGAAACGATGTCCGGATCAATCATGCGACCTATCGTTGGATGCGTAATCAAACGAGTCCAAAAAATTAGAGATCTGGCAACCCTATCGAGTTATGAGTATATGAAGTTTCATTTAGAGAACATTTGTAGTGTAGACATTTTTATTTAACCAAAAAAAAAGTATATTAATGTGAGGAAGCCCAGTCAAATCAATCCGAATTCTGAAACGGAATTTAATTAGAATCGTATACAAATTCCTTTTCAAACGCAACAACCGGTTCCGTGTTCGAACACGGAACCGGTTGTTGCATTTGAAACGGAATTTGTATACGATTCTAATTAGATTCCGTTTTAGAATTCGGATTGATTTGACTGGGAGGCATCAACCACCTTACCTGTGCCACCTGGCAGAAAAATACTGAAACGATGTTTTTCTGCATACATTTTCGCGATTTTCCGTGTTTTTTCCGTAATGTTTCAATGGTAAAAAGCGACCCCTTAACATTAACCGATTTGGCCAAAATTGTAATTTTTATTAGCCTTCATTAAATCAACGGGGTACAAACTAAACAATGTAATGCAGTGGTAAAATAACTGCAGCCTGAAGCTGTTTTATAATTCTTATGGCATCCGGACCACTTAGAGAGACCTTTATTTTATTTTCAGGTTTTGTTAATCGTAACAGTTTCTATACATTTGAGTAGTTATTATTTTATGATTTCAATGAGTAAACCTCGTTACACAGATAATGGAGTTGTTCTGGATTCTGGCAATGATTTAAACATTGAAGGAGGCATTGCTGAGTAAGTTATATAGAATAAGCCCACCATCGATCTATCATGGAATCATCATCTATAGTTCAAACTATACTAAAAATTCCGATGGTTGAGAATTGATTGTTGTCTTACCATCGTCATTTTTAATTTTTCCACGACGCTTACTCACATACTAAACGTTTGTTTTGTGGTGAACGCCGTGTAAAAAGATCGTCTTTTTTTATTAGCCTTAATCAAATCAATGGGGTACAATCTAAAAATTCTAAACAATGTAAAGCATGAATGAATTATGAAATCCGGACCACTTAGAGAGACATCATGTTAACTAGTAGTAAACGATGAACATGTTTTTATTTTGTTTTATAAAAAAATGATACCGCAATACAATTTTTAATCCTAAATTGTAAAAAAAAACTTGGGAACAGCATTATCTCTTTGTCCATAAAGATTTGTGGTGGTGCAATCAATAGCATTGATGCACCCCCCGTAAATAACACACACACACACACACACACACACACACACACACACACACACACACACACACACACACACACACACACACACACACACACACACACACACACACACACACACACACACACACACACACACACACACACACACACACACACACACACACACACACACACACACACACACACACACACACACACACACACACACACACACACACACACACACACACACACACACACACACACACACACACACACACACACACACACACACACACACACACACACACACACACACACACACACACACACACACACACACACACACACACACACACACACACACACACACACACACACACACACACACACACACACACACACACACACACACACACACACACACACACACACACACACACACACACACACACACACACACACACACACACACACACACACACACACACACACACACACACACACACACACACACACACACACACACACACACACACACACACACACACACACATGGATTAACAATTATACATTAGAAATTATTCAAAACTTTTACATTAGGTAAAAAATAGTGAGAGTTGCAGGTACGTTTTACAAATATAATTAAAAAATTACAAACAAAGGTTTAATATAGAAGGGACCATAAATACACGTTTTCATAGCAAAATGTTTGAAAGATTATTCAGGATAACATAAATAAATTATGACTGGATGTCACATGGAAGAACAACGGTGACGCGAAATTGACAAATTTAAAAAAAATAAGTGAATCGCAAACTCATAAATTTAGAAATGTGGGCATTAAGAAATTCATGATTAAAAATATTTAACAAAAAAACTTATATTTTCAAATTGAGAAACTTAAAAGAATCAGATATTTGAGATATTTAAAAATGCAAATATTTATATCAGAAAAAAACACAAATTCAAAGCCTCGTTCAAAGCATTAAAAATACAAATAATTAAAAATATCAAAATGTTTAAAATATAAAAAAATCATAATTTTAAAAATACAAAATAAAATAATAAAGGGTTTCAAAAAAAAGTTCAACTTAAAAGTTCCTAAACTTAAAAAATATTTTATTTTCAAATTCTAAATAAAAAATCAAAAGTTTGAATATTTCATAGTTCAGAACACCAAAACAGCTACAGTTAAAAAAATTTAAAGATACTAAAAAAATTCAAAAATAGGTAAAGTTTTAAAATTCTGCGAATCAAAAATTTTAAAATTCAAATATTCAAAAAATAGAAACTGTTCAGAGGCGTACTAAGGCCGGGTGTCACCCGGGGCGGGCTGCCCGGTGTCACCCCTCACCCCCTTCTCACACCCCTTTCTAGGTTTAATCCCACCAAACTTATGTCACATGGTATTCTTCTTACAAACTGGAATTCTAAATAATACTCTGCAATGAGCAAAAATCTTGCAATATAAAAAAATACAAATATTTTTAATAATGAAAATTAAACTTTTTATATTAAAGCAAACACTTTTTCATATGCAAATACACGTATTATAATCATCGAAATAATTATATCGAAGAACTAGTTCAAAAAAGAAAATATACATTAAGCTCGGCGATTTTCCTAATAAATAACAGATTTTTTAAAATGAAACATATTCAGAATATATGTTGTGTCATCAAATACACAATACATTATTTTTATCGTTTGATAGTGTTTACACAGAATATTCTTTTCATCAAAATCAAAACCATTTTCCTTAAAATTTAAAAAGATTAAAAATTCATATACGCTCAACAATTGATACGAGATTGAAAAATTCGTAAATTTTGAATGCTAATTTAAATTCAAATATTTATTTTGAAAAAAAATAAATAAATGCGCGGTATTAGTATTCTCTAGAAACTTTGTTAAGATAAATATTTTTTTAATAATTATAAGGCATGACATTTGTTCAAGCTTTATAAATCTTTTTCCAAAGGCAACAAATTTAATAAAGCAAACTGATTTGATTTAATATACATAATGTATAGCCGTAATTAAAAAACCATCTATTTGATGGCAGCACTGGTGATACAGTTTGACATGTAGCATCATGCGCCGGTTTATCTTGTTGTGTCCTTTGTGCGAAATAAACAATTAGTCGAATTTGTGCTTCCACGTGATGTAGACGTCTTTTATTGCTTCGTATCACGCCAATAGGTTATGGGCCTACGCGTTAGCCATTTTGTTTTTCTGTGTTAAAACGCGTTTTATCCGCGATAAATAAAAAGACATTCGTTGTAAAAAGTTCCGTTTAACCCTCGCAAAATGGATCGGCAGCTTGTCGCGAAACTGACGAACGATAATTATGACGTGTGGAAGCTCGAAGTGAAATTCGTGCTCATTCGTGATGGGCTTTGGAAGTACGTGGTTCCGGGAGTAAAACCGGTTCTCGACGCGACTTCGTCAAATGCTGCGGCGTTGGCCGCCTGGGATGAAGGAGATGATAAGGCGCAGGCATCGATTGGTCTCCTGATCACACGAAGTCAGTACGGCTTCATTCGAAATGCGGAAACGGCCAAGCAGCTCTGGGACGCGCTGCAGAAACAACACGAAAAGAAGTCCCTCACTGGAAAGTTGCAGTTGCTGAAAAAACTCTGCGATCTGAAGTACCACGCCGGTGAAGATATCGAAGAGTTTCTGTTGCAATTTGAGGACTTGTTCGAAAAATTGGCCCTTGCGGGTACCACGATCGATAACGAACTACAAGTTATCATGGTGTTCCGAAGCCTTCCGAGCTCATTTGATGCCTTGACCACTACTCTGGAAAATCGATCCGACGATGAACTGACGCTCGAACTTGTGAAAAGCAAGATTATCAACGAGGCTCTGAAGCAGCAAAGCACAGAGGTTGAAGAATCGGTAGTGCTGAAGGCGTACGCGAAGAAGAAGATCATCTGTCATCATTGTTCGAAACCCGGACATACTTGGCGCAAGTGTGAGTTGCTGCAACGAGAGGAGTATCAACAAAGGAGTGGTGAATTTAACGATCGTAGTGGTGTAAACAAACCCCAGAAGCGATTTGCCAAAGCGAGAGTCGTTCAACCTGGATCGGAGACCTTTGCGTTTGGCGCCAGTGACAAGCTTGTCAAACAGTGGGTGGTGGACTCGGGGGCAAACGCTCACATGAGTGCTAACAGTGAATCCTTCGAAGTCATTGATAAACCACGAGCCAGCACACCAAGAACGGTGACGGTTGCGAATGGAAAGCGGGTCTCGGTCAAAGGGATTGGGCAGTGCCGGTTCTCCTGCTACGGGCCTGAAGGTCAGGAAAATGAGATTGTACTGACGGATGTTCTCTTTGTGCCTGATTTCGACATGAACCTCGTTTCTGTCAGTCAACTTGTTCAGAAGGGCGCTGAGGTACTGTTCGATGAAAAAGGTTGCACGATCACTCGCGGTAAACAGATTGCCACCGTTGCCCCCCGACACGAAGGGCTCTACTATTTACATATGGTGGAGCAAGCTTGCGCTGCAGTTGGATTAAGCTGCAAACCGGATTGCATTCATGGGTGGCACCGCAAGTTTGGTCATCGAGATGCCGGAGCTATTTTGGAGCTGTACCGTAAAGAGTTGGCTACTGGGTTCAAGGTACGTAAATGCGGCTCAAGCGTGCAATGTGAGTGTTGTTTGCAAAACAAAATGAGTCGGTTGCCCTTCCCAAACAAAGCCGAGCGCAAGACAAAAGCAGTCTTAGATCTGGTTCACAGTGATTTGTGTGGCCCAATGAATACCGTTACACCGGGTGGACAGCGTTACTTCCTCACTCTGATTGACGATTACAGTCGGTTCACCACACTCTACTTTCTTAATAAAAAATCTGGAACAGTAGAAGCGATCAAGGATTTTGTGCGTCAAATGAAAACACAATGTGGAACGCCGCCGAAAATCCTCAGATCTGATCAGGGTGGGGAGTATCGTTCTGCTGAATTGATTAACTTCCTAAAGTCAGAGGGAATAAAACAACAGTTCACGACAGCATACACACCACAACAGAACGGTGTGGCAGAGAGAAAAAACAGATCGCTCGTTGAAATGGGAAGGTGTATGATCGCTGAAGCAAACATGCCGTACAAGTATTGGGCGGAGGCTATAAGTACAGCCAACTATTTACAGAACCTGTTGCCTACGAAACCCATCGAAACTACCCCGTACGAGGTCTGGCATGGGGTGAAGCCGGATCTAAAGATGCTGAGAGTGTTCGGTTCCAGCGCGTATGTGTTTATCCCGAAGGAGAAGAGAACCAAGCTTGAGCCAAAATCTAGCAAGCTAACTTTCGTCGGCTATTCTCTACAACACAAAGCCTGGAAGTTTATTGACACCACCACCCAAAGGGTTGTCATTAGCCGTGATGCTCGGTTTCTTCAAGCTGAGTTGGACCATCAAGTTTCTCCAAAAGAAGAGGAAGTGGATTTTCTGCCCGTTCAAGCCATCACGCCGGGTGATCAATCGGAACTCAGCGAAAACGCAGAGGATGCTGCAGACGACGGCGGGACCGAGTTTGACAATGCTGAGGGCGAACCGGACGAAGCTGTGGACGAACCAGACGACTCTGAGGGTGAACCGGACGAAGCTGTGGACGAACCAGACGATGCTGAGGGTGAACTGGACGCTGTTGAAGGTGAATCAGTTGAAGCTGTTGGAGATCCAGAACCTGTGGAAGAAGTTGATAAAAGTGATGAACATTTTCTTGGGTTTGAAGATTACTCGAGCCTAAGCGAGTATCTCTCAGCCGAAGCAAATGAAAGTGCAAGTGAAGAAGAAGTGACACTAGTTCAGGAGGAGAGTTCGTCTGACGGAACGCGGCGGTCAGGTCGAAAGAACAAAGGAGTTCCACCGAAGAGGTTCCAAGTGGTTAGCAGACTAGTTAAACAACAGCAGTCGGAAGAACCTAAGAACTACACCGAAGCAGTGAACAGTGTGGACAGTGAGTGCTGGAAAGCTGCGATGCAGGAAGAGCTAGCGTCGCTTCAAGAACACAATGCGTGGGAACTGGTCACTTTGCCTCCTGGTAAAAAGCCCATCGGGTGTCGGTGGATTTTCAAGAAAAAAGAAGATGATCAGGGTGTGGTTGTACGGTTCAAGGCTCGTCTTGTCGCACAGGGTTTTACCCAACGACATGGACTTGATTACGACGAAGTGTTCGCTCCGGTAGCCAAACAAGTGACCATAAGAGCTCTGTTGACCATTGCCAGCCGCCGCGCAATGCTGGTCAAACACGTTGATGTAAAAACTGCCTACTTAAACGGTGACCTGGAAGAAGTTATCTTTATGAAGCTTCCCCCCGGAGTGGTCGCCGATAACAACAAGGTGTGTTTGCTGCAAAAGAGCTTGTACGGCCTCAAGCAGTCAGCAAGAGTGTGGAACAGCACGTTGGCTGATCTCCTGAAGCAGCTAGAGTTCGACCAGGCAGAAGCAGACCCATGTCTGTACGTGCGACGTCAGGAGGAGCTTCAGGACTACGTCCTGATTTATGTAGATGACATGCTGATTGTAACACACAGTGACGGCGCCTACCAGAAGATCATCACAGCGATGTCGTCAAAGTTCAAGCTGTCCGAACTCGGAGATGTGAAACACTTCTTGGGTGTCCAAGTGGCTCGTACTCAAGGTGGATTTAGTCTGTGTCAGCGTTCATACATCGAAAAGTTGCTTCTGCGATTTTGTATGGACCAGGCCAAAGGATCGCGCATTCCAATGGATCCCGGATATGTATCGCATAAGGAGGAGATGACACAACTTCCCAGTAACGAGCAGTTCCAGAGCGTAGTGGGTGGTTTGCTATACATTTCCGTGAACACACGACCAGACATTGCCATAAGTTCCTCGATTCTCGGACGACAAGTTAGCAAGCCAACGACCGCGGACTGGACAGAGGCAAAAAGGGTCCGGCGGTACCTAAAATCCACTTCTCACCTCCGGTTGTATCTTGGAAGCACGAGCGGAGATCTGGACGGTTATGTTGATGCAGACTGGGCCGGCGATGTCAAAGACCGAAAGTCAACTTCCGGGTTCCTGTTCCGACTTGGTGGTGGACTAATCTCCTGGTGTGCTAGGAAACAATCATGTGTGGCGCTATCTTCTACAGAAGCCGAATACATCTCGCTGGCAGAAGGATGCAGAGAGCTGTTGTGGTTGAAAAAGCTGATGCGGGACTTCGACGAGGCAACTAATTCACCGACCCGAGTGTTTGAGGACAACCAAAGTTGTATTGGTTTACTTAAACAGAACTCTGGAACAAAGCGATCAAAACATGTCGATACTAAGTATCACTTCGTTAAGCAACTCGTTGAGGAGAAGCAAATTGACATCGTTTTTTGCCCGTCCGAGTGTATGTTGGCCGACCTGCTGACGAAGCCTTTGAACAGAGTCAAGCTGGAGATACTGCGGAACGAGATAGGTATCCGGGCGGCGCCAGATGAGGAGGAGTGATGGCAGCACTGGTGATACAGTTTGACATGTAGCATCATGCGCCGGTTTATCTTGTTGTGTCCTTTGTGCGAAATAAACAATTAGTCGAATTTGTGCTTCCACGTGATGTACACGGAACAAAATCCGGTTTGCGGAATCGCAAACTTTGCTTTCGATTCGCTCTAAAAATCGCAAATCTCGGTTTGCACCCGTCAGCAGGAAGCATTGCTTCCAATATCGCAAACGGTGATTTTCGATATCGCAAACGTAACGCAGTAACGCCTACCCGCCAAAAGCACGCAGCACGCAGCCACCTCAATGTTTACTTTTTTGAATTGACCGTTGCTGTTCGAAATTTGGATGGAAATAAAAAAGAAGAAGAAGAAGAAGAAGTTTTACTTTTTATTTATTTATTCTTATTTCGATAATAAATTAAGAAATTGCGTTGATTGTTAACTACGGAATACTACTTCGAATAAGTCGAATTGTCTTATCTGGCAGGACAAATCTGCCTTGATGTCTGTGCTGCAGCTGGATACTGCTGGGCGCCGCCGATTCCGTTGGCATGGTGCTCCCCGTGACGTGAGTTACGGCGCATGCAGTTGGAGGAAGAGAAGCGTGCAACGTGATCGGTCCGTCGATCTGGTTGAGGTCCAGTGCCGGATTTAGACTCAGTTCCATGGCACCGCGCAGTGAGTTTACACAAAGGCGCCTAAGCGACGATTGCGGTTTCAAATCCTGATTTTCACCTCGAAGATCGGCTCCTCGTTAGAAGACCGTCCACCTGGAACGAGCCCCCCGATTGGACGCCCTGCTGGCGGGACACAATCTCCGACAGCAGTCGGACCCACTTCTGCCAAAGCGATTGCCGAACTCACTCTGTAATCGCGAGGCGTAGACTGGAAAATATAACACAAAAACAGAATATCTTTTAAATATTATAAAAGAAAATCGAAATAAATGTGAAGGTTCAATAATTTAAAATGCTGCCGGGACCCGTGGCGTAAGAGTGAATTTTAGAATTTTAGAATTTTAGAATTTTAGAATTTTAGAATTTTAGAATTTTAGAATTTTAGAATTTTAGAATTTTAGAATTTTAGAATTTTAGAATTTTAGAATTTTAGAATTTTAGAATTTTAGAATTTTAGAATTTTAAATTTTAAATTTTAGAATTTTAGAATTTTAAATTTTAAATTTTAAATTTTAGAATTTTAGAATTTTAGAATTTTAGAATTTTAAATTTTAGAATTTTAGAATTTTAAATTTTAAATTTTAAATTTTAAATTTTAAATTTTAAATTTTAAATTTTAGAATTTTAAATTTTAGAATTTTAAATTTTAGAATTTTAAATTTTAGAATTTTAGAATTTTAAATTTTAAATTTTAGAATTTTAGAATTTTAAATTTTAAATTTTAGAATTTTAAATTTTAAATTTTAAATTTTAGAATTTTAAATTTTAAATTTTAAATTTTAAATTTTAAATTTTAGAATTTTAGAATTTTAAATTTTAGAATTTTAGAATTTTAAATTTTAAATTTTAAATTTTAGAATTTTAAATTTTAGAATTTTAGAATTTTAAATTTTAAATTTTAAATTTTAAATTTTAAATTTTAGAATTTTAAATTTTAAATTTTAGAATTTTAGAATTTTAGAATTTTAAATTTTAAATTTTAAATTTTAAATTTTAGAATTTTAGAATTTTAGAATTTTAGAATTTTAGAATTTTAAATTTTAGAATTTTAAATTTTAAATTTTAGAATTTTAAATTTTAAATTTTAAATTTTAAATTTTAAATTTTAGAATTTTAAATTTTAAATTTTAAATTTTAGAATTTTAAATTTTAAATTTTAGAATTTTAGAATTTTAAATTTTAAATTTTAAATTTTAGAATTTTAAATTTTAAATTTTAAATTTTAGAATTTTAAATTTTAGAATTTTAAATTTTAAATTTTAAATTTTAAATTTTAGAATTTTAAATTTTAGAATTTTAAATTTTAAATTTTAGAATTTTTTAAATTTTAAATTTTAAATTTTAAATTTTAAATTTTAAATTTTAAATTTTAAATTTTAAATTTTAAATTTTAGAATTTTAAATTTTAAATTTTAAATTTTAAATTTTAGAATTTTAAATTTTAAATTTTAAATTTTAAATTTTAAATTTTAGAATTTTAGAATTTTAGAATTTTAAATTTTAGAATTTTAGAATTTTAGAATTTTAAATTTTAAATTTTAAATTTTAAATTTTAAATTTTAGAATTTTAGAATTTTAAATTTTAGAATTTTAAATTTTAGAATTTTAAATTTTAGAATTTTAAATTTTAGAATTTTAAATTTTAGAATTTTAAATTTTAGAATTTTAAATTTTAAATTTTAAATTTTAAATTTTAAATTTTAAATTTTAAATTTTAAATTTTAAATTTTAAATTTTAAATTTTAAATTTTAAATTTTAGAATTTTAAATTTTAGAATTTTAGAATTTTAAATTTTAAATTTTAAATTTTAAATTTTAAATTTTAGAATTTTAGAATTTTAAATTTTAAATTTTAAATTTTAGAATTTTAAATTTTAAATTTTAGAATTTTAAATTTTAAATTTTAGAATTTTAAATTTTAAATTTTAGAATTTTAAATTTTAGAATTTTAGAATTTTAAATTTTAGAATTTTAGAATTTTAGAATTTTAAATTTTAAATTTTAAATTTTAGAATTTTAGAATTTTAGAATTTTAGAATTTTAGAATTTTAAATTTTAAATTTTAGAATTTTAAATTTTAAATTTTAGAATTTTAGAATTTTAAATTTTAGAATTTTAAATTTTAAATTTTAAATTTTAGAATTTTAAATTTTAAATTTTAGAATTTTAAATTTTAAATTTTAAATTTTAAATTTTAAATTTTAGAATTTTAAATTTTAGAATTTTAAATTTTAAATTTTAAATTTTAAATTTTAAATTTTAAATTTTAAATTTTAAATTTTAAATTTTAGAATTTTAGAATTTTAAATTTTAAATTTTAAATTTTAAATTTTAAATTTTAAATTTTAAATTTTAAATTTTAAATTTTAGAATTTTAGAATTTTAAATTTTAGAATTTTAAATTTTAAATTTTAGAATTTTAAATTTTAAATTTTAGAATTTTAAATTTTAGAATTTTAGAATTTTAAATTTTAAATTTTAAATTTTAAATTTTAAATTTTAGAATTTTAAATTTTAAATTTTAGAATTTTAGAATTTTAAATTTTAAATTTTAAATTTTAGAATTTTAGAATTTTAGAATTTTAAATTTTAAATTTTAAATTTTAAATTTTAAATTTTAAATTTTAGAATTTTAGAATTTTAGAATTTTAGAATTTTAGAATTTTAAATTTTAGAATTTTAAATTTTAAATTTTAAATTTTAAATTTTAAATTTTAAATTTTAGAATTTTAAATTTTAGAATTTTAGAATTTTAAATTTTAAATTTTAAATTTTAAATTTTAGAATTTTAGAATTTTAGAATTTTAAATTTTAAATTTTAAATTTTAAATTTTAGAATTTTAAATTTTAAATTTTAGAATTTTAAATTTTAAATTTTAAATTTTAGAATTTTAAATTTTAAATTTTAAATTTTAAATTTTAAATTTTAAATTTTAGAATTTTAGAATTTTAAATTTTAAATTTTAAATTTTAAATTTTAAATTTTAGAATTTTAGAATTTTAAATTTTAAATTTTAGAATTTTAAATTTTAAATTTTAGAATTTTAAATTTTAGAATTTTAGAATTTTAGAATTTTAAATTTTAGAATTTTAAATTTTAAATTTTAAATTTTAAATTTTAAATTTTAGAATTTTAAATTTTAAATTTTAGAATTTTAAATTTTAGAATTTTAAATTTTAAATTTTAGAATTTTAGAATTTTAAATTTTAAATTTTAAATTTTAAATTTTAGAATTTTAAATTTTAAATTTTAGAATTTTAAATTTTAGAATTTTAAATTTTAGAATTTTAAATTTTAAATTTTAAATTTTAGAATTTTAAATTTTAAATTTTAAATTTTAAATTTTAGAATTTTAAATTTTAAATTTTAAATTTTAGAATTTTAGAATTTTAGAATTTTAAATTTTAAATTTTAAATTTTAAATTTTAAATTTTAGAATTTTAAATTTTAAATTTTAAATTTTAGAATTTTAGAATTTTAAATTTTAAATTTTAAATTTTAGAATTTTAAATTTTAAATTTTAGAATTTTAAATTTTAGAATTTTAGAATTTTAAATTTTAGAATTTTAAATTTTAAATTTTAAATTTTAAATTTTAAATTTTAAATTTTAAATTTTAAATTTTAGAATTTTAAATTTTAAATTTTAAATTTTAAATTTTAAATTTTAAATTTTAAATTTTAAATTTTAAATTTTAAATTTTAAATTTTAAATTTTAAATTTTAAATTTTAGAATTTTAAATTTTAAATTTTAAATTTTAAATTTTAGAATTTTAGAATTTTAGAATTTTAAATTTTAAATTTTAGAATTTTAAATTTTAGAATTTTAGAATTTTAAATTTTAAATTTTAAATTTTAGAATTTTAAATTTTAGAATTTTAGAATTTTAGAATTTTAAATTTTAGAATTTTAGAATTTTAAATTTTAAATTTTAAATTTTAAATTTTAAATTTTAAATTTTAAATTTTAAATTTTAAATTTTAAATTTTAAATTTTAGAATTTTAAATTTTAAATTTTAAATTTTAGAATTTTAGAATTTTAAATTTTAAATTTTAAATTTTAAATTTTAAATTTTAAATTTTAAATTTTAGAATTTTAGAATTTTAAATTTTAAATTTTAGAATTTTAAATTTTAGAATTTTAAATTTTAGAATTTTAAATTTTAGAATTTTAAATTTTAAATTTTAAATTTTAAATTTTAAATTTTAAATTTTAGAATTTTAAATTTTAAATTTTAAATTTTAAATTTTAAATTTTAAATTTTAAATTTTAGAATTTTAAATTTTAAATTTTAAATTTTAAATTTTAAATTTTAAATTTTAGAATTTTAAATTTTAGAATTTTAAATTTTAGAATTTTAAATTTTAAATTTTAAATTTTAAATTTTAAATTTTAAATTTTAAATTTTAGAATTTTAAATTTTAAATTTTAAATTTTAAATTTTAAATTTTAAATTTTAGAATTTTAGAATTTTAGAATTTTAAATTTTAAATTTTAGAATTTTAAATTTTAAATTTTAAATTTTAAATTTTAAATTTTAAATTTTAGAATTTTAAATTTTAAATTTTAAATTTTAAATTTTAAATTTTAAATTTTAAATTTTAAATTTTAAATTTTAAATTTTAAATTTTAGAATTTTAAATTTTAGAATTTTAAATTTTAAATTTTAGAATTTTAGAATTTTAAATTTTAAATTTTAGAATTTTAGAATTTTAGAATTTTAAATTTTAAATTTTAGAATTTTAAATTTTAAATTTTAAATTTTAAATTTTAAATTTTAAATTTTAAATTTTAGAATTTTAAATTTTAAATTTTAAATTTTAGAATTTTAGAATTTTAGAATTTTAAATTTTAAATTTTAGAATTTTAAATTTTAAATTTTAAATTTTAAATTTTAAATTTTAAATTTTAAATTTTAAATTTTAAATTTTAGAATTTTAAATTTTAAATTTTAGAATTTTAAATTTTAAATTTTAAATTTTAGAATTTTAAATTTTAAATTTTAAATTTTAAATTTTAAATTTTAAATTTTAGAATTTTAAATTTTAGAATTTTAGAATTTTAAATTTTAAATTTTAAATTTTAAATTTTAGAATTTTAAATTTTAAATTTTAAATTTTAGAATTTTAGAATTTTAGAATTTTAGAATTTTAAATTTTAGAATTTTAAATTTTAAATTTTAAATTTTAGAATTTTAAATTTTAAATTTTAGAATTTTAAATTTTAAATTTTAAATTTTAGAATTTTAAATTTTAGAATTTTAGAATTTTAAATTTTAAATTTTAAATTTTAAATTTTAAATTTTAGAATTTTAGAATTTTAAATTTTAAATTTTAAATTTTAAATTTTAGAATTTTAAATTTTAGAATTTTAAATTTTAGAATTTTAAATTTTAAATTTTAAATTTTAGAATTTTAAATTTTAAATTTTAGAATTTTAGAATTTTAAATTTTAAATTTTAAATTTTAGAATTTTAAATTTTAAATTTTAAATTTTAGAATTTTAGAATTTTAAATTTTAGAATTTTAGAATTTTAAATTTTAGAATTTTAAATTTTAGAATTTTAGAATTTTAAATTTTAAATTTTAAATTTTAAATTTTAGAATTTTAAATTTTAAATTTTAAATTTTAAATTTTAAATTTTAAATTTTAAATTTTAAATTTTAAATTTTAAATTTTAAATTTTAAATTTTAGAATTTTAGAATTTTAAATTTTAAATTTTAGAATTTTAAATTTTAAATTTTAAATTTTAAATTTTAAATTTTAGAATTTTAGAATTTTAAATTTTAAATTTTAGAATTTTAGAATTTTAAATTTTAAATTTTAAATTTTAAATTTTAAATTTTAAATTTTAAATTTTAAATTTTAAATTTTAAATTTTAGAATTTTAAATTTTAGAATTTTAGAATTTTAGAATTTTAAATTTTAAATTTTAGAATTTTAAATTTTAAATTTTAAATTTTAGAATTTTAGAATTTTAGAATTTTAAATTTTAAATTTTAAATTTTAAATTTTAAATTTTAAATTTTAAATTTTAAATTTTAAATTTTAAATTTTAAATTTTAAATTTTAAATTTTAAATTTTAAATTTTAAATTTTAAATTTTAGAATTTTAGAATTTTAGAATTTTAAATTTTAAATTTTAAATTTTAAATTTTAAATTTTAGAATTTTAGAATTTTAAATTTTAGAATTTTAAATTTTAAATTTTAGAATTTTAGAATTTTAAATTTTAAATTTTAGAATTTTAGAATTTTAAATTTTAAATTTTAAATTTTAAATTTTAAATTTTAAATTTTAAATTTTAAATTTTAAATTTTAGAATTTTAAATTTTAGAATTTTAGAATTTTAGAATTTTAGAATTTTAAATTTTAGAATTTTAAATTTTAAATTTTAAATTTTAAATTTTAAATTTTAGAATTTTAGAATTTTAAATTTTAAATTTTAAATTTTAAATTTTAAATTTTAGAATTTTAAATTTTAAATTTTAAATTTTAAATTTTAGAATTTTAAATTTTAGAATTTTAAATTTTAAATTTTAGAATTTTAAATTTTAAATTTTAAATTTTAAATTTTAAATTTTAGAATTTTAGAATTTTAAATTTTAGAATTTTAAATTTTAGAATTTTAAATTTTAGAATTTTAAATTTTAGAATTTTAGAATTTTAAATTTTAAATTTTAGAATTTTAAATTTTAGAATTTTAAATTTTAAATTTTAAATTTTAAATTTTAGAATTTTAGAATTTTAGAATTTTAAATTTTAGAATTTTAGAATTTTAAATTTTAAATTTTAGAATTTTAAATTTTAAATTTTAGAATTTTAGAATTTTAAATTTTAAATTTTAGAATTTTAAATTTTAGAATTTTAAATTTTAGAATTTTAGAATTTTAGAATTTTAGAATTTTAAATTTTAAATTTTAAATTTTAAATTTTAAATTTTAAATTTTAAATTTTAAATTTTAAATTTTAAATTTTAGAATTTTAGAATTTTAAATTTTAAATTTTAAATTTTAAATTTTAAATTTTAGAATTTTAAATTTTAAATTTTAAATTTTAAATTTTAAATTTTAGAATTTTAGAATTTTAAATTTTAAATTTTAAATTTTAAATTTTAAATTTTAAATTTTAGAATTTTAGAATTTTAGAATTTTAGAATTTTAAATTTTAAATTTTAGAATTTTAGAATTTTAGAATTTTAAATTTTAAATTTTAAATTTTAGAATTTTAAATTTTAGAATTTTAAATTTTAGAATTTTAGAATTTTAAATTTTAAATTTTAAATTTTAGAATTTTAGAATTTTAAATTTTAAATTTTAAATTTTAAATTTTAAATTTTAGAATTTTAAATTTTAGAATTTTAAATTTTAAATTTTAGAATTTTAGAATTTTAGAATTTTAAATTTTAAATTTTAAATTTTAGAATTTTAGAATTTTAGAATTTTAAATTTTAAATTTTAAATTTTAGAATTTTAAATTTTAAATTTTAAATTTTAAATTTTAGAATTTTAGAATTTTAAATTTTAAATTTTAAATTTTAGAATTTTAAATTTTAGAATTTTAAATTTTAAATTTTAAATTTTAAATTTTAAATTTTAAATTTTAAATTTTAGAATTTTAAATTTTAAATTTTAAATTTTAGAATTTTAAATTTTAGAATTTTAAATTTTAAATTTTAAATTTTAAATTTTAGAATTTTAAATTTTAGAATTTTAAATTTTAAATTTTAGAATTTTAAATTTTAAATTTTAAATTTTAAATTTTAAATTTTAGAATTTTAGAATTTTAGAATTTTAAATTTTAAATTTTAAATTTTAAATTTTAAGAATTTTAAATTTTAAATTTTAAATTTTAAATTTTAGAATTTTAAATTTTAGAATTTTAGAATTTTAGAATTTTAGAATTTTAAATTTTAAATTTTAGAATTTTAAATTTTAAATTTTAAATTTTAAATTTTAGAATTTTAAATTTTAGAATTTTAGAATTTTAAATTTTAGAATTTTAGAATTTTAAATTTTAAATTTTAAATTTTAGAATTTTAGAATTTTAAATTTTAGAATTTTAAATTTTAAATTTTAAATTTTAAATTTTAAATTTTAAATTTTAAATTTTAAATTTTAAATTTTAGAATTTTAGAATTTTAGAATTTTAAATTTTAGAATTTTAAATTTTAGAATTTTAAATTTTAAATTTTAAATTTTAAATTTTAAATTTTAGAATTTTAAATTTTAAATTTTAAATTTTAAATTTTAGAATTTTAAATTTTAAATTTTAAATTTTAGAATTTTAAATTTTAAATTTTAAATTTTAGAATTTTAGAATTTTAAATTTTAAATTTTAGAATTTTAAATTTTAAATTTTAGAATTTTAAATTTTAGAATTTTAAATTTTAGAATTTTAAATTTTAAATTTTAGAATTTTAGAATTTTAAATTTTAGAATTTTAGAATTTTAAATTTTAAATTTTAAATTTTAAATTTTAAATTTTAAATTTTAAATTTTAAATTTTAAATTTTAAATTTTAAATTTTAGAATTTTAAATTTTAAATTTTAGAATTTTAGAATTTTAAATTTTAAATTTTAGAATTTTAGAATTTTAGAATTTTAAATTTTAGAATTTTAAATTTTAAATTTTAAATTTTAAATTTTAAATTTTAAATTTTAAATTTTAGAATTTTAAATTTTAAATTTTAGAATTTTAAATTTTAAATTTTAGAATTTTAAATTTTAAATTTTAGAATTTTAAATTTTAGAATTTTAAATTTTAGAATTTTAAATTTTAGAATTTTAAATTTTAGAATTTTAGAATTTTAAATTTTAAATTTTAGAATTTTAAATTTTAAATTTTAGAATTTTAAATTTTAAATTTTAAATTTTAAATTTTAGAATTTTAAATTTTAAATTTTAGAATTTTAGAATTTTAAATTTTAAATTTTAAATTTTAGAATTTTAGAATTTTAAATTTTAGAATTTTAGAATTTTAAATTTTAAATTTTAGAATTTTAGAATTTTAGAATTTTAGAATTTTAAATTTTAAATTTTAGAATTTTAGAATTTTAAATTTTAGAATTTTAGAATTTTAGAATTTTAAATTTTAGAATTTTAGAATTTTAAATTTTAGAATTTTAAATTTTAGAATTTTAAATTTTAAATTTTAGAATTTTAGAATTTTAGAATTTTAAATTTTAAATTTTAGAATTTTAAATTTTAAATTTTAAATTTTAGAATTTTAAATTTTAAATTTTAGAATTTTAAATTTTAAATTTTAAATTTTAGAATTTTAAATTTTAGAATTTTAGAATTTTAGAATTTTAAATTTTAAATTTTAGAATTTTAAATTTTAAATTTTAGAATTTTAAATTTTAGAATTTTAAATTTTAAATTTTAAATTTTAAATTTTAAATTTTAAATTTTAAATTTTAGAATTTTAGAATTTTAGAATTTTAGAATTTTAAATTTTAAATTTTAAATTTTAAATTTTAAATTTTAGAATTTTAAATTTTAGAATTTTAAATTTTAGAATTTTAGAATTTTAGAATTTTAAATTTTAAATTTTAAATTTTAAATTTTAGAATTTTAGAATTTTAGAATTTTAAATTTTAAATTTTAAATTTTAAATTTTAGAATTTTAAATTTTAGAATTTTAAATTTTAAATTTTAAATTTTAGAATTTTAAATTTTAGAATTTTAAATTTTAGAATTTTAGAATTTTAAATTTTAGAATTTTAAATTTTAAATTTTAAATTTTAAATTTTAGAATTTTAGAATTTTAAATTTTAAATTTTAAATTTTAAATTTTAAATTTTAAATTTTAGAATTTTAGAATTTTAGAATTTTAGAATTTTAAATTTTAAATTTTAAATTTTAGAATTTTAGAATTTTAAATTTTAGAATTTTAGAATTTTAGAATTTTAAATTTTAGAATTTTAAATTTTAAATTTTAGAATTTTAAATTTTAGAATTTTAAATTTTAAATTTTAAATTTTAGAATTTTAGAATTTTAAATTTTAAATTTTAGAATTTTAAATTTTAGAATTTTAGAATTTTAAAATTTTAAATTTTAAATTTTAGAATTTTAGAATTTTAAATTTTAGAATTTTAAATTTTAAATTTTAGAATTTTAAATTTTAGAATTTTAGAATTTTAGAATTTTAAATTTTAAATTTTAAATTTTAAATTTTAGAATTTTAAATTTTAGAATTTTAGAATTTTAAATTTTAGAATTTTAGAATTTTAAATTTTAAATTTTAAATTTTAGAATTTTAAATTTTAAATTTTAGAATTTTAGAATTTTAAATTTTAGAATTTTAGAATTTTAAATTTTAAATTTTAAATTTTAGAATTTTAGAATTTTAGAATTTTAGAATTTTAAATTTTAAATTTTAAATTTTAAATTTTAAATTTTAAATTTTAAATTTTAGAATTTTAGAATTTTAAATTTTAGAATTTTAGAATTTTAGAATTTTAAATTTTAAATTTTAGAATTTTAAATTTTAAATTTTAAATTTTAGAATTTTAAATTTTAGAATTTTAAATTTTAAATTTTAAATTTTAGAATTTTAAATTTTAGAATTTTAAATTTTAAATTTTAAATTTTAAATTTTAGAATTTTAGAATTTTAGAATTTTAGAATTTTAGAATTTTAAATTTTAGAATTTTAGAATTTTAAATTTTAGAATTTTAAATTTTAGAATTTTAAATTTTAGAATTTTAAATTTTAAATTTTAAATTTTAGAATTTTAAATTTTAGAATTTTAAATTTTAAATTTTAAATTTTAAATTTTAAATTTTAAATTTTAAATTTTAGAATTTTAGAATTTTAAATTTTAGAATTTTAAATTTTAGAATTTTAAATTTTAAATTTTAGAATTTTAGAATTTTAGAATTTTAGAATTTTAGAATTTTAGAATTTTAGAATTTTAGAATTTTAAATTTTAAATTTTAAATTTTAGAATTTTAAATTTTAAATTTTAGAATTTTAGAATTTTAGAATTTTAAATTTTAGAATTTTAGAATTTTGAATTTTAGAATTTTAAATTTTAGAATTTTAAATTTTAAATTTTAGAATTTTAAATTTTAGAATTTTAAATTTTAAATTTTAAATTTTAAATTTTAGAATTTTAAATTTTAGAATTTTAGAATTTTAGAATTTTAAATTTTAAATTTTAGAATTTTAAATTTTAGAATTTTAAATTTTAAATTTTAAATTTTAAATTTTAGAATTTTAGAATTTTAAATTTTTAAATTTTAAATTTTAGAATTTTAAATTTTAAATTTTAAAATTTTAGAAATTTTAAATTTTAAATTTTAAATTTTAAATTTTAAATTTTAAATTTTAGAATTTTAGAATTTTAGAATTTTAAATTTTAAATTTTAGAATTTTAAATTTTAGAATTTTAAATTTTAGAATTTTAGAATTTTAAATTTTAAATTTTAGAATTTTAGAATTTTAGAATTTTAGAATTTTAAAATTTTAGAATTTTAGAATTTTAAATTTTAAATTTTAGAATTTTAAATTTTAAATTTTAAATTTTAAATTTTAAATTTTAAATTTTAGAATTTTAGAATTTTAGAATTTTAAATTTTAAATTTTAAATTTTAAATTTTAAATTTTAAATTTTAAATTTTAGAATTTTAAATTTTAAAATTTTAAATTTTAAATTTTAGAATTTTAAATTTTAGAATTTTAAATTTTAGAATTTTAGAATTTTAAATTTTAAATTTTAAATTTTAGAATTTTAAATTTTAAATTTTAGAATTTTAAATTTTAAATTTTAGAATTTTAGAATTTTAAATTTTAAATTTTAGAATTTTAGAATTTTAGAATTTTAGAATTTTAGAATTTTAGAATTTTAAATTTTAGAATTTTAAATTTTAGAATTTTAGAATTTTAAATTTTAAATTTTAAATTTTAAATTTTAAATTAGAATTTTAAATTTTAAATTTTAGAATTTTAAATTTTAAAATTTTAAATTTTAAATTTTAGAATTTTAAATTTTAAATTTTAGAATTTTAGAATTTTAGAATTTTAAATTTTAAATTTTAGAATTTTAGAATTTTAGAATTTTAAATTTTAAATTTTAAATTTTAAATTTTAAATTTTAAATTTTAGAATTTTAAATTTTAGAATTTTAAATTTTAGAAATTTTAGAATTTTAGAATTTTAAATTTTAAATTTTAAATTTTAAATTTTAAATTTTAGAATTTTAAATTTTAGAATTTTAGATTTTAAATTTTAAATTTTAAATTTTAAATTTTAGAATAGAATTTTAGAATTTTAGAATTTTAGAATTTTAAATTTTAGAATTTTAAATTTTAAATTTTAAATTTTAGATTTTAAATTTTAGAATTTTAAATTTTAGAATTTTAGAATTTTAAATTTTAGAATTTTAGAATTTTAGAATTTTAAATTTTAGAATTTTAAATTTTAAATTTTAGAATTTTAAATTTTAAATTTTAAATTTTAGAATTTTAAATTTTAAATTTTAAATTTTAGAATTTTAGAATTTTAGAATTTTAAATTTTAGAATTTTAAATTTTAGAATTTTAAATTTTAGAATTTTAAATTTTAAATTTTAGAATTTTAAATTTTAAATTTTAAATTTTAGAATTTTAGAATTTTAAATTTTAAATTTTAAATTTTAAATTTTAGAATTTTAAATTTTAAATTTTTAAATTTTAGAATTTTAGAATTTTAGAATTTTAGAATTTTAAATTTTAGAATTTTAAATTTTAAATTTTAGAATTTTAAATTTTAAATTTTAAATTTTAAATTTTAAATTTTAAATTTTAAATTTTAGAATAATTTTAAATTTTAAAATTTTAAATTTTAAATTTTAAATTTTAAATTTTAGAATTTTAAATTTTAAATTTTAGAATTTTAGAATTTTAGAATTTTAGAATTTTAAATTTTAAATTTTAAATTTTAGAATTTTAAATTTTAGAATTTTAGAATTTTAAATTTTAGAATTTTAGAATTTTAAATTTTAGAATTTTAGAATTTTAAATTTTAAATTTTAGAATTTTAAATTTTAAATTTTAGAATTTTAGAATTTTAGAATTTTAGAATTTTAGAATTTTAAATTTTAAATTTTAAATTTTAAATTTTAGAATTTTAAATTTTAAATTTTAAATTTTAGAATTTTAGAATTTTAGAATTTTAGAATTTTAAATTTTAAATTTTAAATTTTAAATTTTAGAATTTTAAATTTTAAATTTTAAATTTTAGAATTTTAGAATTTTAGAATTTTAAATTTTAAATTTTAAATTTTAGAATTTTAAATTTTTTTAGATTTTAGAATTTTAAATTTTAAATTTTAAATTTTAGAATTTTGAATTTTAAATTTTAAATTTTAAATTTTAAATTTTAGAATTTTAGAATTTTAAATTTTAGAATTTTAGAATTTTAAATTTTAGAATTTTAAATTTTAAATTTTAGAATTTTAAATTTTAAATTTTAAAATTTTAGAATTTTAAATTTTTTAAATTTTAAATTTTAAATTTTAAATTTTAAATTTTAAATTTTAGAATTTTAAATTTTAGAATTTTAAATTTTAAATTTTAAATTTTAGAATTTTAAATTTTAGAATTTTAGAATTTTAAATTTTAAATTTTAGAATTTTAAATTTTAAATTTTAAATTTTTAAATTTTAAATTTTAAATTTTAAATTTTAGAATTTTAAATTTTAAATTTTAGAATTTTAAATTTTAGAATTTTAAATTTTAAATTTTAAATTTTAAATTTTAAATTTTAAATTTTAAATTTTAGAATTTTAGAATTTTAAATTTTAAATTTTAAATTTTAAATTTTAAATTTTAAATTTTAAATTTTAGAATTTTAAATTTTAGAATTTTAAATTTTAAATTTTAAATTTTAGAATTTTAGAATTTTAAATTTTAAATTTTAAGAATTTTAGAATTTTAAATTTTAGAATTTTAGAATTTTAGAATTTTAAATTTTAAATTTTAAATTTTAGAATTTTAAATTTTAAATTTTAAATTTTAAATTTTAAAATTTTAAATTTTAAATTTTAAATTTTAGAATTTTAAATTTTAAATTTTAGAATTTTAGAATTTTAAATTTTAAATTTTAAATTTTAAATTTTAAGAATTTTAAATTTTAAATTTTAAATTTTAAATTTTAAATTTTAAATTTTAAATTTTAAATTTTAAATTTTAAATTTTAGAATTTTAAATTTTAAATTTTAGAATTTTAGAATTTTAAATTTTAGAATTTTAAATTTTAGAATTTTAAATTTTAAATTTTAAATTTTAAATTTTAAAATTTTAAATTTTAAATTTTAAATTTTAGAATTTTAAATTTTAGAATTTTAAATTTTAGAATTTTAAATTTTAAATTTTAAATTTTAGAATTTTAAATTTTAAATTTTAAATTTTAGAATTTTAAATTTTAAATTTTAAATTTTAAATTTTAGAATTTTAAATTTTAAATTTTAGAATTTTAAATTTTAAATTTTAAATTTTAAATTTTAGAATTTTAGAATTTTAAATTTTAAATTTTAAATTTTAAATTTTAAATTTTAAATTTTAGAATTTTAGAATTTTAAATTTTAAATTTTAAATTTTAAATTTTAAATTTTAGAATTTTAAATTTTAAATTTTAAATTTTAGAATTTTAAATTTTAAATTTTAGAATTTTAGAATTTTAAATTTTAGAATTTTAAATTTTAGAATTTTAGAATTTTAGAATTTTAAATTTTAAATTTTAAATTTTAGAATTTTAGAATTTTAGAATTTTAAATTTTAGAATTTTAAATTTTAGAATTTTAAATTTTAAATTTTAGAATTTTAAATTTTAAATTTTAAATTTTAAATTTTAGAATTTTAGAATTTTAGAATTTTAAATTTTAGAATTTTAAATTTTAAATTTTAAATTTTAAATTTTAAATTTTAAATTTTAAATTTTAGAATTTTAAATTTTAGAATTTTAAATTTTAGAATTTTAAATTTTAAATTTTAGAATTTTAGAATTTTAAATTTTAAATTTTAAATTTTAGAATTTTAAATTTTAGAATTTTAAATTTTAAATTTTAGAATTTTTAAATTTTAGAATTTTAAATTTTAAATTTTAGAATTTTAGAATTTTAAATTTTAAATTTTAAATTTTAAATTTTAAATTTTAGAATTTTAGAATTTTAAATTTTAAATTTTAGAATTTTAAATTTTAGAATTTTAAATTTTAAATTTTAAATTTTAAATTTTAGAATTTTAAATTTTAAATTTTAAATTTTAAATTTTAAATTTTAGAATTTTAAATTTTAAATTTTAAATTTTAAATTTTAAATTTTAAATTTTAAATTTTAAATTTTAAATTTTAAATTTTAAATTTTAAATTTTAGAATTTTAAATTTTAGAATTTTAAATTTTAGAATTTTAGAATTTTAAATTTTAGAATTTTAGAATTTTAAATTTTAAATTTTAAATTTTAAATTTTAGAATTTTAGAATTTTAAATTTTAAATTTTAGAATTTTAAATTTTAAATTTTAAATTTTAGAATTTTAAATTTTAAATTTTAGAATTTTAAATTTTAAATTTTAGAATTTTAGAATTTTAGAATTTTAAATTTTAAATTTTAAATTTTAGAATTTTAAATTTTAAATTTTAAATTTTAGAATTTTAAATTTTAGAATTTTAAATTTTAAATTTTAAATTTTAAATTTTAGAATTTTAAATTTTAGAATTTTAAATTTTAAATTTTAGATTTAGAATTTTAAATTTTAAATTTTAGAATTTTAGAATTTTAGAATTTTAAATTTTAAATTTTAAATTTTAAATTTTAAATTTTAGAATTTTAAATTTTAGAATTTTAAATTTTAAATTTTAGAATTTTAAATTTTAGAATTTTAGAATTTTAAATTTTAAATTTTAAATTTTAGAATTTTAAATTTTAAATTTTAGATTTTAAATTTTAGAATTTTAGAATTTTAGAATTTTAAATTTTAGAATTTTAAATTTTAAATTTTAAATTTTAAATTTTAAATTTTAAATTTTAGAATTTTAGAATTTTAGAATTTTAAATTTTAAATTTTAGAATTTTAAATTTTAAATTTTAAATTTTAAATTTTAGAAAATTTTAAATTTTAAATTTTAAATTTTAAATTTTAGAAAATTTATTTTAGAATTTTAAATTTTAGAATTTTAGAATTTTAGAATTTTAGAATTTTAGAATTTTAAATTTTAGAATTTTAAATTTTAAATTTTAAATTTTAGAATTTTAGATTTTAAAATTTTAAATTTTAGAATTTTAAGAATTTTTAGAATTTTAGAATTTTAAATTTTAGAATTTTAAATTTTAGAATTTTAAATTTTAAATTTTAGAATTTTAAATTTTAAATTTTAAATTTTAAATTTTAAATTTTAGAATTTTAAATTTTAGAATTTTAAATTTTAAATTTTAAATTTTAAATTTTAAGATTTTAAATTTTAAATTTTAGAATTTTAGAATTTTTAGAATTTTGGAATTTTAAATTTTAGAATTTTAAATTTTAGAATTTTAAATTTTAAATTTTAGAATTTTAGAATTTTAAATTTTAGAATTTTAGAATTTTTAGAATTTTAGAATTTTGAAATTTTAAATTTTAGAATTTTAAATTTTAGAATTTTAAATTTTAAGAATTTTAAATTTTAAATTTTTTAAATTTTTAAATTTTAAATTTTTAGAATTTTAAATTTTAAATTTTAAATTTTAGAATTTTAGAATTTTAAATTTTAGAATTTTAAATTTTAAATTTTAAATTTTAAATTTTAAATTTTAAATTTTAAATTTTAAATTTTAAATTTTAGAATTTTAAATTTTAAATTTTAGAATTTTAAATTTTAAATTTTAAATTTTAAATTTTAAATTTTAAATTTTT